>NC_046158.1:66224224-66578497 GCF_011064425.1 Rattus rattus
GGATGATAAGTGTGTACCAATCCAGCTACACTCGCCTCCTTTGACTTCTTCTAAGTATCACCATTTATTTGTTTGTGTGTACGTATGCCAGGTGGAGGTTAGAGAACAGCTTAGGGGAAGGTTCTGACTTTCCACCCTGATTCTGAAGCAGGCTCTCTCCTCCTTCTGTGCAACGTACTCCAAGCTTGGTGGCCTGTGGGCCTCTGGGCAGTTTTCCCGTCTCTGCCTCCCATCTCCCCACACGAGGGCTGGAATTAGCGATGCATGCCTGCACGCCCAGCTAACGACATGAGTTCCAAGCTTTGAACTTGGACCCTCAGGCCTGCACAGTGAGCACCTGCTGAGCTCTCTCTCTCTCTGGCCCAACGTGTCTCATTTTAAAATTAGGTTACTTGTCTTAATTTTGATGAGCTGTGTTTTTCGTGTATTCTAGATGCCTGCTGCGTCACGTGAACAGTCACGCAATCGCGTGACCATCCTTTCCTCCTTCTTTGCTTCTTTTGTTCTCGCCTCAAGGCAGCATTCCATGTAGCCCAGGCTGGCCACCAACCGACTATACAGACAATCTCAGTTTTGAACTGTCCACCTTCCCACCTCCATGTCCCATGCTGGGATTCTAAACGTGCATCTCTGTAGCTGGACCACTCTCTGGTCTGTTAGAAGCACAAACGTTCAAATGTGATGAAGTCCAGCTTATGCACCTTCCCCCCCCCTTTTAAGTCTGTCCTCTTAGCGCCATATTCAGCAGTCGTTTCCCTAATCCAGGGCCATGAGGATGTGCACCATGCTGTCTTCTGAGAGTTTGGTAGTTTTAGCATTTACAGGCGGTTCTGAATTAATTGTCTACAGGTTGATTCTGAATTAATTGTTCTGTGTGATGTTGGTAGGGGTCCACCTTCCTTCTTTTTCAGGCACCAAACACTGTGAAAAGACTACTCCTCGTCCCCCACCCCCACTGAATTATCTTCACACCCCGTTACAGACCCGTTGACATAGATAAAAGGCCTCCTGACACTTTACATTTTCATTATGCCTGCACATTTGCACAGGTGAATGCAGGTGCCCCCAGAAGTCAGAAAAGGGTGTGAGGTCCCCTACTCCAGTGACAGAGGGTAGTGAGTTTCCCGTCATACTGGGACTTGACCTCTGGACTTCGGCAAGAGCAGCAACTGCCCTTAACCACTGAGCCATCTCTCCATCACTTCAGCAAGAGCAGCAACTGCCCTTAACCACTGAGCCGTCTCTCCATCACTTCAGCAAGAGCAGCAACTGCCCTTAACCACTGAGCCGTCTCTCCGTCCTGGCATCTCCCTGAAGCTTCGTACTCTGGTCAGCTGCACATACCTTTGTGCAGGCTGCTCTTTGCCTGACTTCTGGTCTTGGTGGCTGATGCCCTCACACTCCAGGCCCTCTCGATGTGCACAGTCTCCCCCCACCCCCCAAAGCAGGCAGTTCAACGCCAGGAGCCTTTTCCTCATATTTCTATCTACCCCTGCATGGCTCTCCTGGCATTCTTGTTTGTTTAGTTTTCCTGTTTTCTGAAATCTCAAGGCGGCATTCGTGGCTCATTCCTCAGAGCACAGGCCACAGGGCCTGGCGCCTCAGAGATGCTGAACAAAGGTTAGCTGAATGACTAACGGTTCTGAAGTTTAGGACTGCAGGAAGGAGCAAATTATTGGCTTTCTGTCTCCTTCAGCTTTTCAGCTCTTTTCCAAAAGCATTCGATTATTCACTCACTCACTCACTCACTCACTCACTCACTCACTCACTCACTCACTCACTCATTCATTCATTCCCTCATTCAACCAGGGTTTTTGGTCCCTTCTATGGGCCAGGCCCTGCTCTAGATGCCAAGGTTGACAGTAACACGGGTGTACTTAGCCCATCCTTAAAGGTGTGGAGAACACACGGGCTCCATACTAATGAAACAATCCTATTAGCATGTCACTGCGGTATCTCTTGCTAATGTCTTTATTGACAGTTTGGTCACCTGACTCCTTTTTTTCCTGGCTCTGGCCATAGCTGGAACAATTTTAAGGTTTACATAGGTGCCTGGCTCTTCAATGCAATGGTCCCTCCTGAGCCCACCCATCCACGCACTCCACCCTAGCCAGAGCCACCTCTGAAGGAGCCACTCCAACCATCAGGATCACCCCATTATTTTGTGTCTTCCCACCTGTTCCCCCCAGACTCCATTCTAGCAATTTTCCAACACTATTGGGCCTCAGTCTAGCTCTTCACCTCTGTTTCCGTGTCCATCATCACCGCTGATTCAGAGTCTCAATTTCTTCTTCACCCAACCCGGGTTCCATGGCCTACAATCATAGCTGTCCCAGGACACTTGCTCAGTTCTGTTCACCTGCCCCAACCTAGCCCTGGTGAAGTCCCATAGAGTAGGCTTCCCATTGCCTCTGGGTGTAGGATGGGGCTGACAGGAGGGCCCACTCACCTCCACGCAGGTCTTGGTTTACATTTGAGTCTGCAAACACGCAGATCCGAGCCTTCCTCAACAACCTCTGCGCTCTGTCACACCCTGGCTGGCTGGCTGTGCCTTCCCCTCTCTCTGCTCCTGGATCCTTCTTCTGCCTGCTTCTCACCTAGGATATAGTTTTTTTTAATCTTTGTGTGTGTTCACATGTGGGTGTGGGTGGGCATGCGTGTGTCATGGTGCTCTTGTGGCAATAAGAGGATAGCTTCCTTGCCTTCCACCTTGTCTGAGTCAGGGTCTGTTGTGCACTGGGGTGTACACTAGGTTAGCCCAGGGGCTTCAGGGATCCTCCTGTCCCTGCCTCTCATCTCCCTATAGGTATCCTGGGATACAGGGGCTTTCTGCCATGCCCAGTTTGACTTTCCACTCATCTGAATGAGCTCTAACATCAACACTGGCTGCTCTCTCACTCCAGTAGCCAGTTACATACTGTCCTATGCTTCCTTATGTCTGGCTAGGCCCGCCTCTCCACCGGCCCTGAATCCCAATCTCTATCGCCTTCCCAAGGACTTCAACTGTGACACTCTCTCTCTCTCTCTCTCTCTCTCTCTCTCTCTCTCTCTCTCTCTCTCTCTGTCTCTGCCTCTATTGGAGCTTTCTCTTCAGCATATGCTGAAGTGCTTCCCATGATGAAAACAAACAACAGAAACATCTTCCAGAGCAATTTGTAAGCTCTGCGTGCTCCTTCCCATCTCTGCACACCTTATATCGAAATTCTTCAAAACGTGGCCTCCAGGTCATCCCGCCTGAGCACGTCCACCATCCGCTGGCGGTGGCCACACCGTTTTCCTCTGCTGTGTTTTCCAAGTTCATTCCTGCTCAGAGCCTTTGCTCTTGTGGTCCCTGTTTTCCAGAATAGTTAGTCTCTGTGTGGCCTGTTCCACTCTTTCACCGAGGTCTCCGTTTAATGTCCCCCCGCCTCCCAGCTCAGCTAGTTCAAGCTGACCTTAAACTCAGTATTTAGTGGAGGCTGACCTTGAACTTCTGTTCCTTCTGGCTCAACTAACCAAGTCCTAAAATTACAAGTGTGTCTTTACGATCAACTTGGTGGTTAATATTTTCTTTTTAGTTATTTATGTACAATTAATTCCCATTGGATGAAGAATTGGCACGGATTGTGGAAGCTCTCTTCACTCTGCTGATTGTCTCCTTTGCTGCGTAAAAGCTTTTAAATTTGATGTGATCCCATTTGTCAATCCCTACCATTCTTTCCTATGCTATTTGAATCCTATTAAGAACATCCTCGCCTATGCCTAGGTCATTTTTTAAACAGCTTTATTACAGGTGTGTGTGTGTGTGTGTGGTGGGGAGGTGTCATGAGGAGATGCCAAGATGGTGGGAATTGGTCAGGTGACAGCTTTTGAGAGTAAATTCTCTACTTCTTTCTAGCAGGGCCTGGGGATTGAACTCGGGTCGGCAGGTTTTACGGCAAGCACCTTTACCTACTTAACCATCTCACTGGCTCCTCCTAGTCTAATATCTTGAAGTCTTATCTCCTAGACATATCCATACTGAATTTTCAGGTCCCACATGAAGGACTTTGATTGCTTTCGGTTGATCTTGCACAGGGGAAGAGATGTGGAGTTAGTTTCGGTTGTCTGCTTGTTGCTCTCCCTTGAGCCTCAGCACCTATCACTGCCTGACATTCTCTGCCCCCGTGTGTCTCTTTGCTTATTGTCTCTTCTTGTGCTCGGATGGAATCGCTCTGGAGGTGGGGCTTTCTCCTTCGTTTTCTTATCTTCCCCGCCTTTGAGTCCTACCTGCACATAGTAGGGACTCAGTACATGTACATTAACCACTGTCTGTGATCCCACGAGAACACATAGGGAAGGGAAGGTGAGGACAGCTTTCCCCAAGCAGGTGGGTTGATGTAGCTGAACAGTGATGCTAGGCCTGGTGTTGGGAAGCACATGTTCAAGACAGCCCTGGCTAGGCTTTCTACTGCTATGATGCAGACACCACGGCCGAAAGCAACTGAGGGAGGAAAGAGCTGGCCTCATCTTACAGCTCTTAGTCTGTCATCAAGGGGAAGTCAAGGCAGGAAGTCAAGACAGGAACCTAGATGCAAAAACTGATGCTATGGAAGCCATCAAGGAGTGCCGCTTACTGGCTGGCTCCTCATAGCTTGCTCAGTCTGCCCTTCCATGGCACTCAGGATCACCAGCCCAGGGATGGTCCCACCAGCAGTGAGCTAGACCCACCAGCACCAATCATCAATCTAGAAAATGCATCACAGGATGGCCCACAGGCCAATCCGCCTGGGCTATTTTCTCAATTTAGGATCCTTCCTTCAAACGGACCCCAGCTTGTGTCAAATTGACACAGAACTAGCCAGCATGCAGACCAAAGACATGTGCAAGAGTCCGGAGACTAGAACGGAAGGTTTCTGGCAAACCGAGGGAGGTGAGGGTCGGGACAGACGTGAGAGGAAGCGGGTGCAAAGTGGGCAGGAACTATGTCTTGCAGAGTTTGAGGGCCATGGCCAGGCTCTGTCCTTGATTGTAAGAGCAGAGGAAATCCTTGGCCACAAGCGAGACATGATTAAATTGACATTTGGAAAGCTCCCCCACCTCGATCCAATTATCACTGCTAATGATGATGGGGTTAAAAAATGCTTGCGTCTGTAGAGTACGAAAAATATTTTCCTACCCTCTGTGTGAGCCTGTTTATTGAATCCGTCAGCAAAGGCTGCCAGACACAAAGACGAAGTGCTCTCTTCTTAGAGGATCTGTCCCCTGAATCCCAAATCAGGTCACGTGGTCAGACAAAGGCTATTAAAAAAATACACACAAAGCTACATATTCTAATCACATTTAATTACGCATTTGACAAATAGTCTCAATTAAGACACTACAACATGCTCTGCCATCGAGACTGTCACAGAAAGTTAGGGAAAAAGGTATTTCTGGACGGGAACCCATACCAAGACCCTGCCTCTCTTTAGAGAGCTACGAGCACCAACATTCAATCTACCTGGAAGTTCAACCACAACACTAATCTGAAAGTCAGCCAAAGTTACTGTCCCTTAGAACAACACAGTGGCTTTCCTGGGACGCCAGGGCTGATTCACAGGGTGAGGTAGGCAAGAAGGTCCGAGACCACTTCCCACGAAGGGCCCAAGTCCTAGGGTCCATTATCTCTGAGCACGTGTTCCTTCAGTGAGCTGTCCACTGTGAATTCGAACTTGGGAACAAACACAGATTCGCCGTTTAGGAAAGGCAGAAATTCAGTTGTGTAGATATAGCTCAGCTAGTGAAGTCCGCACCTAGCATGCACAAGGCTCTGGCTTCCATCTCCAGCACAGCAGAAACCAGGTGTGCTGGCTCAGGCCTGTAAGTCTAGCACCTCGGTCATAGAGGGGTCAGCAGTTCAAGTTCATCCACGGCTGCATAACAAGTTCAAGACCAGCTTGGTATACACGTGTTTTTATTTCTAAAAAACAAAACAATTTTAAAAAAAGGAATACAAGACACGCATGAAGATGTTAAAGGAAGTCCTATCCTGAGACTGGAAGTGAGGTGACAGGGTGTGACCTTGCCAATTGACTGATGGGCTTGAGAAATCCTTCTAGAACTCTCCTGGGGGAAAGTGAGAAGAGAGGGAGGTTTTCTGGGAAAGGACTAGAAAGTAGGGCAGCCTCTGGGGACCAGAGCATGTGTGGCAACTACTGTCAGAGCTGGGGACATCAATGAGTCACACGCCTCTCTTAGGTGAACTGAACCATGTCACCAGACTGGGAAATAAAATGTTGGGGCTGGTTTTCCAACTGCCTGCAGGTGGGAGAAGGCTCTCCCATGAAGCTAAGAGCCTCTCGTCTCTTTCACAGTGCAGAAACCCATTCCCACTCCAGATGTGGCGTTCAAGAACTTTTCAGTTTAAATGCGAGAATCACCAGCTTCTGAGCCCGGCTTTCCGGGTGACCCAGGAAGACCCTGATTTCTGGGTTTTAGAGTTGGGGAATCCCATCTGAGGTGTGCTCTATGTATCCACCGAGCTTCTTCCTGCACACTGAGGACCACAGCAGACTACCAGCAAGATCTGAGGGTAGAAAACTAGGAGGTAGCTAGGTCAGGAGTGCTTGCCAGGAGAGCACAGGGCCTGAATTTGATACCAGAACCCAGGTGAGAAAGGCAGGCCTGGTGACGTCAGCCTGTAACCCCAGCATTGGCTAGGCAGTGTTGGAGCTCACCGGCCAGCCACGGAGCATAATTGGCAGGCTCCAAGCCAATGAAGAGACTCTGGTTCCTGAAGGACAATCCCCAAGGCTAACCCTTGGTGGACATGCATGCATGCATGCCAGTGTGCACTCCCCTTCAAACACACACATAACACACACATCGATAAATCCATCGATTGGATTGTCATCTGGGTATGGTGGCTTATACCTTTCATCTTAGCACTTAGGAGGCAGAGGCAGGCAGATCAATGAGTTCAAGGCCTACCTAGTAAGTTCTAAGTTACCTCAAATGTGAGATTTACCTCAAATGGCCAAAGCAACTTCAGCTAGATGACCGTGGTATCCCATAGGGTGGGATCTGGGCTTCCTGATAGCTCACTCTGCCCTCTTTTATCTTAATGCGGGTAGACTCCAGAAATGCCTCCATTTTCTGAACAGCCCTCCAATAATCTGAAGGATGTCGGGCATTTCAAGGCCTCTTGTCCTCCAAAGCTAGTGAACCCCAGCATTTCTTCGTTCATAACAGAGTCCCTGAGTGCCTACCCTCGGCTAGCCCCAGAGGCAGAAAAAACGTCCAGGCACGAGCACCATGGCTGGCAACCTGGACAGAGAGTAGACTTGAGTTTTATGAGGCCCAAGGCTTACAGAGTTTGAGAAGGCATACTAAAATTACAGAATCATGAAGCAAAGGCCTGTGTCATTTCCAATGACATCTGGCACGAGGAAATGGGTGACTGAAGAGAAGTCATTGTGCAAATGGCGGTAGGCTTCACTGATTAACTAATTTGCAAGAAGATGTGAGCAGACTCTGGGAGAACCTTGGAAAGGTCTTACACGCCTGTGTCTCTGTCTTTCTGTTCCCCCTCTCCCTAGGGAGGAGTAGGAGAGAGGAATGGTTCCTGGAGTTTCCGTAGCTCCAGGGAGAACCTTCTTTGGATGCCAAACACTGCAAGTCGCTGAGTCTCCTCACAGTGCTGTGAGGTAAATACTGTTCTGACTTCATTTTCCCAAGGAAGAGATTGAGACTCCAGGAAGTTGATGACTTGTCTTGCAGTTAGAGTGTGGCATGCAGGGGCAGTATGGTGGTTTGAATATGATTGGCCCATGGAAAGTGGCACTATTAGGAGGTGTGGCCTTGTTGGAGGAAGTGAGTCACTGGGGGTGTGGGCTTTGAGGTCCTATGCTTAAGCTCTGCCTAGGATGGAAGAGACCCTCCTCTTGACTGACTGCAGAGGAGTCAGTCTCCTGGCTGCCCCCAGTTCAAGATGTAGAACTCTCAGTCCCTTCTCCAGCACCATGGCTGCCTGGACTCTGCTATGCTTCCTGCCATGATGACGATGGACTGAGCCTCTGAAGCTGTAAGCCCCCAATTAAATGTTGTCCTTTAGAAGAGTTGCCTTGGTCATGGTGCCTTTTCACAGCATGGAAACCCTAAGACAGCTAGGTTATCCAGAGCCCAGGGTCCATCTCTAGCCTGCACTTGGCCTCCAGAAACTTGTGGTTCCCCAGAGGAGCAGAACACACACAAACGTCCCCTGAGTCCATCCAATCTGGTATGTTCCTTCCTCATGGAGATCACCCCGTGTGTATGGAACAGTTGTCTCTACTCTCAAAACAACAGTTCTGTTCTTAGCCACTGAGCCAGCTCTCAGGCTCCCCCCATACCACTTTTCATTGTTTGATATAGTTTGTGTTTATTTGTAAGGTGGGGCCCTTGCAAGGATGAGAGCTTTGTGAGGATAGGGACCTTGTGGGCTTTGTTGCTCTTTTATAACTTGCACTTAGGACCCTGGTGATGCAGAAAACATTTTGAAAGTGAGTCTTGAATTAACTAACGAATTAACTCAACAGTCTTGGTACCTGTCTGTTTTTTGGCAAATACCTGAAGAACATCACACTCAACAGGTGTTGGAATGGTTAGGAGATTGAAAACCTTCCAGACCAGGGAACTGGAGGGTGGCCTGGAGGAGGGCTAAGCATGCGCTGCGCATATATATATATATATATATATATATATATATATAATGGCGGGGGAAGGTACGGGATGGTGGCGGTCCAGCAGGCTGCTTGGCATGCCTCCCAGCCTTGTCAGCCTCCTTGGATGTGGGCCTCTGTGCTATATTCACACATCATCTAAGTGGGTTGTTAAACACAGGCACCAGCTACCCAGGGATGCTATGGTCTCCTTCCTTGGAGATCTTTAAAAATAGTCAGAAGCGTTCAACTGTCCCATATTATTTAGGAAGGGAAGTACTGGAAGTGTTGCTCTTTCAGTGTGTCAGGCACTCTGGCTGTCGCCTCATGCAGCCATGTGAGGGATTCTGTGAGGCTGACACATCCTTTGACTCCCATTGCTCAGATGGGGAAGGGTAAGTGACCATCCAGCCTCTGGCTGCAGCGCCTGTGGTTTTCTTAGGACCTCAGAGGGTCTTGCAACTTCCTCTTGTAATCCATTGTGTTTTTAGGAGCTAACATATTCTGGATTAGAACAGTTTATGGTTCTCCAAGAGACTGACATTAGCTACTGGACTTGTCATAAGAGTGATGGCAGGGACTGGAGAGGTGGCTCAGTGGTGAAGGGTACTTGGTGTTCTTCCAGAGAGAGGGACCAGGTTGGAGTCACATTATTCACTGACGGTTCACAGTGGCCTTTAACTCTAGTCCTAGGGTATTTGACACTTTCTTTGTAGTGCACAAACATGCAGATAAAACACCCATACACAAACAACAACAACAACAACAACAACAACAACAGACTTATTAAAAGCACATAGAGGGCAAAGGTAACTGTAGTCATGTGAGCGAATTATTAATTTTGGAGTGGTATTTCTTTTCTTTCTTTTTTTTTTCTTTTTCTTTTTTTCAGAGCTGGGGACCGAACCCAGGGCCTTGCGCTTGCTAGGCAAGCGCTCTACCACTGAGCTAAATCCCCTGGAGTGGTATTTCTTAAAGGCAGGGGACTAGACATGGCTCGTGCTCCCCCTTCAATATTAGCCTATTCTCATTTGTGTGTCTGTGCATATGTGTGTGCATACACCTGTGCTTGTGTATATGATGGCCAGAGGTTGGCGGGTGTTGTTTTTCTCAGTTTCTCTCCACCTTAGTTTTCAACTATTGTTTTATCTATTATTCTCTGTGTATGTGCACATGTGTGTGTGCATGTGTGTGTATGTGCACATGTGTATGTATGCGTGTATGTGTATGTGAATGAATGAGGGTGTGCACATTGCACAGATGTGTTTAAAGGTCAGAGGACAACCTTTGGGCATGCGTTCTTTCCTTCTGGTGTGCTCTAGCTTATCAGTACAGGTCTTCATGCTTAGACAGCAAGCGTACTCCGTCAGCTATGCTGATAACCCTCCACCTTACTTGTTTGAGAACGGCTCTCTTACTGAACCTGAGCTCATAGATGTAGTAAGGTTAGCTGGCCAGAGAGACTCAGAGATAGAGCCATCTGTGTCCTCGGTGCTGGGGTTAGGGATGTGAGCCACTGCCGTGGTCTTTTAAGTGTAAATACTGGGGATCCAACCTCAGGTCCTCATGCTGTGGGGCAAGTGGTTTCCTGACTGAGCACCACCCCAGAGTCAGTGTTTTCTGTTTACAGTTAGGTGGCAGGAGCGGTTGTAAATCGTGCCACTGCACCGATTTAAGTTTAGGAGTGAGGATTAAAGAGAACACTGAATTCAGCACTGGGTTCTCAAAGTGGAGGCCTTGTTCCATGACTGCAGTGATGGCTTGGTTCTCTCCATGGGCAGAGAGACATGTGCTACAAAGGCAGGGAAAGGAAAGTGAGGGCTTGGAAGCCACCTGAGCTTGACCACTTGTTCCCGGCACTAGAGAAGCAGTGTAGGGGCTGACGCAAGGCATCCTGGGTTCACAGCCTCCCGACACCTACTAGCTGGCTGTGAGTGTGAGATTTTTTTTCCAGCTCAACATTCTTGAGTCAAATGAAACAGACAACTGTAGTCTGAGCTAAGAGAGCTCCGCCCCCAAAGCTGGAGGACGACTCCTTCCATGCCTTCCCACCCTCTGGTCGGGGCACTTTAATGGTTGCTTTCATCAGTTTAGCCAATATCCGCTGAGGGAGGGACCTCTCTGAAGCAGATACCGGGAAACACAGGACAGGCATGGCTAACTCTTAGCCTCAGCTCAAGGGTCTGTAAAATGGGGCCGACGGCACCTCGTCACAGAGACTTGTGTGTGTGGACAGACTTGTATTGTGGATCTAGGCATGGCCGTGTTGAGTGCTCCAGTGCCTCAGCCCCACGGGAGTGGCCAAGCTTTACCCCAGCGAGGCTCGGGAGGGATGGCAAAGTTTTCCGTGGGAGTCCCAGTGGGGGTGGATAGCCAGTGCGCACAAAGACTAGCAACTGCCGCTTACCCTCCCAGAGGTTTACAGCCTGAGACTGCTCACCTTCCACAGAGGCCTTAGACTAACTAACCCTCCCCTGTGCCGTGCACGCTGACACTCGGTAGGGCAAGAGCAGACTCCCACTCGGTCCCAGCGTTATCGTGTACCTGCACCTTGTGTACCTAGCCTTTCTTCGACTCCTTGCCACCCCTACTCAGGGTTTGAGGAGCCAACCCTAGTGGGTCTCAGAGAGCTGATGTGTCTAAGCTGATGTGTGTTCAAAGCCCTTAGTGTATCTCTCGTCAAATGCTTAATACCCCCATTGCAGATGGCTCATTACAGCTTTTATTTATCCAATTATTATTTCCAGTGTGTAATAGAGAGAGAGAGAGAGAGAGAGAGAGAGAGAGAGAGAGAGAGAGAGAGAGAGAGAGAGAGAGGAAAGTCTAGCGGTACGGGTAGTGGTCTGGCTATAATTCCAGCACTTCGAAGGCTGAGGCAGCAGGATCTTCATTTCTTGGTCTAGGTTAAATAGTTAGGCCTTAACTCTAAAGAAATAACAGCCATTCCTCCCTGCTTCCCTCCTTCCCTCTTTCCTTCCCTCGCTTCTGACATAGGTGAGGTGGCACAAACCTGTGATACCAGCCTTGGGAAGATGGAGCCAGGAGCATCCCTGGGGCTTGCTGGTCAATCAGTTTAGCCAAACCAGTGAGTTCCAGGTTCAATGAGAGACCCTGTCTAGTATAGAGGAAGACGCCTGACTTTGACCTCTGATTTATACATGCACAGGAATGAACACACACACACACACACACACACACACACACACACACACACACACACACCCCACTTAAACTGAATTTGAAGAATAATAAAATCTTTTCTGCATGCATAACATAATAAAAGCAGGTGAATCATTGTGAGTTTGAAGACAGCCTGGTTTATACATCAAGTTTCATGAGAGCCAGAGCTACACAGAGAGACCGTGCCTTAAGGAAAGAGGGGGGAGAGAGGGAGAGAGGTGAGGGGAAGGGAATGGGCAGGCAGATAAACAACAGAGACTGAGCCCAGCATTTTGTATTTGCAAGGCAAGGACTTTCCCTTTGAGCTACATGGTCAACCTAAATAATAATAACTTATCGATATCTTTTAACATTGTCTTCCTTACTTTTCTATCATTTTGGGAAAACACCGCGACCAAGGCAACTTATAGAAGAAAGAGTTCTTTTGAGGCTTACAGTTCCAGAGGGACAGGAAGCCATTGCTACCATGGTGGGAAGCACAGCAGGCAAGCAGGCATGGCAGCCACCCTAACCCTAACCTGAGATGGGAACTTGTGGGTTCTGTGGAAAGCCACTTGTGTTGGGTGGTGTTTTGCTGGGGCAAACATGTGATGGAGCATTTTGTTAAAGTGGACACAGGTGAAAGGCTGAGGCAGACTTGCGAAGGAACATTTGGCTGAAGCAGACACAGGAGAAAAGGTGTTCTGCTAAAGCAAGCACATGGAAGGTCACGTGGTGAAGGATTTTTCGCTAACGACACACATGTATGGGTCTGCCTTACAGTGCCTAGTTGAGATCCACATGTTGAGACTCTATAGAGAGAAACATAACCAAAAGCCTTCTGGTGGTATGCCACAGCTTTTTGCCGCTTCCAAGGACTCAGGCTGATTGACAGAGTGACGTCAGCTGACACAGATGCACTTACTGTGGCAAGACCCATGGAGGACACAAGATGTTTGGAGAGAGTATAAATAGGACTCAACTGACAGTGACCGAGGCTGAGCTAGCCTTGCTTATAGAGCTAGTCGTACAGTGCTTATGAGTCTTGAGTCTTCGCTGATCTTTGTTTCACTGTGAGAGGCACAGCCTAGAACTTCCCTCGATGTTCCTGTTGGCCCTGGTCCCTCCTGCTGACTTATGTCTAGGCTGAGGCCTGGCTGCCTCTGCTAGGTAGTGCCACCACTGAAGATTCCTGCTGCTATCCTACCTCTACCTAAAGGGACTGCTAGTGTATCCGTGAAGCGGATCAAGCCGCCTCTGCTGACTTCTGTGAAATAAACTGCTGATTTCCTGACAATGCAGTTAGGATTTGCTCAAAAAAATTTTTTTTCTAAACACGTCCACTTCCCTCATATCCTTCCTTTTATACTACCTCTGCTTAGTGCTGGGCTAGAAGGGAGGTTAACCTTTTAAGAACCATAATTAAAAGTGGACTTTAAAAAACATTAAAGTTATACTAACCCTAACCCTAACCCTAACCCTAACCTTAACCTTAACCCAGGAACTCACATCTCAACCCACAAACAGGAAGCAGAGACCTAGCTGAGACCAGTGGGAGGCTTTTGAAACTTTAAGCCCGCCCCAGTGACACATCTCCTCCAACAAGGCCACCTCCTAACTCTTGCCAAATAGCAACCAACTGGGGACTAAGTAGTTAAATGCCACGGACCTGTAGAGAATATCTCTTTCAAATACACTCTATCACATTTTATTATGACGAGATCTTACTATATATCATGGCTGGCTTGGAGTGTGCTATGTAGACCAGCCTGGCTTCAAACTCACAGAATTCCGTTTGCTTCTACTTTCCGAGAGCTGAGATTAAGGGTGTACTCACCACACCCAGCTCCTTCGTGACTTTTAAATCCTATCAGGAAACTGGGTTCCCCAGCACATCCTCTTCCCGGGTTTGCAGAGAATGAACTATTGCATGACGTATTTGCGTAAACTGGAAAGGTTACATTGTTACCAGGAAAGCCGTTGGGCTCTATTTCAAGACTTCAATAGAGTTCACTTGGAGTTCCCTATCCTGAAGTATTCAGGTCATCCTCCCCCTCGTTGGTGGTTGTATTTAACACTGCCGCAGTTAATGAAAGCTTTAGCAGTTAAACTGGCACATGGCACCCTCTTTCCCTCCAGGCTGTGTGTCCTGATCTTGCAGTGTAGTACAATAAACATTTGTCGTTGTGTTCTGGTTTCTCCTTATAAACTTAGTCATGGAGGTCTGATGCTGAACTCAAAGAGATCTTTTTGTTGTTGTTGTTGTTGTTGTTGTTTTAATTCCCCTTCCCAGTAAATTTTATTTGATTGTCTAAAATGGGAGGGAAGAAACAGCCAAACCATACCACCACCGTGGGAGAAAGGAGCTTCCGGTTGCTTTGGGTATAAAAAAGTTACAATTTAAACATGAAAATCAGCAAAAGTGGCTTTTTTTGTTTGTTTGAGTGTTTCTTTATTTTATTTTCCTTCCTTCCTTCCTTCCTTCCTTCCTTCCTTTCTTTCTTTCTTTCCTTCCTTTCTTTCTTTCTTTCTTTCTTTCTTTCTTTCTTTCTTCCTCTCTCTTTCTAAAACAGCCTGTGATGGCTTTTGTAGCAGAACAAAGAGATCATCAAAGAAAGGTCTTACGGATGGAGAGATGACTCAGTGGGTAAGAGTACTTGCTACCAAGTCTGGTAGAAGAAGAGAACTGAATTCTGCAAGCAGTCCTCTGGACCTGTACATAGGTGCCATGGTGTGCCCTCTCCAACCTGCTGCAAAATTAAACAAATACTTAGATCTCTCTCTCTCTCTCTCTCTCTCTCTCTCTCTCTCTCTCTCTCTCTCTCTCTCTCTCTCTCTCTCTCTCGGCAGCTTAGACTTCAGGATTTGTGTTGGACAGAGAAAGCTGACAGTTCCAACCCAGACCTTGGAGTCAGAGCAATCATTGCCTTCAAGACAGCAAAAAGAGAAAGAAAAATTCCGAGCCAGCATTAAAAAGGCACAAAACCGGAGCTGAAGAGATGACTCAGTGCCTCGAGTGACTGCTGCTCTTCCAGAGGATCCTGGTTGGTCTCCCCGTGCCCACATGGTGACTCACAAGCATCCATAACACCAGTTTCAGAGGATCTGACCTCTGGAGCATCACATACGTATGTGGTACTACATATATGTAGGCAAAACACCCATACACATAAAATAATAAAATAAATAAAGCAAAATAAAACACCACAATCAAAAGTCTTAAAAGTAACTACACTCTCAGAATTGATCCCAAGGAAGTAACCTGGGCTAAACCCATCTATAGCAATAGTTACCTCAGCATTGATTATAGCAGTAAAAAAACAACTCGAGAAGTAATCTAAATGTCCAATCAGAGGGGCTGATTAAAGCTGACCTGAGAACTTATTCAGCTTCCTTCTGTGATGATGTCATGGAGACATTAGAACTTGTCATATCAGGGCTCTCAGCCAGGGTCTAGGGCTCCTGGAATTTCTGAAATCATGTGCATAATTGTGTGGGAGTGTGTATATTTCTGGAAGAAAGATTTTTCAGGATTCTCAAATAGGTACATGACCCAAGAGAGTGAAACAGTCACTTCTGTAGAAAATAATCAAAGTAGAAAAATGTTGACAGCATATTATTAAGGAAGAGAGTGGGAAAGGCAGGTTGAAAGCAACTATGATATGATCTTATTTTATTAAAAATATATACACATGTATACACCTGTATAGGGAAAACATGAAAGTGGTACTCACCAAAGCAGTAATCGTGGGGTGGGGGATGGGGCGCCACTGTAGTGGGAGGCATGGTAACTGGGCGGCTCCGTGAAGGGAGCTTGTATATCTTGATGAGTCAGTCAGGAGGCAGAGGAATGAGCCCAGAAGAGCCCAGGCTACAACCCTGTGCTAACAGCCCTCACTGCCAAGTGGACTGGTTTTAGACTCACTCAGGAGACACACCTGTGGGTGTGTCTGTGCAGGCATTTCCAGGAAGAATTAGCGGAGGAGGGAAGGGTCATATTGAATGTAAGCTGCACCACAACACGAGAGTAAATAAAGAGAGGAAAGGGGGCAGAACGCCAGCATTCACCGCTCTCTGCTCCCCATCCGTGGGCACCGTGTGACCAGCTGCCTCCCGTTCTAGCTGCCACCGTAAGAGCTGTTCTGTCACCATGCCTGCCCCACCATGATGGCCTGTACCCTCAGACCGTGAGCCAAATAAGTCTTTTCTTCATTCGGTTGCTCCTTATCCAGTGTCTTGTCACAAGGACCAAGGAAGGTAACTAACATGACTTGGAAGGCCCGTCTGACCCACCGGGCCATCCATCCAAAACGTTTCACAACCCCGTGAAGCAGCTCCACGTGGGGACCTACAGGGACACTTCTAGTGTTGGAATTATTATTATTACTTGTTGTTGCTGTTTTGAGACAGGGTTTCTCTGTGTGTCCATGGCTGTTCCTGAACTCACTCTGTAGACCAGGTTGGCCTCAAACTCACAGAAATCCATCTGCCTCTAGGACATTTCTAACATAAACCATAGCAAGTGGTAATCTCAGAAAAGAAGGTTAATTCTTTTTATTATTTCTTTTCTTTTTGAGACAGGATCTTGCTATATAGTCCACACTGGCTTTGAACTCATAATTCAGTTCAGGATGTCCTCAAATTCCTAATCTTTCTCAGATTCCTAAATGCTGAGGTGGCAGATGTGAGCCACAATGGCTGGAGGTTTTCTTTACCACCAAGACAAACACACACATACATGCACACACATGCATGCACACACACACACATGCATACACACACACACATACACACATATATGCACACATACACACATATACATACATATACATACATGCATGCACACACACATATACTTACACATATATGCACATATACACACATATACATACACATATATGCACACACATATATGCACACATACACACACACACACACACATTTTTTCCCCTTTTTTGAGATAGGGTCTCACATATCCCAGGATAGCCTCAAATTCATTATGCATCTGAGTCTGACCTCGAATCTTTGACCCTCTGACCTTCCAACTTCTGGGATTATAGGTGTGTGTCACTGTATCCAATTTTTTCAGTGCTGGGATTGAACACAACAGCAGGTGAATGCTAGGCAGCTGAATTACACCCTCAGCCCCTCTGGTAAAGTTCCTGGAGTTACTGCTAGTAATACATGTTGCTGTTGGATCCGGGGACCTGGGACCATACTGCTTGTACCTTAACATAGCGGCTAAAGGGTCGCTAGTGACGTTCTTTTGTTTTCTAGACCTAAACCTTCATTTCCTTGTTTGTAAAGTTGGTTTGGTACTTCTGATCACTAACTGTGAACTGCCAAGTGTTGGCATGGGGAAGAGCTCACGGAAGGCCAACTATCCTTAGCAATCCAAAGGTGAGGCCATGTGGGCAGCATGGCAGATAGTGCATGGGTAAAGAAAAACCCAGCCCAGATTTGAGACTCATTCTCTAATGACTTCCTTGTCTAAACCTTACTTTTCCCATCTGTAGAATGGATACGGTACCATAATACTTTTACTTTAGGAAAGGGAGAAAACAGAGGTGTGACAGCTTGCATGGCTCACCGATGACAGGAGTGACTAGAGAGACGGCTCAGCAGTTATGAGCACTTGTTGCTCTTGCAGAGGACCCCATTTCGTTCCCAGCTCCCACATAAGGCAGCTCACAGCTATCCATAACTCCAGCTCCAGAGAGGCCAGCACCTTCTCCTGGCCTCCTCAGGTATATGCCATATGCATGTGATATACATAAACTCAAGCAAATGCATACACATATGTACGCATAAAACAAACAAGCCAATCAACGATAGGGATGCTTCAGCCTGAGTCTGACGGCTGCACACAGCCTCAGGTAAACCAACAGCACTCAGGAAGGAAGATGCCTTAGCTTGTCTCCGGGTTGTGGAGCGTTACCTATAGCTTTATTATTTTGCACTCGTCCTAGCATGAGTCATTCTTGTTTTTCTCTCTACCAAACACAGTTTATCTGCTCTTTCCAGAACTGAGATGCTGACGAGAAACTGCAGGGTATGGAAGGGGGCTTTTAGGAGCTGTGTAGAACTCAGCCAGCCTCTCCTGGTTCCCTCCCTGTGTGTCCTGGAGGCAACCCCCACCCTTATTAGTATATGACGACATTGAGAAGGGCATCTTCTGAAATTTTATGAGATTTTGCAGAGTGATGCATATCTGCTATGAGCTGGGTGTGATGGCATAAGACACACTTGTCACCCCAGTGCACATTTATTGCCTGCATAAATGTGTTCAGTGTGTGTGTGTGTGTGTGTGTGTGTGTGTGTGTGTGTGTGTGCATATGTGTGTGTGTGTGCATATGTGTGTGTGTGTGTGTTACTGGAGATCAAACCCAGGATCTATGTATACTAAGTATTTACTCTACCACTGATCCCCAACCCTAAGTCTGTCTTTCCTGTTGTTTTATGCACTTCAGGTTGTTGCTTCCATTGCCCTCACAGGCAGCATCAAATACTCTGGCAGCATCTCTCGACTTTTCTTTGAAAATATATCCAAAATGAAATCATCTCCCCTACTTCACAGTTACTATTCTTGCCCAAGCTACCATCATCTCTCACCTGTTTTTTTTTTAATTAAGTAAACTATTTTTAAAGCAACTGTAGCCTCATAACAAGTTTTAAAAATTTAAACAATTTATTACTGTGTGTGTGATGTATGCACCACAGTATGAACATGGAGGTCAAAGGATGATTTTGTGAAGTCGGTTTTCTTTGTGTATCTTTATGTGGGTTCCAGCGATTGAATTCAGGTCCTCAGGTTTGCCTTTATCCCCTCTACCGAGGCATCCTCTAGGCTCGGTTTGTCTTTTGAAACAGGAAGTCACTGTGTTCGATGTAACAGTTGGTTAGCTCAGTGCTTGTTACAAAGTCTACACTGACTTCAAAGGTGAAGCCGTCATTGCTTTACCCTTCCAAATGCTAGGATTACAGGTCTAATATTTTTGTTTTGGTTTGGGTTTTGTCATAGGATCTCACCGTACTTGCTTAGGCTGCCTTGAATTCCATGCCTCTAAGTAACTGCAGTGACTGAGGAAGCTGGGGCATTGCCATCAAGCCCAGGCACCCCTCCCCCAAATTACTTCAGCGGGAGGAGCAGAGATTTCCTATAAGTCCCCTCCTGGACACAAGCTGCCTCCCTCATTAGCACCTCCACCAGAATGGTGCGTTCACTGTAATCAATGACCCAGCATTGGCACACCATTCTCACTAAAAGGCCACAGTTTACTCTTACTATACAGTCTGCGAGCCGGCAAACATACGTTTATGTGTATCTGCCATCACAGCATCACCAATACTTTTCCACTGTGACCCCCACACCCTCAAATCCCTAAAAATGCTTTGCCTGTCCATCTCTCTCTCCCTTCTAACTCTAGCAACCACCAGTCGTTTGCCTGGCTCTCTAGTTTTGATTTTTCCAGAAAGTCATGTAGCTGGAATAAGAGTCAAACGGTCTCTTCAGGCTGGCTTCCTTTACTTAGTAACCATCTTAGGGTTACTGTTGCTACGAAGAAACATCATCACCAAAAGCAAGCTGGGAAGGGTAGGGTTTGTTTATTTTATGCTTCCACACCGTAGACCATTACTGAAGGAAGTCAGGACAGGAACTCAAGTGGGGCAGGAACCTGGAGGCGGTCGCTGATGTAGAGGCCACAGAGGAGTGCTGCTTACTGGCTTGCTCCTCGTGGCTTGCTTGGCCTGCTTTCTTACAGAACTTCAATGGGCTAAGCCCTCTGCCACCAAGCGCTAATTAAGAAAATACCCTATAGGCTTGCTTCCAGCCATGTATTCTGGAGGTATTTTCTCAATTCAGATTCCTTCCTTTCAGATGATCACAGGTTATGTCAAGTTGACATAGAACTAGCCAGCAAAGCAATATACATGTGTTTCCTCTGAATCCTTTCATGATTTGATAGCTCATTCCTTTAAAAATAATTGAAATTTCATTTATCTTACGTGCTTGAGAGTTTCGGTTTTTTTTTTTTTTTTTTTTTGTTTGTTTTTTTTTTTTTTGTTTTTTGTTTTTTTTTTTGTCTTTTTACGGTGTTCATTCCTGGCCTCCTGGGGGCCCGACGGGGGCATAGGACCCCGGGAACTCATTACTTTTCAACACTGACTTTTCCATCGCCACAATTTATTTACCAGGTCAGATAATCAAGGACATCTTGGGCACCCCACGATGTGGTGAAGAATCGTCTGCTCCAGCTGTCCGTGCAGATTCTTCTTCCCGTGTATAAACATGAGCGTGCATTCAAAGGCATGCTCCTGTGCCTGGGTATGTGGTGGGGGGCTCTTGAGACCAAAGCCAGGGCCTTGCATGTGCTAGGCAGGCACTCTGCCACCGAGCTGCATTTCCACACTTTCCTGTGGATTTTTGTGTAAATGTATTTTCTATTCCTTTAAGTAAGTACCAAGAGGTACACTTCCTAGAGTGTATGGTAAGAGCCTGTTTTGTTTTGAAACTGCTAACTGTGTTCCGGCCTGGCTCTGCTGTTTGGCGTTCCTAGCAGGAATAAATGGAAGCTCCTATAGTTCTACATCCTAGCCAGCTTTCGGTGTTGTCAGTGTTCTGGACTCTGGCCACTCTCATAAGTGCATAGTGGTGCATGGTGTGATTGTTTTCAGTTGTGTTTTCCTAATGGCAAAAGAGAGGGAGTAAATGCGTTTGTTTGCTATGTGCATATGTTCTTTGGTGAGAAGCCTTTTAAGGTCTTTGGCCTATGGGTGTGTGTGTGTGTGTGTGTGTGTGTGTGTGTGTGTGTGTGTACTTGTCAGTGCACACCTGCATATTTACTCCCTCTCTTTTGCCATTACCAGTGGTCACATCTAAACAGTCACTGTTAAAACCAAGGTTTTCTTTCATTTCATGGTACCAGAAAGTGCTGCACATGCTTCCAAAGGAGGGAGGCAACCACCAGTCCTACCCAGCTATGACACCTATAAACCACATCAACCACCAGCATGGCATGATAGCCCTAAGGGTGGAGTAGAGGCATGATTACCTTGGTGGCAACCAACACCTCTCTAATGGAACTTAACACCCACTCAACAAGAGGAAGACTAGTCCAGGTACTGGGAACTTGGCTAAGTACTCAATGCTAGTGAGACCCTGGTTATGAGGGAAGAATTTACAACCATCAATTTACTAAACCACCATAATCCCTAACAACAATCTATAAACATTTATCCTTTGGCCCACAGGTAAGTGGTCTTCACCTCTCATCAAGAAGTTCTATTTTGGGGTTGGGGATTTGGCTCAGTGGTAGAGCGCTTGCCTAGCAAGCGCAAGGCCCTGGGTTCGGTCCCCAGCTCCGAAAAAAAGAATCAAAAAAAAAAAAAAAAAGTTCTATTTTGCAATAGATAGTGACCACTGCAGAAAACCACAGCCAATCAAAACGCAGAGTTGTGGATCCCAGTCCCAATGGGTGCACCTGCAAAACACGCCTGCCTGCACCTAAGGCTCAGGGAACATCATGGCTGAAGGTGTGAAAAGACTGTAAGAACTAGAAGTTCAGGGAGTTTGCTGTAGATTATGTCTCTTGGTAATGTCAGAAGCTAGACCTGGAGAGTCTCATCAACAGGACTTCCCAAACATGAGCTGAACAAGAATAACAGCACAGGGAGAGCCCAGGAGACCTCAGCCCTACACAAAGAACTACAGGCTACCGAAGGGAACTGCGAGTGGGGAAAGTGGTCTTCCCCAGGGGAGAGAATATCAATTGGCTGTCTAGTCAAACAGTCAGCCCTGAAAACATGCATACAGGCTGCATTATAGGGACCGAATGGGATATATTTAGGAATATATATATTCATATAATAACAATTTTTTAAAGACACCGTGAATTTTAAGTAGAGAGGAGGGGGTTGGAAGGAGGAAAGGTAAGGGAGAAACGTAATTAAATTATATTCTCAAAAATTTTTAGAGCAGAAAAGGCAAAACAAGAACAACAAAAACCATGGTTGTCTAGATTCTTTCCTATATTAATGGATATCAGTTTTCACCTAAATGTGGAGTCCATAATTCATTCTGAATGTCAGTATATAGATTTCCCTTTTTTTCCCTTTGCATGCTAGTTGCTACAACACCCTTTGTTGAAAGGCAATCTTTTCTCATGTATTTTGCCTTTGTGGCATATGTATGTATCTATGTACTGTGTGTGTGTGTGTGTGTGTGTGTGTCTGTGTCTGTGTGTGTGTTTGTGTGTGTGTCTCTGTGTGTGTGTGTTTCTGGGTCCTCTGCTCTGTTTCATTGATCTCAACTCTTTTCTCATCGATACTGCACAGTTTTGATTACTGTTGCTTATCAGTTAAAGTCTGCTAGTGTCAGTCCTCCAGCTCTGTTCTCTGTCGATATTGTACTGTCTGTTTGGAAACTTTTGCTGCAAAGTTTATCTGCTGTTTATGTATAGACAAAATAATTGTTTGTTTTGTTTTCAAGACAGAGTTTCTCTGCATAGTCCTGGATGTTCTAGAATTTACTCTGTAGACCAGGCTGGCCTTGAACTCGCAGAGATCCACCTGCCTCTGCCTCCCCAGTGCTGTGTCTAACAGCATGCACCACCATACCTGGCTTTGTTTGTCTTTTTATTAGTGCAGTGCTGTATACACAGTTCAAATAGGGGAGAGCTAACAACCTGACAATTGTAAACCTCCCTCTCCATGAACATGGGCTATCTCTCCGCTCATCTGGGGCTGTTCCATGTCTTCAGTGAGAGTTTTATATTGTCCCTCAAGTAAGTTTTATACATACTTCATTGCATAGAGATCTGCACAATCTATTTTGGGGCTGTCGGTGTAATGGTTACTCTGTCTCTAATATCGAATTTTACCGTTGCTGGTTACAATCGATTTTGTGTGTTAATCTTGTGTCGTTTCTCGACTGCTATTCCTTGTCCATTAATGGAGCCTTTAGTTGGTTCTTTCTAATTATTCTTGATGGTTGAGCCATTTCTCTAGCCGCTAACAAACACTGTTTATTGACTGAGAAAATATTATTGAGTTTTTTAATATTTGATCTTTGTATTGCCAAGCATGATTCCCATGTATTTAAGGAACTTTTCCAAGACCTTTCTCTTAAAAAAATAGGCCACCTATATTTGATTTTGAGATTAGATATATGATTATATATATATATATATATACACACACACATATATATATTTGTATACACAAATGCATATTTCAATTTAAATTTGTAGAGGTATATTATGTTGCCCAGAATGTAGGTGATATTGATGAATGGTCCATATGAACTTGAGATGAATGTATGTGGTTCTTGGATGAAATTGCTAATGGTATCAGTTGTAGCCATTGAATTGATGGTGGTGTTGAGTTCAGTGACATCTTGCTGATGACCTGCCTGCCAATTCTGTCCCTTGTAGTTCTACCCATCTTTACTTTATGAATTTTGTCCAGTTGGTTGGCACTTATGCATTAGGGATTAACATTATCTTAAACAATTGACCCTTTTGACATTATGAAATATATTCTTGATAACTCTGTATCCTTGATAACTGTCTTTGTACTGAAAATGTCTGAAATGTGGCCATTTTGCCTTTTTCCAGACAGTGTTAGGGTAAGTTGCATATCCAGTCCATTTATTTGAAGCATGTGGGTCTTTGAGTTGAAAATAGATTTCTTTCATATTTGGACCATGCTTTCAATTCACTTTAATAATTTTTGTTTCTTAAAAAATTATTTTTGAAAATTAATGTGTATACATGTGTGTGTGCATATGTGTATGCACATGGGCATGCAGGTATTCTTGGAGATCACAAGAAGGCATTAGATCTCCTGGAGCTGGAGTTACAAGCTTGCATGCTATCCAAGTTGGGTGATGGGAACCAAACCTGGTTCCTCTGTCAGAGCAAGAGGCACTCTTAACCACAGCGTCATCTCTTCAGCCCAGGATCATTTTGCTTTTCTCTGCCTGTCTGTCTGTCCATTTGTCTGTCTCTCTACCCAGCTAACTAGCTATTTTTATGTTTCTGAGGATTGTGCTTCCTGTGCAAGTACTCTACCATTGAGCTCCACCCCAGCTCCAAAATTTTTGTCTTTTAATTGGTGAATTTTGACCACGGATACTCCAACTAGTCTTTGGAGTCCAGTAGCTACACAGCTGAAGACAATGGTACCCTCCCCGAGGAATCTATCACTATGCAATAGTTTAGGATGGAGGAATAGGATTGTGTGACACCCTCTTCAATCCACGATCGACCTTTGACAGATCCAGTTACATGCCCAGTGTGGGCAGCCGCAGACGCTGTGAGGTCATGATTTCATTAGCCGTATGCTACTCAAAAGATGGCATTTCACAACCCTTCTCCCTGCCTTTTGGATCTTACATTCTTTCTGCCCCTCTTCTGCAATGTTCCTTGAGCCCTAAAGGGGGTGGTATAATGTCCTCCCTAGGGCTGAACACTGAACAGTCACTCTCGGCACCTCGAACCACCAGGAATCTCCACGTTCACTGTTCACTGCAAAGAGAAGCTTCTCTGATTAATGCCAGAAGTGACATTTGTCTATGACTGTAATGAGCAACATGTAGAAGGCAGTTTGACATGATGTCAAATTACCAAAATAACTAATAAGTTCCCGCGTGGGGTCTAAGACCTCCCCAGCCATGGTTTTTGGTCAGGTTTTACAGTACCAGGCATGGATTCTTTTTTGTGGAACAGCCCTCAAATCCAATCAGAGAGGGCTATGCCAAAACAGCTATGCCACTGTCCCACCAGCCGTCCCATCTCACACAGAAGGGACAACTGTTGTCTAAGAGGGTATGAGAAGGGTCTGGCATCTAGGGCTCTGCCTTATCCACCCACTAAATATATGCATATGGTTTGGAGGGTGGATGAGGGGCATCTACCAAGTGTATATATGTATATGTCTGTTTCTCTATATGTGTATAGGTGTACGTATATATGTGTGAGTATGTATGAACCCTTGTGGAGTTGATGAAGCAGGTGGTTGGGCCTGGCCAGGGTGTGTGTGTATAAATGTGTCCATGTGTGTGCTTGAATTCTCCCTTCTTTCATTTTCTTTTCTCTCTGGTTCACAAAGGGTTAACAGGCTCCAAGACTCCTGCCTGGCCAGTGAGGGGCTCTGGAGCCCAGCCAGAGAGAGAAGAAGACTAGCAATTAAGCCTTTTTTCTTCTCAATTCCTGCTACTGCCCCCAAGAGTTTATTACTAGAAGCCAACAGCTTTTGGTCTTAGAATAGCAAAGAGTTAAGAAAAGTACATATTATTATAAGTAATCAGTTTTAGCCCTCGCAAAACTAAGTTTTGCCTCTGAAATCTGCTGATGCTACCATCACTACTTTCCTCAGTACTTGGTGCTGGGCAGGTTCCTGGTGTCCTTCAAGATTCTTATTCCCCCCCACCTTAGGTAATTGGATTTTTATTCCTTTTGTTGTTGTTGTTTTGGGTTTTTTGTTTGTTTTTGTTCTTTGATAGAGCCTCAGTAACACAATCTGGTCTTGAGCTTTTGGTGATCTTCCTGCCTCAGCCTGACAAGTGCTGAGATTGCAGGTGCTAAACACCTTGTTTAATTACTTTTGTTGGACATCAATCCTCTAAGCATCCTGGGTCTGTGGTCCGGTGTTTGATGGTGGGGAAAGCCTTAGTTGCGGGCTTTGTACTCCCCTCCCCCATCTTACTTCCAGCACTTTGATCCTGTGTAGGTCACACCCTTTGAAGCTGCTCCACAGTTCTTAGGCATTCTGTTCTGTTTAGGTCTGTTTTCTCTGTTTGATTTTTGGTTTTGCTCGTCCGTTTGCAAGTTCTATTGCAAAGTCCTCTAGCTTGGCACTTCCGTCCTATCTACACCTGGTCTACTAATGAGCCCAGCAAGCTTATTCTTCATTTGTTTCCTGGCATCCTTTGCTTTTGTTTTGGTTTTTGAGACAAGGTTTCTCTATGTAGCCCTGGAACTCACACAGTAGACCAGACTGGCCTCAAACTTACCTGCCTCTGCCTCTGCCTCTGCCTCTGCCTCTGCCTCTGCCTCTGCCTCTGCCTCTGCCTCTGCCTCTGCCTCTGCCTCTGCCTCTGCCTCTGCCTCTGCCTCTGCCTCTGCCTCTGCCTCTGCGTGCCTGGCATTAAAGGTGTGTGTCACCATCACTGGCTATATTACATTATTCTTGATGCCAGTGTTTGCCTTTGTTTTCTATTCTTTCTTAGAAGTTTGCTGTGTTTATTTTGCCTGTTTTTGCATGCTCCTTACTTTTATTTGAGTTCTTAGCATCTTTTTTTAAAAACCTATTATTTTATTTTATGTGTATGAGTGCTTTGCCTGAACATATGGATGTGCACCTTGTATATCCCTGGTGCCTAAAGGACTGGAATGAGGAGGTCTCTAGAGCTACAGTTACAGACAGAAGTGAACCACCATGTGGGTGCTAAGAACTGAATCCAGGTCCTTTGCAACAGTAGCAACTGCTCTTAGTTGTAGCCTGATATGATACACTGGGTAAGAAGGACTGTGACAAACTGTCATTAGTGGTGTGGTGCTGAGGTCAGTGGGGGGAGGGAGTTCTGTAGTGCTCTGAGTAGGTCTCAGTGTTTACTGAGCCTATGCTCTAGCCACTGAGTTTCACAAGTTTTTCTTAGTCCTCTGTCCCCTTAAGTAAGAAACAAACACCAGAGTGAGCTGAAGTCGGATATTTCCCTTCCCTAAACTCCAGTGGTTTAGATTCTGGGAAAACAGGTTATCCAGAGGGCCGACCCAGGTAAGAACAGGGTACCCTGATCAATTTCAGATGGCCAATTTCCAGGCCAGAAGCAGCAGGTGCTTTTGCTTTGTTTCACATACATGTCTGTGTGTGTGTGTTTGTGTGTGTGTGTGTGTGTGCGTGTGCGTGTGTGTGTGTGTGTGTGTGTGTATACATGCATATGTGTATGCACATGTATGTGAGTACCTGTGCATAGATTTAGAGGCCTGAAGGGCATGTGGTGTGTCTCCCCTTTGTAACTCTCTGCCTAAGTGCTATGAAACAGAGTATCTCACTGAGCTGGAAGTTTATCCTTGCACTGCCTACGCCCACTCGCCAGCAAGCTATTATGTATCCTCCTGCCTCCCTGACCCGAAGCTGGGGTTACAGACACATACAGTCACGCCCAGATTTTTCACATGGATGCTGGGGATTTAAACTCAGCGTCTCGTGCTTGCACGGGCTCTTACCCACTGAGCCATCTCCAGAGCTCCAGCAGCAGGGTTTTAAACTCTAGTGATTGCTGTGAAAACCTAGTTCCTGGAAGTAAAACTCAGAAATACTGAGACCTCTTCTGCACCTGGGGTTTGGTAGGCTTTTAAATTAGCCTTATCCACACCGAGCCTCTAGCAATTAGGATTCTGGTTTTCCTACCTGCGTGCTGGTCTCTGCAGAGGTGACTTCCACAGTCCATCCTGCTTCTGTTTCCCTTGTGTGTCTCAGGGATGGCAGTTTGCCCTGTGGCCTCTTTTCTAACAGCCAAGGAGAGCTGTTGATTTTCTGGTTTGCTCAGCTTTTTGCTTGCTGCGAGGGTGGAGTGGCAACTTCCAAACACTTTGCAGCCTAGAGCAGAAGTCTCCGACTTTCCGCTGCAGCTTTCACCTTTCTGGTTTTGCCCACAGCACAGGAGCTCAAATAAACTTTTGAACGACTGAGCTGTGTTACTTTCCCTGTCAAAACCCTCCAGTGTCACTCCAAGAAAAAGCCAAGATAAGAAGCTTTACACCCTGTCTCCTGCACTTTGTGTGTGTGTGTGTGTGTGTGTGTGTGTGTGTGTGTGTGTCTACCATGTGTGCAGTTGCCCACTGAGGTCAGAAGAATGTGTCAGATCCTCCCTGGACCTGGAGCTACAGGTACTTATGAGCTGCCAGTTGTGGGTGCTTAGAACTAAATTTGCTTCTTTCTTTAAATCGGCAAACACTCGGAACCCAAACCTCATCTCCAGTCCATCCACCTTATATTTCGGGAAAATGTTCTCTCACTGAATCTGGAGTGAACCAAATTGGCTATGCTAGCTGGCTGGAGAGCCCTGGGCATCCTCCTGTCTCTGTCTCTCCAGCACTGTGATTATAGGTGCTTGCTGCTGTGCCCAGCTGTTTGTTTATTTGTATTGCTTTTTGAGACACAGAGTTGTGCTTTGTAGCCCTAACTGGGTAGAAACACAAGTTGGTCTTGAACTCAGAGATCTGCCTGCTTCTACCTCCTGACTGCTGGTATTAAAGGTGTGCACACCATCACACACACACACACACACACACACACACACACACACACACACACACAGCCCTGGCTTTGTTGTACAATGAGACCTCCTCCCGTGATGTCTTGCTTTACTGCACCTTGAATTTCCTAAGTGCCTTCTCATCTCTAGGTCTCCGCATTTGCTGCTCTCACTGCCTGGACAGTCTTTCCCCTGAATAATGGAGCCTTTCCCTTCCTTTAGCTGTAGGTTCAGCAAGGCCTTCTCTAATCCCAGTATAGAGAGCAGTAACCCCCACCAGCCATCCCACTGGCTCCCTTCCCTGCTTGTTTTTTCTCTCCCGGAGCACTATCCGACGCACCATATGTCTTACCTTTATGAGATCGTATCTTCCCTCCCCCACAGAGCGGAAGGCCTGGGAGGGCAGGGGTTTCAGATCTGTGCTGCTTATGCAGCGGCGGCAGCCAGGGTGTAAGTCTCTGTGCAGCATTTGGCGGTTGGACGATTACCATGCTTACATAGATGAGGGTAGAGACGCAGTTACAGTTCAAACGCAGGTCTCCCCGATGCAAAGCTGTACGCTGAGCGACCATGCTACATTGCCACTCAATTTCACGTTGCATATTGAATATCCGGCGTGTTCTTCCAAACAGCCATTTCCTACACTCTGGCGGCTTTCCATTTCTTGGCTCTCCCTGGAGTTGATTTTCCTGAGTTAGGAAGAACTCTCTATGAACTGGAGCCTAATCGTTCCTCAAGATCATTGCATTGCAAAATGGGCTGGAAGGAGACTGCCAAACGTATCACCTGTGCGGGCCACTTCTCTTACTCTGGCTTCACTGTAGCCTGTCCGCCAGCGACGGTCAGAGCAACACCGCTCCTGGCCAAATTCAATCTCAGGTTAAGTAGTCCGTAAGATTCGATCTTTAAAAATATTACAAAGCCCCAAAGGGCCAATACAATCCCTCCAGTTTGCATGTTTTATAACCTTCTTCCACACGCTTCAAGGACATTCTCTATTTTGATGCTTCGCTGATAAGTATTTGCTGTGTAGAGAGCTTCTTTTTGATGTTTTCATATTTGCATATCCTTCTATCCTTTACCCTTCTCTCCTCTTCCTGCATCCTCTGGTCCCCACCTTCCTTCCTAATAGCCTCTTTCTGCTTTTATTCCCAGCATCCTTCACAGCAGATTCCACATTCAGCAGTCATCCTTCTGACTCTGCCTCATTTCATGTGACACAGTGATTCCCGTTCTTCCTTATAGCTGAGTAATACTCCGTGGTGTGGTGTGTGTGTGTGTGTGTGTGTGTGTGTGTGTGTGTGTGTGTTGTGTACATGCATATGCACAACTGTCTAATTTTCTTCATGGTAGACACACCTAGGCTGACTTCATAACCATATTGTGAATGGTTCCTATTTCGATGCTCATAAGAGCCTGCTGGCTAGGACACGATTCCTCCATGCTCAGATTACCATACAGAGGACACAGTTAATGGTACTGCTAGAACAGTTGCTGGTCAAACTGAGTCTTTCAGCCCAGTCAAGTGTTGTGTGCACCAGTCTAATGTGCGGCTCTACAAACTCGGATCCTGACTGTTATCACACATTGTGTGAGAGGGGAGGGATGGGGTGTGTTTGGGCTTCATGCAGCTCCACCCACCTGACGTCCACCTTCCTCGGGTAACAGTCTGAATCTCACTTATTGATTGTAGCTTTAGCTTAGCTTTCAGTCAAGGTGACAAAGAAGGGGCGTTTCATTCAAGCCAGACCAGTGCGATTCGAGGATGAGGAATCTCAGATACAGTGCAGCAGAGGGAATGGACAAAGGCTGTGCAAAAGGCCCTATCCTAGTGGGGCAGGGTGGCATCTCTATAGTCCCAGAGTTGAGTACGAGGATCAAGAGTCTGAAGGTCATATTCTGTTCTAGAATGAGTTTAAGAGCAGCCTTCAAGATACGAAATCCTGTTAAAGAAGAGAAAGAAGAGGAGGAGGAGGGGGAGGAAGAGGAGGAGGAGGGAGAGGAGGAGGAGGGGGAGAAGGAGGGGGAGGAGGAGGAGGAGGAGGAGGAGGAGGAGGAGGAAAAGGAGGAATAGGAAGGGTCCTAACAAGATGGCAGTCTATCCCCTATTCCAGGACCTCCAAGTTGTTCATAGCTTGGCCTGCCTCACTCTCAGCGGCTTTTCATTCTGTGAGCTGACCCGTTGTGGTGAGTTGATTAGGAATGGTCCCTATAGACTGTCCTGTGTTGGAATGCTTGGCCCATGAGTAGTAGCAATGTTAGGAAGTGTGGTCATGCTAGAGTGGGCTTGGCCTTGTTGGAGGAGGTGTGTCATTGTGGGACCAGACTTTGAGATATCCTCTGCTTAAGCTCCACCCAGTGTAGAAATCCAGTCTCCTCTTGACTGCCTTCAGATCAAGATGTAGAACTCTCCTCCAGCACTATATCTCCCTGCATGTGTAACTTTAATTCTTCAAAACTTATTTTTAATGATGGTTCCTAAATGCTTTAACCTCCCTTTTAGCCCATCGTCCACCAGAGGTAGTGGGAAAGAAATGATGTGGGGGAAGTGGACTCTTTAGAAAGGTTCTTTGGAGCAACTCCCACCTGTGTTGTTTGGAAATTGGAGGTTCAGTTCATGGGCTAGCAGGCAGCTCGATCCACTAGCAAACACTTCATAGATGCACCCAGAAGTCCAGTTTGGTAGGGTCAGGATAGCAAACATGAATCAACAGCAGTGGCACTACCTAGCAGAAACAGCCAGGCCTCAGCCTCGGCTCATGTCAGCAGGAGGGACCAGGAGGGACACCAGGAGAAGTTCTCAGCTGTGCCTCTCTCAAGGAAGCAAAGATCAGTGAAGATGAGAGACTAACGAGCATTGTACAGCTAGCTCTAAGCAAGCCAAGCTCAGCTTCTATCGCTGTCCATTGAGTCCTTTTTAGACCCTCAAATATCACGTGTCCTCCATGGGTTTTGCCTCAGCATGTGTCTTGCCTCTGCACATGTGTTTGTCTCAGCTGACATCATTTTACTACCAGCCTGAGTCCTTAGAAGCAGCAAGAAACTGCAGCACACCACCAAAAGTTTTTTAGTGTGGTTCTCTCTATGGAGTCCCAACAAATGCAGCTCAACTACACAATGTAAGGCAGACCAATACATGTGTGCTGTTAGCAAAGAATCCTTCATCATGTGTCCTTTCACTTGCTTGCTTTGGCAGAATATCCTCTCTCCTGTGTCTGCTTCAGCTAAATTTTCCTTCATGTGTTTGCCCCAGCAAAACACCATCCAAGTGACTTTCCACTTCATGCACACTGCCATGCCTCCAACATTATAACAATGAACCATACCTCTGAAACCATAAGCCAGCTCTAATTAAATATCTGCCTTTATTAGAGTTGTCATGGTCATGATGACTCTTCAAAGCAATAAAACCCTAACTAAAACAGCCCTCTTTTCCTTGTCAAACTAGGCAAGATTTATTTCTATTGCTTGAAACCAAGGAACACTTCTCAAGGCAGGGAAGGATTATGGGAAGCTGTGAGACTGGAACCCACTTCTGTCAAAATAAGATGGGCTGAGTAGTGCTCTGTGGTGCTCTCTGTGCACAGTAGGCCTACTGGCTTCACTCCTGGGAGTTCCTCCTGTAAAGCCCCAGAGGCGATGAGCATCAGGCAGGGCTGACGAGGCTATGAGTGATGGGGCTCCATGGGTTGAAGAATGGGAAGACAAGGAGATTCGGGTGTCATAGGATGCTACAGAGGTAGCCCAGGCAGAAAGTGGCCCTGACAAAGAAAAGAGCTTTCCTGCTTGCAGAGAACATTCTGCCAAGGCCAGAGTTGCCATATTCTTAGTCCTGATTCTCATGATGTCTCTTCAAAGCAATAAAACCCTAACATTACTTATCAATAAGTGATAAAAGTATTAGACACATTATAGACTGAGGAGGTAAACTTTGGTAGATGAGAGGCAGCCACTGAGTGACCACCTGCACCCCCACCCTGGAACAGGGTCTTTTCTCTCAGAATTCTCCTTCCCCTTGCTCTGTTTCTCTGCTTATTTATCACCCCTGGTTGCAATGCCCACCACACGCCTCCTCCATGTTGGACAACACACCAAGTGTCCCTGTGCTCTCTCTCTTGGGCCAGTTTAAAGCACTGAGTTCTCCCTTCTAGGAACTCATGCATGTCTGTGGGGAAGTTGAGCCCACCGAGCTGGTGGGTGGTGACAGCCAGCACTGTCAGGGGGAACACAGGAGCTCATTGAACTCACGCAGGAGCCTATGATAGAGAAACCTTATCACTATTTGCAGATGAGGAAGCCAAGCTGCTGAGATATTTATACCTGTCTAAGCTCTGTCACATGGCTAGCCCAAGACACACACATTCTACAACTCTTTCACAGTCTTGAGTTCTATCTCTAACTTTGCCAACTACTACCTGTGAGACCTCTCTGCAAATGATCTTCTCAAGTCCTGAGATCATCTGTTGACAAAAAGGATGGGAGAGATTGGAGGGAAAGGTTGGTTACACATTCTGTGCTAGCAGTTGCTAGTGGTTCCTAGGGAGGCTGTCTTAGGAGAGCTCTCCTTAGGATATCTGTGTTTGCTTCATGATGTCTGCATGGTCCAGGAAAGAAGGAAGACAACCCTTAGGACACATATTAGTGACTCCCATGATCCTAAAGTATTTTAGGTCGATGAATGCTATGGCTCCTTAAACTCATGAATAAACATCCCTTTCTTCTAGTCAGGTCTATGATTTCTGTACTATTCAAATCTGTTTTCATGGATCAATGGAGTGGGCTGCTCAAGGATCCTCTTCTCATAGCCAATGTGGCCTCAAGGTAACTGTTACCTACTGCCGTGTAACTAACCTTGCCAGGACTTCTCACAGTGCAGTAGGCTATCAGAAGCTCTGTTCCATGTGTCAACTGGGGTCATCCTGTGCCAGAATTCAGCTGTGACCTCATCTGGGGTGCCTTTCTCTGTGTGTAGCATCTCTAGTACATTTACATGTCATCATTCTATTGAGCAGGACCCTGAACAACTTACTACATGGTGGCTTGGATCCAAGAGGGAAATTCAAGAAGACAAAGCCTGCTATGCAGACACTTACTCAACCTCTGCCTGTGTCACACTTGCTCCTGTCCAAGACTGAAGTAGTGTCAAGTCAGTGTGGACAGGTATTCCTCCAGATCTTAGATAGCAGGAGGCTGAATAAGCCAGCAGAGGCTCACAGTGCAGCCATCCATCACAGTACCCGGTTAGAAGGACTTTCAGGATTACACACACACACACACACACACACACACACACACACACACACACCTCAAGTGTGTATTGATGTGCTAGGTGTTGAAACCTGAGGGATTGAAGACAGGATCTGTGCGTGTGTGTGTGTGTGTGTGTGTGTGTGTGTGTGTGTGTGTTTGTGTGTGTGTGCATGCGCATGCATGCCTGCCTGCCTGCCAGACTGTCTGTCTGTCTATGGTGTGTGTGTGTCTGCCAGTCTGCCTGTCTGTCTGTCTGTTTGTGGTGTGTGTGTGTGTGTGTGTGTGTGTTTGTGTGTGTGTGTGTTTGTGTGTGTGTGTTTCCAGCTCAGTGGATAACAGAGAACATGCCCTGAAAACAATCAACACACCCGCACAGGTTTATGTTATCCACGATTTCACTGTGGATTCATTGCTTCTGAAGTTTATTTCTAATCTTTCATTGTATGTATGTTTGTGGATAAGTGCATGTGAGTGTAGGTGCCATGGAGGCCAGAAGAAGGTGTTGGGCTTCTTGAAGCTGGAGTCATTGTGAACCGTCCAACATGGGGGTGGGAGGTAGTGAATTCCTATGCTCTGCAAGAGCAGTGTGCAGTCTTAACCACTGAGCCGTCTCACCAGTCCCTGCCCACTCCCAGGAACATTTTTTTTTTAAATAAGCCAGTGGTCAACCCATAAAAAACCTACTTAATCCATAACACATATGGGAGGGCTTTCTAAACTCACATATTAAAGCATTAAATCATGACTTTTGTACCTGTGGAGGCCCTGGGACTGTTAGTTACTTAATAGTCTCTGTCCAGTCTACTTACTTTTAACACTTATACAATTTTATTTTAAAATAAAATTTCATGTCACTGGTGAAAAAGCGAAAGCAGTGTTATATGCCCTAAGTTTCAGATAGCCATGCAAGTGAATCAGGATAAAATAAAAATCGGAATAACATCAAATGCTGGTAAGCGTGCTGAGAAACAATCTCATCCTTTGCTAATGGGACTGTAATGTGGCAGAAAATAGTGTGACCGCTCATTTTCAGGGCTAAAACCAGATTTAACATACAAAGCCTCGATTGCTTACCTGGGCATTTATTACAGGAAAAGAGACTTTAACACATGAATATTCATAGTGGTATTGTGCACAGCAGTCAGAAAACTGGATGCTTGCCAAGTGTTGACAAAGACATGAACAGTTACATTGATTATCATGCATCCTCACCTCGGGCTATCACTCAGCCATTGGATGGAGTGAATGGTTGATAACACACAGCATCTTTGGTGAACCCAAACGAAATTACACCAAGGGAAAGAAGCCAGTCCGAAAGGTAGCAATACTACCATTCCACTGATAGAATATTTAGAAAAATATAGAAAAGAATTTAGGGATGAAGAAGAAAGGATGGGTGTATCAAAATCTGGGCATCACCAGAGAACCCTGAGGTGATGATGCAGTAGGGAACATTGGTGGTAGTGACAGCTCAGCAAGGCGCATGTGTTGATAGCCTGGACAGACAGACAGACAAACATACACACTCTACACTCATACATACACACACTATACACACACATACCACACCTACTACACACACAAAAAACACACACACACACTACACACTACACACACATAACACACAGACACACTACACACACAGACCACACACACATACACACATTACAAACACACACACACTCTACACTCATACATACACATACTACACACACATACCACACACACACTCACACTACACACACAAACCACACACTCACACTACACACAGACACACTCTACACACACACACACTCTATGCTCATACATACACACACTACACATACATACCACACACATACATACTCACACTACACACACAAACCACACACACACATATGCACACACTACACACACATAACACACAGACACACTCTACACACACACATACTCTACACACACACACACCACACACACACACTCTACACACACACACACACTACACACACAACACACACACACTCTACACTCATACATACACACACTATACACACATACCACACAAACACACACACTACAAACACACTACACACACATAACACACACACACACACACACACACACACACACACACACACGCAAGTGCATGTAGAACTTACATGAGAGATTACTCAGTAGAAAAAGGTGCTTACCTCCAACCCTGACTATATCAGTTTGATCCCTGGGACCCACATGGTGGAAGGAAAAGACAGACTTCCCACAAATAGTCCCCCATGTGTGAGATACTGCACATGCATGTATACATGAATACACACACAAAGAAATAAAATGTGATAACTTAAAAACTCATAAGATAGTGAATCCTGGGGAGCGTTACTTGCTATCTCTTGGGTTTTATTCAGTGTCGTGAGGTAACAACATTGGGAGACTGGGCGTGGGGTGCATGAGTCTTCCTTGTGTATTTCTTTGCAGCTTCCTGTGACTCTAAAATTGTTCCCAAACAAGATGTTTAAAAAACAGAGCAATTGGGTTCTGGGGAGCTGGCTCAGCAGGCACGGTGCTTACTGTGCAGGTGTGAAAACTGCAGCTTGGACCCCAGCCCCCATGGCGGGTAGAAGCCAGATGGCAGCTCATGGCTTTAACATCGTTGCTGGGGTCTTAAAGGTTCTATTGCTGAGATAAAACACCGCAACCCAAGCACTTTGGGGAGGCAAGGGTTTATTTCAGCTTCTTCCACATCACAGTCAAAGGAAGTCAGGACAGGTACTCAAGGCAGGAACCGGAGCAGAAGCCATGGAGGAGTGCTGCTAACTGGCTTGTTCTCCAATCCCACTCAGCCTGCCTCAGACATCCCAGGACCACCCGTCTCTCCACATCAATCCCTTAGTCAAGAAAATTCTCTACAGATTCTCCTACTTCCTCATCTTATGAAGGCATATTCTCACTTGCGAGTCTTTCTTCGCATTGGGGGAGGAGGCAAGAGGATCCCAGGCACTTGTTGGCCAGCCAGTCTAGTTGGAATCCAGGTTCAGTAAGGGACCTGTCTCAGAAAATACGGTGGAGAGCAACAGAGGAAGACACCTAACTTGACTTCTAGCCTCTGTAGTGCATGCATAGACGCACACCTGCAAGTAATGGGCACCCGCACTCAACAGGCACACACATATTAGACACATACCCCCACACAATGGGCTCATTCATCTTCGTGTAACGGACCCGTGCATGCATATATATCACCTGCACCTGCGTGCACATGTGCACACATGCATATAAATACACATACTGTATAAAGTAAAACAATTAAAATAGAAAATGTTTATATCAACCTGCTTCCTAAAAGACCTGAAGCCATGTTGGTTATGAGTGCCCTGTGGGCCCTATGGAGGAGTCCAGTGTGTGGCAAAAGTAGAATTAACTTAGAGTTCAGGAGTTAGGGTTGAGCACTATGCAGTAATGGAGAAGGTAACACTAATAGGCAGTCACACAGGGCATACTGTATGTCAGGTCCTACTCCAAAACTTTTCTAGGTATTAATCCATGAGTACATTTGTTGTGTGCAGATACACATGTGCGGAGGCCTGGGGTCAACTGGGAATTCCTCTATCAGGCTCCATCACTTGTTTTAGAAACAGAGTCCCTTGCTGAACTGTAAGTTTGGCTATCATGCTACATTAGCTGGCCAATGACATTCAGAGACATACCTTTCTCCATCCTAACCCCCTCCCCCCCACTCCTAACCACTCCAGTTTCTCATTTCCCACCCAACACAAGGCTGGGGCTACTGGCATGTGCATTAGTCATTCCTGGCTCCTGGGAATCTGACCTCAGGTCTTCATGCTTGTACAGCACTGACCAACAACTGAGCCTTCTCCCTAGCCTTTCATATATATGTATATGTGTATATGTATGTGTATATGCATATATACATGTTACATGTGAACAAGTTCTGCTTATGTGCTTATGTGTACGTGTATGCCTAGTACCCATGGAGGAGGTCAGAAGAGGGATTAGGAGGATCTGGAACTGAAGTTGTGAATGGTTGTGACCCACCATGTGGGTGCTGGGAACTGAACTTGTGTTCCCTGAAAGAACGACAAGTGTTTTTAAATCTCTGAGCCGTCTCTCCAGCCTCTTCACTGAATTGTTATACCAGCTTTATGTTGAAGCATTAGGTTCTGCAAGAAGCAGATACCAAGACAGAGATTTCCATGCAGGAAGTGAAGATGCTGTCAATGTATACTAATAAAAATGGGGTTTTTTTTGAACAGGAAAAAGACCCAACTGGGAAATGTAAGGGTCACAGTTTGAGCAGAGAGGTTGAATTGTCGAAAGATGACCACAGAGGCTCAGCAGCTGTTTTCAGGATGGCCCTTTAGACTGGTCCTAATTTGTCAGAGGCTAAGCTACTTTATCTCCTCATTAACAAGTCTTGGATGAAGATGTTCTTCCTCCAGGGACAGGCATGCATTGGGTAAAAGTCCTTTTGCTGGCTTCTGGCTAAGGGCAGGGCCTGGAGAAAAAAGTGGTTAACAACCAACTCTTCTGGAACGTGGGAGAGCAAGAGCTTCCATTTGGAAGGGGTGAGGAAATGTGTGTCCACTGCACTCCACCCATTCTCATACACATGCAGAATACAGTAAGGTTGGCCTCCATTGGAAGTGGCTCCAGGATCATCTGTGTAAACAGACATCAAGGAAGGAGGTGGGAAGAGAAACAGCACCTTCCGTCCAATTTTCCACGTTGTCCTTTAAACATTTAGCTTCTCTCTCTCTCTCTCTCTCTCTCTCTCTCTCTCTCTCTCTCTCTCTCTCTCCCTCCCTCCCCCCTCCCCTCCCTCCCTCCCTCCTCCCCTCTCCCCCCTCTATCTTCTCTCTCTGCTGCTGCCCTGGCTGCTGACTTGCCCCAGGCTGTGGTTGATGTACTTGTTCCTTTCTGTCCACACTGGACAAAGCCTGAAGAAAGAAGCCCAGGAGAACTTCTAGGTTGAAATACATTGTTCTTTGCAACTGTTTTCCAAGAGCTCTACCTCCTGCTGATGGTCATGGCCAACTGCTCCTGCCAGCATGGCGGTACCTTTCTTGGCCTGGTGGACTCCTGGCACAGACACTGCCCAAAGTTTAATGGTTTAATATGTCACTGATAGAAGGAAACTGGAGAACCTCAGCTACTGGGTCTCCAGAGCTGAGGTCAGTGGGAGTTCTGACAGAAAGCCATCCCTGCTTCCACTAGGTGGCTTCTGAACAGAGCTGTTTAGCCCCTACATGGGGCACAGGACATAATGGCCATTGATTTGGCGTCTGAACTATGTCCTGAAGGTGGAATTCCATCTTTGCTGGAATCATCTCCAAGTAGATACAGAAGCTGTTCCTTTTAAAGCATAACTTAGGAGCCAGAGAGATGGCTCAGTGATTAACAAGTAAAGGCATTTGCCACCAAGCCTGAAGACCCAAGTTTGATGCCTGGGATCCATATGGCAGAAAAAGAAAACCAGCTTCCTGGGCTGGAGAGATGGCTCTGTGGTTAAGAGCCCTGACTGCTCTTCCAGAGGTCCTGAGTTCAAATCCTAGCAACCACATGGTGGCTCGCAACCATCTGTAATGAGATCCGATGCCCTCTTCTGGTGTGTCTGAAGACAGCAACAGTGTACTCATATACATAATAAATAAATAAATCTTAAAAAGAAAAAAAGAAAACCAGCTCCTGCAAGTTGTCCTCTGGCCGCCACACGAGTGGTCGGTATATCATGGTAGAGCATGATTTCTCGTGTGCAGTAGTGGGACACACACATCAAACAAACAACCGAACAAATAAACGTAATAAAATAATTCAAGGGAAAAGATAGTTTAGGACTGTAAAGTGATTACTGGTAGAGCAGCCATGAGGACCGGTGTTTGATCCCCATCACACGCTGGTAACTCCACTGCTCATGGGTGGAGATAGGTGTTCCGCTGAGCTTGCTGGTCAGCTGCTCTAGTTGTGTTCGGTGAGCGCCAGCGAGAGATCTCATCTCACAAAATAAGGTGGATGGGATAGAGATATGGCCCAGTGGTTAAGAAAAAAAAAACTGAGGAAAACTGAGGGGTTGGGGATTTGGCTCAGTGGTAGAGCGCTTGCCTAGCAAGCGCAAGGCCCTGGGTTTGATCCCCAGCTCCGAAAAAAAAGAAAAAAAAAAAAAAAAAAAAAGAAAAGAAAAAAAAAACTGAGTTCCCAAGACTCAAATCAGACCACTGTAATTTGTATTTTTTCAATGCCTGTTTTTAATGATGGTTCTCAAACACTTTAACCTCCATTTTAGCCCAGCAGAGGTGGTGGAAGAGAAAGGATGCAGGGGAACTGGACCTGTTTAGAAATGGTTCTTTGGAGCAACTCTCATCTGTGTTGTTTGGAAATCAGCAGTTCAGTTCACAGGTCAACAGCAGCAGCTGGATCCACTTGCAAACACCTCACAAATAACCAGCGGTCCAGTTCTGTAGAGGTGGGTTAGCAGAGACAGCCATGCCTCAACCTCAGAAGGGCACGAGTCAGCAGACGGACCAGCAGGAACGCCAGAAGTTCTCCTCTGTGCCGCTCTCAGCGAAGACCAACAAGTGTTGCACAGATAGCTCTTTCAGCAAGCCTAGCTCTATCACTGTCTTTCAGGTCCTTTTTATACTCCCTCCAAATACCTCATGTCCTCCATGGTCTTGCCTCAGCATGTGCGTCTGTCTCAGCTGACATCACTCTGCCAATCAGCCTGAGCCCAAGGAAGCAGCAAGAAACGTGGCAGACTACTGTAAGTTTTTCAGTGAGTTTCTTTCTATGGAGTCCCAACAGATGGAACTCAGCTATGCAATGTAAGGTGGGCCACTACATGCGCGCTGTTAGTGAAGACTCCTTCGTCGCGCGTCCTTTCACATGCTTGCTTTCTTCTTTTCTCCTGTGTTTGCTTCAGCTAAAGGTTCCTTCACGAGTTTTCCTAAGCCTTTCACCTGTGTCCACTTCAGGAAAACACCCCTTCACGTGTTTGCCCCAGCAATTTCCGTCTAACACAGCTGACTTTCCAAAAAACCCTTAATTTTCCATTCAGACCAGTCATGGCCACCTGTAACTGTAGTTTTGCGGTATCTGGCACCCTCTTTTAGTACCTGCAATCATGTACACACACACACACACACACACACACACACACACACACACACACACACTCACTTTAAAGAATAAAGAATAGTAATACAGGCCATAAGGTGAGGGATATAATCTAAGACACTAAGTTCATCTGCTGGCTGGCACGTGCATACATAAACATGTGTACAAGCACCTGTACAAACATTTGAGCACACACAAGCTCCATGGAGAGAAGCTTGTGGATGACACAGGATGTCACTGGACCAGAAGATCCATGGCTAGATGTACACAGCGACCCCTCTTCTGCCGTGAAGTGAGTCCACTGGGCTGACACACATGTGCGATTCTGTTCCTGTGCATCAGATATTCTGGGAACTCACAAGAAATGGTGTTAGTTAAATTTTGTAGCCAGGAAATACACACTGGACTGTGCTTTCTGGTTTCCAGTCTTCTGGTTCTACCAAGAGGAGCATATTTAGTTTTCCTCCGGGTTCTTGTTGGGTCTCTGGAAGATAGCAATGTGGCAGTTTGAATGAGAACTGGCCCCTATAGGCTCACACGTTTGAACACTTGTTTCCCAGTTGGTAGCACTGTTTGGGGAGATTATAGAATCTTTAGAAGACAGAGCCTTGCTGGAGGAAGTATGTCACTGGGGGAGGGCTTTATAGCCTTGCCTCACTTCCTGTTTGCCCTCTGCTTCCTGTATCTAGGTAAAAATGTGATCAGCCAGCTTTCTGCTCCAACCAGCCTGCTCTGCTTTCCCCACCATCATGCACTCTAGCCCTCAGGAACCATAAACCAAAATAAACTCTTTTTTCCTTTGCTGCTTTTGGTCATAGCATTTATTGCAGCAACTGAGAAATAACAACACAAGTGTCACGGAAGTGCCCAGCAGTGGTGTTGATTACTGGTAGACAGCTGTAAGTAGGTCCAGTCTTGTGTGCTTTGTCCACAGCTTCTATTCCTGCCACCATGGCTACTCCGTTAATACACCATTATACCAGAACGGGTGAGCGTGATGATCTAGCCTTGCTACATCCATTGAAATTCTGCTACACTATTTAGCATGTGACCCACCTTGATTCCCTTGGATGCGTGTTAGACATGTAAGTTCCCCCTATTTCATGCACAGTACTTTATAGACTCCCCAGTTTTCCTCTTTTCCAGATCACCTTGCCCCATCTCTTTCTATCTTAGACCAGAAGATTGGGCCAACCCTTCCTGCACAGGATTCTGTACATGTTCTTACCCTGGGCTGTTTTTCTTTGCCCACAGAAGTGTGATGGCTAATCTGATGGTTAACGTAATTGGATCTGGATTGAACTAAGACACTGGTCTCTGGGAAGGTCCATGAGGGTATTCCCAGGAAGGGATAACTGAAGTGAGGAAGCTCCTCCCCCAGAGTGGATGACTTTTCCAGCAGGGCCAGATATAAAGAGGCACGGAGAGGTCCAAGGGGAAAGCAATGTTGCCTGCCTGCCTTCTTTTCTTGCTAGAAAATGCATCCATTCCTTTGCTGCTGCTGCTGCTGCTGCTGCTGCTGCTGCTGCTGCTGCTGCTGCTGCTGCTGCTGCTGTGCTGAAGCCTAGGCTGGCATCAGAGCCCAGCTTTCTTAAGCCTTTCCATAGAGACTGAAGACCAGCAGATCTCCGGGAATCCTCCAGACTTCAGCACCAGGTGGGGACTGCTGGGGCCTCCAACCTTGTGGCCTGAGCGCCTACCAGGTTCTTAGCCTCCTCAGTGTGCAGACACTCGGACTCCCAGTCACTATCACACAAGTCAACCTAAGAAACGCTGCATCATTTCTCTAAACACTGTCTGCTTCATTCATTTTCTGTGTAAGGATGGTTTTGTCTGCGTGTATATAAGTGCCCCGAGTGAGTGCAGTATCCATGGAGACCAGAAGAAAGCATCAGACCACCAGGAGCTAGAGCTACAGAAGTTTATGAGCTGCCACGTGCCCCTCTCCTAGGTGCTGATAGGCGCTAGGAACTGAACCTGGGTCTTCTGCAAGAACAGATGGTGCCTTTTACCAAGGAGCCATCTACCTCTCTGGCCCCATAAATCCCTCTGTATAGTGTATATTTGTTCCTCTAGAGACCCTGACTAACATCCTAGGTGCACTGCATAAAGCTCTGCACATTGAGGGACCACCACCCTTTACCATTTCTGTCCCACTAGACCGCCGTACCTCCCTCAGTGTAGGGCAGAAACCCCACAGCAGTTTGTTTTCAGTTTTCTTAGGCATACTGAGTTGATCCATCTGTTCACCACCATCAGCCTTTTCCTTTCTTCATGAGCTGACACTGAAGACTCTCCATGCAGCCATGTATGAGAACCAAAGGAGAGGATCCTGTACAGAAGTGGTTGGTGATGCAGTAGTGCGGCCACCGAGGCTCCCGGATGCCCTAACAGTCCTCTCAGGGCGGGTCCTGGGTGTATGTGTTGGTTGTTTATTTATTTTTGTCAACTTGACACCAGCTAGAGACATCCGAGAAAGGGAACCTCAGCTGAGAAAATAAATGCCTCCATCGTACTGGCCTACAGGAAAGTCCGCAGGGCATTTCCTTGATCGATAATTGATGTGGGAGGGCCCAGATCACTATGGGCAGTGGCAACCACTAGGGGGTCCTGGGTAGTATAAGCAAGCAGGCTGAGCAAGCCAGGAGGATCAATTCTCTAAGCAGTGTTCTTCTATGGCCTCTCCTTCAGTTTCTGCCTCCAGATTCCTACTCTGACTTCCCTCAATGAGAGCCGTGACACGGAAGATAAGCCAAAATACAGCCCTTCCTCCTCCAAGTTGCTTTTGGTCCATGTTTCATCATAGTCATAGAAAGCAAACTAAGACGGTATATCATCTCCATCTTAGGGTGGCGTGTGTCTGAGCTCAGATAACTTTATGCCTTGGTGGGTCTGACAGACCCCGGCTTGAATTCCGCAGCTCTCGCTGTGCAGTCTAGAATGCATGTGTAGAATCAAATACTTCTCAGAACACTGGCCTACAGGTCCTGAACACAGAACTCAGGCCTGCCACAGCTACGTCCTTTTCTGTTGTAGATGATGTGGTCTTGCCTCGGGCCCTCTAAGTACCATGTTGAGATCTTGGGCCTTTCCGAAAACTATTCTTTTCTTACCATAGATGCTGCTAGCTAATGTCTTGGAGCCACCTGTATCCCAGGCAAAACCTTTTGCAGAATTCTTCCCCATCCCAGATCCCCACTGAGAGCTCACAACCTTCTCTGTCATTAAGACAATATTTACAAGTGTTCATCAGTGTCTCTGGAACCTCAAAAAGTCTACACATCTATGACACTCTCCAGGGAGCTCTACTCTAGACATTCACTCCATTTAGTTACTCCTCCCCTTAAGTGTGGTTTGGGTCTAGAAACTTCTATGGAATAAAAAAATGGCAGCAGCTGTGGGAAGGCAGTTCTAAGGTGAGACTGTGAAAAGACTGTGGCTTTTGTTCTGTCTGTCCCTCCTAACCCCTGCTTTAGAGAGGGCACTAAGAACTCGGAGTGTGGGGCGGGGCGCTACCAAGACCTCTCCCAAATGTAAGAAGAGCTCAGAAGCAGCTCTTCTGAGGCCTGCAGCATCACAGGAGCCATCTTGGAGGCAGACGTTCTGGTCTTCGCTGAACCTCCAACCTGACCAAGAGCCAACCTGACTGATGCCTTGCCTGCCACCTCCTCAACAGCCAAGCTGACTGATGTCTTGCTCAGCATCTCCTCAGAGTCTCTGGGTTTTATTCTTTCAATTAGGTCCCTGACCTGGGCATAGGAAACTGCTGGAGCTGAGAACTCAATCTTCCCGTGAGTCCAGTTCTTCTTGTAATTGAGTTCTGGTCCTTGGTTTCCCCTGCCCTCTGGTGCAGAGGAGAGCCTCTTTATATGCTGCCAAAGATACCCTCAGGCATTTACACTTTGTCCTATATTGGCAATTAATCATTCTTGGCCTTTCATTGTCTTTCTCTTATGAATCAGTGTTGCTGTCACCCCCCCAGCCACCACCACCTCACTCTGTAATCTTTACAAATGCTACCTATGCAGAGGCATCAAAGGCTGGGTGGACTGCACCCCCAAGGGCGTTAACGCTCACACTTGTGTCACATACCAGTTTGCCATTAGGGAACATCTTAGTAATACACTCCAAACACGTGTCAGGACCCTCAGTGCCCCTCATATAACTTTAGTAATGGATCCCAGTACCAGCCAGTCAGCAAGGGATACAGCTCCTAAATGCCATTTTGGAAACTGTTTCCTTTGGGCCACCAACTGTGGTAAGTCAGGTTGCCTGGGCTATGGACCCCAAACAGGGTTGGTGTGCAGGCAGCCTAAGGAAGATGAGATTGGGAGATGGAGCTGGGCTGGACGGAGAGAGATGTTAACAGTCACTGCAGAAACTGAAGTGGGTTTGTGGGGAGGTAAGAAGCTGGGTTGGCCCTGTTCAGTCAAAACAGAGATGCCTGGACTTTGTCCCCAACTGCACTCACAGAGAACGCCACTTGGGAAATACAGCTTTTGGCCAAAGGCGTTGTTGGCAATTTTTTGAAAAGGGCTTCTTCTGGGTGAGAGAAGGAGGGGCACCCAACCACACCCACTGAGTGAGTACCTCCTCCTTTCACTGATGGCCCAGAGGAACTTTTGAGCTAGGAAGTAACTGAAGCAGAGCCCAGTCATTCTCTGATGCTCTAAAAAGAGGAAGAGACTCCTTCACCATGCCTGGGACCACTGCCAAGTCAACGAACCATTCAAAAACACCCGCTCTATTTTTGATATTTCCCGGTCTCTATTTTGGTGCCCTTTTCTCACCCTTGGGTGTCCCTTTGTCAGACCTTGGAAAACAGGAAGTCCATTCCAGGCATGCGTGGGGAGAAGTTGATGCTCCCTGGGTGGGCATGAGTATGATCAGGGTGGAGGCAATGACCACATTGACTGAGAGTGGAGGGAGGGGTTGCAAAGATAAGTAGAGAGAGATCAAGTGAGAGTTGAGGCTAAGGTCAAGTCTGTAGGACTCCAGTAGTCGGCTAGGGAATCTGAGTGTCCTCTGCATACAGTAATGAGAGAGGGAAAGGTCTGAGCAGAGGGCGCTGAGTAGGGATGATGTCCAAAGGATTGTTTGAGGAAGATTTACTGTGTTCTCCAAGGACAAAGGATGAACTGGCAGAAACAGAAGCAGGAAAATCTGGTAGGAGACTATTGCAAGGAACCAAGAAGGCAAGGAAGGACAGACCGTGAGAATGGAAAAGAGAATGCTGGGATAAACTATCATGGTTTGGATGTAAGATGTTTGCCACGGGCTCGTGTGTTTGAAAACTTGGTCTCTAGCTAGTGGTTTATTTTAGGAGGTCATAGAAGCCTTGTGACTGTGGCCTGGCTGGCAGAAATGGGTTCTTAAAGATGATATCTCATCTAGTTCTGGTCTGAGTTCTCTGCTTCCTCATCCACCATGATGTAAATAATGAGTGTTTACAAGTTCCTGTCATGGACCAAACTGCCACCACCTTCTTCTTCATAATCGACTACATCCCCTGACCTTTAAACTAAAAATATCTCTCCCCTCTTGAGTTTCTTCTGCCATGTACCTTATCATGATAAATTAATTGTAAGACACTAGCGTGTCTTGTAGGAAGCCAGTCAGGAATCATGTATGTTAAAAGCATTCATCTCGGAGGATATCAACATGATGACAGGACCTTAAGTGTGTTAAACTAGAGGACTTACAGCAAGATCCCTAGAGGAATTGTGTGGGAAAGCAGCAGGCGTTGCTTTTCCACAGTGGAAATCTAAGTACCCACAATGCATCCAATGTGTAAGAGGGCAAGAAAACTCAGAAGTATGCATCTATGAACTGCGTAAGAATTGCATTTAACAACAGGGATCATGGGCGGGGCACCTGCTAGTGCCAAGCCCTGTTGTCTTTATGAATATCAACCCAACCATTCACTGTCATTCCTCTGTGAGACAGATATTGCACTGCTGTCTCTATTTCTCCCATAGAAAACTGAGGGACTGAGAAGGTAAGCCATCTGTCCAGGCTTAGTCCGGTATTAGGCCAGCTTGGGATGCTATAATGAAATGTCATAACATGAATGGCAAGTAAAACATCAGAATTTATCTCTCACAGTTCCTGGTGAAGGCCCACTTCTGAATTACAAGACAACCTTTTTATCTTTATGGAGAAAATCAGAGAAAGAAAGCTTCCTACACTGGTGTATTCGTTCTAGGAATCCCACTTGAAGCTTCCATTTTCTCTTGACTATTCATCTTCCAAAGGCCCTGCCTTCTAACATCAGGTCGTCAGGGGTTAGGATTCAGTAGATGGACTTGGAGGGGACACATGCGTCTGACCCACGTCAGGAAACAGAGGGACCAGGACTCAGATCCAGGCAGTGTCTCCGCCTCCCCTGCTGCTGATCGCTGTGAACTGCTGAAGATGCTTCACGCTTAGGATAGAGTGAGATAAACAACAACCATTGGTTCTGGAATCATTTCTGCTGCTGTAATAAAATACACTTACCAAAAGGGAGAGAAGGCTTTATTTGGCTGGTGGCTCCAGGTCACATACTGTCATTATACAGAACTTACAGACACAGGAGCTTGAGACAGCTGGCCACAGCATACCCACCGTCAAGAACAGAGAGAAAGGAATGTGTGCTTGCTGGCGACTCAGTTAGATTTTCCTATTCTTTGGGTTTCTGGGGGTCCTTGGCCTAGGGAATGGTGCCACTCACAGTGGATTAGATCTTCCCACATCAATCAGTAGTCAAGACAATTCCCTAGAGATATGGCCACAGGCTAACCAGATTGAGGCTGTCACCCCAGGTGGTGGCCAGTTGACATTTAAAACTATCCAGTGTACGAGCTTACAGGTCAGTCCCGTTGGGATTTCACCAGTTCCAAGATTTTAAACACTTCCTCCTCTGGTTTAGAGCACTTGTTGCTCTTGCAGAGGACCCAGTTCCTAATCTCACATGTTGGCTCATAACATTCTGTACCTCCAGTTCCGGGGAGTCTGACACCCTCTTCTGACCCCTGCAAACATCAGGCATACATGTGGAACACAAACATACATGCCAGCAAAACACTCATGCACATAAATCTAAAAAAAAATTAAAATGTGAAGTCAATTGCTTTCCCACTTCCATGAACTTCATCTCACTTTCTGCTCAAGTTCATAAACGCTTCCTGGGAGGCCACGCCCATCACGATGACTGAGGTGAGATCCTGCGTGAGAATGGCTAGAAACAATCATATAAGTCCATGTTGACAAGAAAGATGCGACACTGTAAACTACACTGCAAATCACTTTTTTTTTTAGCAAAGTGCTTTATACATTCATTCATTCATTCATGCATGCATGCATGCATGCATCTCTCACTGCTCTTGAAACTACCATCTCCGTAGTAGCTACTGTCCCTCTCATCTCTGGTCACGTCTTCTGTCTCCTCGGGATCCTACTCTAGAACTCTAAGAGCCGGAGAGTCAGGGAAACAGCTAGAGTGTGGGTAGGGCTGCTGGGTGGGAATCAGGGAGGCAAGGCAATTACTTTATTAAGGGAAACAATGTTTCTCATTTCAAGACCTTTCCCACACACCCTTCTCAGCCTGCGTTTAAATGCTTTTTAGAAGTGGTTTCTTTTTCTTTCACAGTCTTGGAGGAAGCTAGGAGATGCTATTTTATGGATATTTTAGGGTATCAATGAATTAAGTGACTTGCTTAATATGTATTGAATTCTCTGTTTGCCAATTTCATCAACTTTGTTTATATCTAATTAAAAACACAAGCAAGCAAACAAACAAACAAATCTGCTTGAGAGCTGGCTAGACAGCTCAGCAAGTAAAGGGGATTGTCCCCAAGCCTGATGACCCGAGTTTGATCTACATGTGGAAGAAGAGAATCAATTCCCACAAGTTGTCCTTTGACCTACACACACACACACACACACACACACACACACACACGAATATGAATGCTTATAAATAGCTATGTGGCTAGCTTTGTCAACTTGACAAAAGCTAGAGTTATCTGAAAGGAGGGGAACCTCAGTAGAGAAAATGCCCCCCATAAAGTCAGGTTGTAGGGCTTTTTATTCATTAGTGATTGATGGTGGAAGGCCCAGCCCATTGTGGGTGGGACCATCACTAGGCAGATGGTGCTGGGTCCTATAAGACAGCAGGTTGAGCAAACCATGAGGAGCAAGCCAGTAAGCAGCACCCTTCCACGGACTCTGCACCAGCTCCTGACTCCAGGTTCCTACCATTTGGGTTGCCCTGACTTCCTTCAATAATGGACTATAATATAAACCCTATCCTCTACAACTTGCTTTTTGGTCATGGTGTTTCATCTCAGCAATAGAAATTCAACGAAGACAATGTCCCATCTGATCAAGGCTGCCTGGGAGCTCCACTGCATCCTACTCCCCCAGCAAGCTGTCCAGAGTTCTGTGTGGATTGTCTTGCTCTTGATATCTATACCCCACCTGTTTGGTTTTATTGACTACAGAGACAACAGTGACTTATTCTTTTACATCACACCACATTAGTAAGGTTCTTGACATTCTCAGTGACTGTTCTTAATTTTTACATCTATTTACTCATTCGCACATTGACACGTGTATCATGTCATGTATGTGCATGTATGAGTGTTCATGTGTGTGTGCACATGCACATGTGTTCTCATGCATGCAGAGGCCTGATGTTGACATCAGGCGTATCCTTCAGTTGTTTTCCACTCTGTTACTGAGGGAGGGTCTGAGAATTGAACCTAGAGATCACTGGTGTGCTTAGGTAGCCAGTTTGCTCTAGGAATCGATTGTTTCTGTCTTCTGAATTCTAAACTTAAGAGGCCCTGCCTCACCTACGTGGCATTCATGTGGGTTCTAGGGATCCTAACTCTTGTCCTTTCACTTGCATGGCAAGTATTTTAACAACTCAGCCGTCTCTCTGGAAGCTGCATATTTATAAATTCTTCAATAAACGTTTATGGGGTCCACATAATTTTCCATTAGGTGACTATATTCCAACATACTTATCTAGTCTTTCAAAAACCGTTTAGATAGTTCTTTCTTTATTGTGCTTATGAGTAAGGGGGAATACGAGTATTCCTTTACCTGGTTTCTGACCTATACGAGTAATAATTTGTGAGGAGTGTTGGTTTTCCAACTAGGATTGGGAAATTTTGGTGGGTGGTCATAACTTTGGGGAGGCTTAGATTCACTGGCCAGACAGCCTAGCCTAATTGGCAAGCTCCAGGTCTCAGGAAGAGACCTCAAAAAACAAGATGGATGGCTCCTGGGGAACTACACTGGAAGACACTGTGGCTTCCACTAGGTATATATTAGGGTTCAACCACCCCTCCAGCCCACCACCCAGCAGAGGTAGTGGAAAAGAGGTTATTAGGATGCAGGGGAAATGGACCTGCTTAGAAATAGTTCTTTGGGGGTAATTCCCGTCTTTGCTGTCCTCAGTGGAGTCCACTAGCTAGCACTAAACACAAATCAGCAGCGGCAGTCCAGTCCCTTCAGCAGACACCACACATGAACCAGCAAGGGCCGTTCAATCCATAAGAAACCGTGAGGCTTGCCAATCAGCCCAAGTCCAAGGAAGCAGCCAGAAGCAGCAGGAATCTGAGAAGTTCTTCGGCAAGTTTCTCTCTATGAAGTCACCACAAGTGAAGCTCAATGTAGGGTGGACCATACACGTGTGTCAGCAGCGATGACTATGGAGGTGGAGTAAGGCGAACCAAGGCTCCGGCTCCCACTGTCTGTGGGGTCATATTTATATTCCTTCTAAACGTCATGCATCCTCTCATGTGTTTGCTACAGCAAAACATTCTTTCACATCTCTGTTTTAGCAAAACATTCGTTCACCTGTCTGCTCTAGCAAAATGTCATTAAAACCTAACTGAGTCTCTAAAGAAACCAGAATTTTCCACTTTATTTCATGGACATGCTCTTGCACACACAGAAAAGTGTGTGCATGTGTGCACACATGTATACACACATAATAGATAAATGAAAGGAAAGAGAACAGAAACTTTTAGTGTTGAAATGTGAAGGATTCTTCATCGGATGGTTCCTAGACAAGTACAAAAGGCCTTGTTCTGGGAGCGGGGGTGGAGTGCTTCTTACAGGATCAGTGGTAAATTTAAACAGCTTCACAAATCTGTCACAGACACACCTTTGGTGAAGTGTAATGAAAATTAGCTACTTGGAAAATGGAATTTTAGAAAACCAAAGCCATATCAAAGGTAAGTCCAGTTTTAGTTACTATGTCTAATTGGTGTGAATTGTAATTCTGCAAATACAGCATGGCAAGGCTTTCACAGCAGACTCTATGCAGAAGTAATCAAAGTGTCCACTGACGGATGAATGGTTATGAAGATGCAGTGTGCGGGGTAAAGAAATGGCACAGTGTGTAAAAGTGTTCTCCAGTTTTTGCTTTCTGTCCCCACAACTCTAGGTTCTGCTGGCCTAAAAGTTTGGGTTCCAAAGAGGGGGGTGCTCCTACCAGGAGCCACAAAAAAACTTTCCATTGCACTGGAAGCTCAGACTTCCCCCTGGTCATTTTGGGCTTCTAATGCCTTTAAACCAACAGGCTAAGAAAGGAATTGCAGTGGTGGGAGGGGTGATAGATCCAGATTACCATGGGGAAACTGGATTGGCTCTTCACAATGGAGGTAAGAAGGATTATGTCTGGAGTACAGGAGATCTCTTAGGGAGTCTCTTGGTGCTACCAGGTCCTGTGATTAAAGTCAATGGGAAATGACAACAGCCTAATCCAAGCAGGATGACAAAGGACACAGACCCATCAGGAATGAAGGTATGGGTCACTCCCGCAGGAAAAGAGCCAAAACCTGCTGAGGGGCTTGCAGAGGGTGGAGGAGAAACAGAATGGGTAGTAGAGAAGGGTAGTTATAAATATCAGCCACGTAACCAGTTGCAGAAATGAGGGTTATAAAGTAATATGGATGCTTCTTCTGTTTTATTTTATTAAGAACTCATTTGTCTTTCTTCCAATTTCTTTAACATCAATTGGTATTTAAGTTTCAATACTAAAAGAATGTTCCCAAGGGATATTGTGCCATTGCAAACTTACAAATGCATTTGCGATTGTACGAGGAATAGTTCTAGTTACATCATGTTAGGCGGCGTGTTCATGACCTTGTTATTGTTTCATGTGAACATGAGATTTGTGTCAAGTTGACAAGGGGTGGATTGTAGTGGCTATTTCTGGTTGTCAACTTGACTATATCTGGAATGAACTACAATCTAGAATTGGAAGGCTCACCTTTGATCCTGATCTTGAGGCTGGGAGATACAAGTTTCTGATCTGGATCTTGGTATGGAGATCTTGAAGCAAAGTGGCTATGAATCCCAGCCTAAGGCAAGGAGATCTCTGAGTTCAAGGTCATCTGGGACCTCCAGTAGGGACAGTTCTAATGGTCTGAGTTCAAACCCCAGATCTCATGTAAGGGTGGAAGGAGAGAACTGACTCTATAAATCTGTCCTCTACCCTCCTCATGCCTGCCCTGACACATGCACACTCATATGCATATATTATACACACTCCATAAAATAAGATTTATAGATATAAAAACGTAATGTACTATAGAATTTGGTTCATCTTCGCAAAGGAAGATGTCACATACAGCAGTGTCAGGGAGTCCTGACAACAGGATATTTAGTGTAAGAGGGGGTTCCTGAGGGACAAAACTGTATGGCACCTCTCATATGAGGCAATTAGAACAGGCAGAATTACAGTGAATGAAGAATGGTGGCCACCAGGCTCTGGGGGAGGGGGAGATGAGGAATTATTGGCTATGAAGTTTTACTTGGGGGAGACAGAAAAAGTCCTGTGTGAACTGTATGCTTTATGCGATTAAAACAGCCAATGTAAAGTTGTATGTTGCTATACATTTTTTGTGTAATAGTCTGAATTTCCATGCTTCATAAGATCATTCACGTACTGGCACCTGTCCATGCCTGGCATTGTTGAGTAGCATTGTTCCAGATTATAAATCTAATAAGACATTAATGGAAGCATGGGCTGGGCACGGTCACCTTTACAAGATAATCCCAAGTCAGACCAGAGCCTGTTCCAATTGCCACTCCAGCCAGCAAATGTGCTGGGAGCTCGCTCTGCTTCTCGGCCTTGACAATGCTGTCAGCCTTTGATGGAGACTAACGTCTTCTCTTTTTGGCCTGATTTTGCATTTCTCTGATTATTAATAAACTCAGACCATTTTTGGTATGCTTATTGACCAGTTGAGTTTTGTTTTGTTTTCATTTTGTGAAATGACTGCTTAAACCTTTTGCTCATTATTGCGTTGCTGGGATTTTTTACTATTGATTTGTGGAGAGTCGTTGAGTTAATAAATATTTATTCAACAGCTACCATGTGCCAGGTACTCTCATCCGTATTATATATTATGAAGAAAATAGGCTGAAATTCCTGGCCTCATTTGGGAGTTTATAGAAACTGCCAGGGACACACACACACACACACACACACACACACACACACACACACACACACCATGACGTGCATAGTAGAGCAGAAAACAACCAACCACGGTCAGCCCTGGTCTTGCACTTTGTTTGAAGCAAGGTCTCTTACTGTTTGCTGCTGCATTTGCCAGGCTCGATGGCCCGTGGGCTTCTGGGGTTCTCCCGTCTCCTACGGCATCTCATGGTAGCAGTGCTGGGATTCCAGAGGCACGCTACTGCACCCAGCTTTTATGTGGGTTCTGGGGAATCCAAGGGCGGGTCCTCATGCTTGTGTGGCAAATGCTTTATCCACTGAGCCAAAGCCTTTGATATGTGGGTAAGTCCTGAGAGAGTAAGGAAGTGAACATGTAGACAGCTCTAAAGTTTCTGTGGGCTTCTTTGTCAATTGTTAATTCATGCACTGCAGATGTCTCTTCATGATTTGTGACTTAACTTTTCTGTCTCTTTAAGATATATGCTGATAATAGGAGTTATATAATTATGAAGCACCGCCTTACCAACTTTTGCTTTTAATTCCCACAGAAATCACCTTTGGATGAAGCAACATTGGAAATCAATCTTCTACCAGTCTCTCCAGATAAATAACCAACGGTGGTACCATTCACTGGACAATCTATCCTCTTTTCTTGGGGTCTGTTCTGCCATCGGTCACAACCAAGGTGTATATGTGCATGTACACTCATATGCATATAACGCAGGCTTGGGACAGTTTTCTTAATGCCATTGGCCCATTAGTTCACACTCTGCCTTCTACACTGCATCACTTACTGCAGATATTGACTGCTTTTATATATAGCAGGGCAGGCCTTTTCACCTTAGTGTTTAAAAACCCCAACCCCTCTGCCTTTTTTATTAGGATGTACTCGTGTTGGGGGTCTAGTGCGACAGGCCCATTCACGTATCCACGGGGCACGGTTCCGTCCAGTCTCCCTTTTCCTCAGCGCAGCCATCACTACCCTACCTCATGCCTGACTCACTTCAGTTACTGGGTGTCCTTCTGCCCCATCCATTCTGCTACACATGGCAGCATTTCCTCTTCTTTGAGGTTGGGTCTATGTTCCTATCTCTGTTTATCTGTTCTTCCGGTGTGGCACCTGAGTTGTTTCTGTATGTTTCTGTGTGTATGATTGTGAAATGCTCCAGTAGCCATGAGGGTGAAGGTATTTCTTAGGAAGCTGTTTCCCTCAGCTATGTATGCAAGGCTGGAATGGCTGGATCATATGGAGTTCTATTCTTAGGATTTGAGGGATGCCCATAATGGTTGCGTCATTCCTATCCACAGCATAAAGAATTCGTCCCCTCAAACCCTCACCAGAGTTGGTTATATGTTTATTTTTGATAACAGTCATTCTGAGTGGAGTAAGATGGAGTCTATGAGTTGTGCTTGTTTGTTTGAGACAAGTTCTGGTTATGTAGCCCAGCTCTTCCCATTCTAAATTCTCCTGCCTCCGCCTCCTAAGTTCTGGGAGTTCAGCTGTCACCTCCACACTTCAGTCACTATAAACTTGACTTGCACTTTATTCCTTTTATCAATAACGCCCTGGGTACTTTTCAGACCCCACTGTTCCATATAAACTTTAGAGTTAGCATGTCCAACTACTTTAAAATCCCTCTGGGATATCTGACTGAACTTAAAGTGGATCCATATAAGTTTGAAGAGAACTAACTCCTTTTAAACTACAGTTTTTAATCTAGGAGCATAGCTCTTCATTCTATGTACTTAAATATTGTTTCATATTTCAATGAGGTTAATTTACCTCTGTTTACAGAGTTATGTTGATTCCTAAACACTTCGGTTACTGGTACTTTCTATAAGTGGCATCTGTTAGAACCATGCTTTCTGATTGCTTCTGAAGCACACAATATAACTCCACATTCCTTGTCGAATTTTAATTTAAAAACTTAAAAATTAGCAACGTGGTAGTGGCACACCCTTTAGGTCCCAGCACTCGGGGGAGGCAGAGGCAGAGGCAGAGGCAGAGGCAGAGGCAGAGGCAGAGGCAGAGGCAGAGGAGGCAGAGGCAGAGGCAGAGGCAGAGGCAGAGGCAGAGGCAGAGGCAGAGGCAGAGGCAGAGGCAGAGGCAGGTGGATCTCTGCGGATTTAAGGCCATCCTGGTCTACAAAGTAAGTTCCAGAACAGTCAGGGCTACACAGAGAAACCATCTGAAAAAAACAAAAACAAAAACAAAACCCAAAACCCCAAAACCCAACCAACCTCAAAAACCAATTCTAGCATAGAAAGTCTCCTGTGTTTAAATAATTTCATTAATTGTAATAAAGTCACTTCTGTCTTCCTGTCCTAGACTTGTGCTTTTCTTTTTTTAATTGTGCTAATGAGTGCACTACAGTGGAAAGGGATGAAAGAGGGAGCCTCCCTTGTTCCTTTTTTAATTTCAGGAATGTTCCTAAAATTTCATTTCATTTTGGTGGCTCACACTTAACATGATTTCTGAGGGGGAAGAAGAGGGGATAAAAAGTCATGGGCTGAGGGGACGCCTAACGTTCTTGCAGAGGTCACTAGTTCACTTCCCTGCACCCAAGATGTTCAGAACCAACTGTGACTCCAGCTCCAGGGGATTTGAATGCTCTGGCCTCCACAGGCACCCACACTTACATGCACATAAGCACACATGGACATAATTCACAATAATTATAGGGATTATAGAGGTTTATTTTTATTCTGTGTGGGTGCATTGCCTGCAAGCATGTCTGTCCATCACATGTGTGAAGTGCATGTAGTGGTCAGAAGAAAGCATTGGATGTCCTGGAACTGGAGTTACAGCCAGTTGTGGGCTGCTGTGTGGAGGCTGGGATCTGAAGACAGTGCTCTGGGAGCAGCCAGTGCTCTGAACCACTGAGCCATCTCTAAGCCCCAGGTACAGGATGAGATTGGTAACAGGGAAAGCAAATGTTCTTTTCTGTGACCATTTAGTCTCATGGTGTTTCTCCTTTGTCTGTTTGAATGAGGCTAATTATTTTAATTGTCTTTTTTGTGAGACATGGCTCTCTGTATAGTCCAGGTTGGCCTCAAACTTCCTAAGTATCTCAAATTGACCTAAAACTGGGGGTCCTCTGACTCCACGCTTCAGGATACTGGGAGGACAGAATATCCGGCTAGTATACTTTTCTATTGTTGAACCACACTGCCATTTCTATACTTAGCACAACGCGGTCATGATATAGTATTTTTTCATACACTGCTGAACACGATTCTAGAGTTCCCTCTTCTGAGTATATACAGATGAAACTGGCCTCTGATTTCATTCTTTTACTTTCCCTCCCCCATGCCCCGTGTGTGTGTGTGTGTGTGTGTGTGTGTGTGTGTGTGTGTGTGTGTGTGTGTGTGTTGGAGGGGCTGGTCTCCCATGCTTGTGCCTGTGTGTCTCCATATGTAGCCTGGGCTGGCCTAGGAGTCTGGATCCTCCTGCCTCAACCTTCTGAGCTTTGGGATTATCACAATGTTGCACCATGACCAGCTCCTGACATCTAATTTTCTCTGTCAACCTTATGTCCTTACATTCCTCCAGCCAATTTGCCAGTGTTGTGAAACACAGGTCAGTGACATCTAGCTTAGCGTGCCCTTTTCCTTCCCACACTGGCCACCGCATGGTCTTTCCATTCTATTCTTCCTCCACACACTGACCCCTAGGTACTAGGCCTGTAGGGGAAAAAAATAGCCTTTAGCAGCCCACTGGAAGCCTGCAGGAGCTGAACCCCTCAAGCACTGGCTGGGTGCCAGACCAGACCCCCTGCAGATCCCCTTTGTCTACGATGCTCATCCTGAGGTCAGCCTGGGCTGTACTCTGAGGATAGAGACCATGTCTCTTTTGTGTCTGTGTCTCCAGAGCTTAGCACAATGTCCCCATAACGTACCTTTTCACAAACATCTGAGGACAGAATTCATCCAGCTCAGCCAGAGAGCTCTTGGCTAAGTCATGCTGATTTTAAAACCCCTTTTTCAAAATGTTATAAAGCCTTTAAAAAAAGTTGGGTTTTTTGTTTTGTTTTGTTTTTGTTTTTTGCCTCACAAGACAGACAGGGGTGGTTTTGCTGGTAAGAATCATGTGCACTGAGCAATTCCTTTCACTTTCCAATTCTGTGCCCTGCCCTACCCAAACCCCAAGACCCTCTAGTATCTCAAGCACTAGTGGTCTTGCCCACACTCACTCTGACACATGGGAGCTCTGTCCATGAATAATCTGTGGAGCTGCCTAAAATCTGTTGCTAACTGAAAGGTCGTAAGGACCCATGTGGCTCTGTGTAGTGCGCCCCACCTGTCCTCCAGGCTTCTGTCTCTAGAGTCCTGTGGATTCTCATTCCTTTCCACTGGCCTTGGTGGAACTTTGTCCAGTCTGTGTTTGACATCCATGCTGGTGCAGTGAACAAACACAAGCAAAAAGGTGCCCCCCGAGATGTGGGACCCAGGCTTCCAGCATGCTCTGGTCAGGCCCCCTCAGTCACATACTCAAAGCTGGACCTGAGTATGGCCACATACTCGCCTTATAGTGTGACCCTTAGCAACTTGAGCTCCTTTAAAGCCAACAGGCAGTTCCGAGACGCACTTAGAATCTTGTTTGATGGGGGTGGAGAGAATGACTAAGAGCAGAAGGAGAGAAACTGAAAAGGGACCGAGGGCTGGAGAGAAGGCTCAGTGGTTAAGAACACTGACTGCTCTTCCAGAGGTCCTGAGTTCAATTCCCAGCACCCACATGGTGGCTCACAACCATCTGTCATGGGATCCAATACCCTCTTCTGGTGTATCTGAAGAGAGGGACATTGTACTTACATACATACAATAAGTAAATAAAATAAATTAAAAAATTTTAAAAAGAAAGAAAAGGGACTGAGGCACAGCCTGTGGGATTTGCCGCTATTTTAAACAGTTTGACTTTGGGGCTGCAGTCACGCATCCCTTTAATGCTTGGAGTACTGTGTAGAGAAAACAGAGAGCAACGTGTGCACAAGGCCCCTGCCCTCGATAAGCTTATAATTTATGCCGTGTGCTTTATTTAGCCCAGTCTCCCACAGGGTCCTTCTCTTCTTCACATCATTCTCATATGTATTTAATTGCACAATGGAGGCTGAACCTTTATGAAACACTGGTAATAATGTAAGAAACTTGGAGTTACGGTCCCAGTGGGCTTGCAAGACAAGCTTGATTAGGTTTTTTTCCCCCAATTATCTGTTGCTTTGCGTTGTTTGTTGTTTGTTATTTTCCCGAGGTTCAGTCTGTTCAAGAGAAGGAGCCGCCATCTGCCTGACTCTTCCAAATCCCCTCCAAAGCACAGAGGCTCCCTGACCTATGACAGGCTTGGGCTATGGCTCAGTAAACCTTTACCTGGGGTTACCATTGCTGCGATGAAGCGAACTGGGGAGGAAAGGGTTTATTTGGCTTACCCTTCCACATCACAGTCCATCACTAAAGCAAGTCAAGGCAGGAACTGAAATAGGGCAGGGAACCCGAGGCAGGAGCTGGTGCAGAGACCACGCGTCTTACTGGCTTGCCCTCCCGGCTTTGCTCAGCTTGCTTTCTTACAGAACTGGGGACCACCAGCCAGGGACGTTCCACACACAACAGACTGGGCCCTCTGCCACCAACCACTAATTAACAAACGTCCTAAAGACTTGCCTAAGTCCCTGTCTTCTGCAGGCTTTTTTCTCCATTGGGGTCCCCATCTCTCACACGACTCTAGCCTGTGTCAAGATGACTTAAAATTAGCCAGCCCAAGCTTATTTTGGAAAAGGTCATACTTGGAAGATGCAATGAGTGGCCCTGCCTCACATCCTGTCTGACACAGCATACCCTGAGCCTTGGTTGACAATCTTCCTGTTCTGGGGTGACCAAGCCACCCTGACAAATGTCCTGAGAGAGGACCTGGAGATCACTACTAGCCTGGGACAAACTCCTAGTTCAGAATTTGAAGCACAGGGCTGAGTAGATGGCTCAGTTGACGAAATGCTTGCTGCTCCAACATGAGAACTTGAGTTTCATCGCCAGAACCCTTGTAACCAGCCAGGCGTGAAGGCACACATTTATAATCCCAGCACTGCAAAGCAGTCCAGTCAGCCTAGCCTAATCTGTGAGTGTTGAACCTATGTGACTCTGCCTCAAGAAACAAGGTAGACAGCTTCTGGGGAAGTATACCCAAGGTTGACCTCCAGCTTCTGCGTGACATGCACACATGTGTACTCCCCCCACATGTACACATACCACACACCAAGATGGATGGCACCTGAAGAATGACACCCAAAACTGAGCTCTGTCCTTCATGGAAATACACATGTGCTTATATGCACATACAACACACACACACACACACACACACACACACACACACAAATACAGATACATACATACATATGAGTTCCTCTCATATAATTTCCTTTGTTTCCTCTTTGTGTGTGGGTGGGTGGGGGGTGTACAACAAGGTGTCAGTCTGCCCAGGCTGGCCTTGAACTTGCAGCAATCCTCAGAAATTCCTGGGTTACAGACATCAACTACTACCTCCAGCGCATTGTTCTAAAATAGAAAAATCCTAAATTGATCTATGTAAGTCAGGGGCTGTTTGTTTTGGGCATTTCCTAGACCTGCATTTGAATCTTGGCTCCAGTTCCATTTGGCCCTTTTCCCTCCATGAAGAATTTCAGGACAAGAATCAGCTCTTCCAGGAGGAGGAGGAGGGGAGGGGGAGGAGGAGGAGAGGAAAGGGCAGAGTAAAGAAGAAAGAAAACAGGAAAGTGAGGAGATGGCTCAGCCAATACAAGACACTTGCTGTTAAGCCCAGGGAACGGTGCTATCCTCAGGCCTCACAGTGGAAGGAGAGAACCAACCTCCATAAGTTGTCCTCTGCACATGTGATGTGGTTCATATTACTACACACAAATAAACAGATGTGGGTTTAAGTATTTTTAACAACAACAAAAAAGTTTCCTTCTTCACAGATTAGGCAAAATGTTTTGGTCTCAGAGACAGCTACTTTGGTCTTCATCCCTCTGGGGAAACAGTGTTCCAGTCTTCTCAGGCAACTTCACACATTATTAAAAGAAAATTCTTCCAGTTTTGGGATAACACTCAGCTGGTAAAGTGTTTGCTTAGCATGCCTAGGACCTCAGGATTGCATAAACCACTGGAGTTTGGTGGCACACGAGCCAGTAATCCCACCAGCACCTGAAGTAGTGGCAGGAGGATAAGAAGTTTAGGGTCATCCTCAGCTACATAGCAAGTTCCGGGGATATGGGACACCCTACCTCAAACAAAAGAAAGTCAAACAAACAAACAAACAGCACTGGGATGGTTTCTCCACAAATGACTCCCGGCCCTGCCTGTCCCCTGACCGCAGCCTGGAGTCGGAGAGGTTGTGAGGTCTGCAGTTGATCCTCCTACAGCTGGTTGTGGGTTAAGAAGCCAGCGATCTCTCCCAGGATTCCCTGGGAGAGGTATCTAGGGGCTGTGCTGTTCCCAACTGCTTCTGCCTTGGGGCTGCTTTCTTGGGATAATTAGGGCTCCTCTGCCACAGCCCCAAGTCAAACACAGCGAGCTTATGTTATGACACCTTGCAATGTTTGTTGACACTGTTTCCCTCCTTGAATTGCCATCCTGTCTTCCGGGGCAGGGGCGGGGGCTGGGGCGGGGAGTGAGGTGTAGAAGCTGTGGGGAGAACAGAAGTCAGCCTCAAGTTCTCACTGGGACCAGAGCAGGGCGCTCTCCCTACCAGGCCTTCGGTAAGATTTTGTCCAGGGTTTCCTTGTTTTAACTCCCCTCCTCACCTCTTCGGGGTCCCTCCCTTTTCCCTCGGGGGTTGGGATTTCACAGTGGATTTCTTGGCCCTGGCTTACAGCACTCTCTTAATTCCAGCCATTGTTGCACTTTAAAATGCACATTAAAAAGCTCATCGTTCTCGCTGATTCTTTTCACCTTGCTGTGTTTATAAATGGAGTGATCACCCTTGATTTATGAGCTAGCTGAACTGTGCGTAATTATTTCTTCATCTTTACTCATGGATTCTTCCATTCTTTAATCACACACGTTTTCCCCTAAGCTGCCACTTTCTCTACATTTGTCTGGTAATGAGGCCGCCACGGGGCTGTCCGGCTCCTGTTTCAGGGACTCTGTCTGCGGAGGGCTGCTAATGCACTCTGGACCAGCTCCGACCTCGTTGCACCATGAATCAGCCTGCTCCTGTTGTTGTTGTGTTTTGTTCTCTCCCCCCACACCCCCAGCACTTTAACATTTCCATCATTTTATCCATTGTATTCGGTAAATTTCTTCATCCCTTCGTCTCTCTAGTGTTTGAGGAAGGAAGGGTTGTTTTTGATCTGCGAATGTGTTCATTCACGGAACTTCTCAATCCAGCTCTACAGCTACTCCCAGATGTTTTTCTGAATCACCTGTTGTATAGGGGGATTTAAGGATAGGGATTGGCACTTCGGTTTGTGACCTGGATGTAGTGTAGACAGAGTACTTGCCTAGCATGTAGGGACCCTGGATTCGGTCCCTAGCATCATAACTAGTATCCAGCATCCTCCACACCATAGTAAACTTTTTCCATGGGTGCTGAGAATCTGAACTCGGGTCCTCATGTTGCCAGCACCTCACCCAAGGAGCCATCTCCCCAGCCTTCCCCGGTTCTTAGCTTTTCTTATTAGGTCTAACTAGAACTGTGGTTCACAGCCTTACTGGTGGGAAACTCAGGCTTTTGGACAGACCTCCCTGCTGTGGTCATCCGGCTGGCGGGGCTTGGGGCAGGAGTAGTACCACAAGCAAGGAGTCAGAAGAACTGCTGAGATGGGGACATCACATGTGAGGTAAGAGCTGGCAAGATGACACAGTGTGCAAAGGTGCTTGCTACCGAGCTTGGCAACCCCTGATCCACAGGAACCACGTGGTGTAAGAGAGCCAGCTCCTTTAAGGAGTTGTCTTCTGAGGCAGGCAGTGGTGGGTCACACCTTTAAATCCCAGCACGCAGGAGGCAAAGGCAGACACACCTCTGTGAGTACGAAGCCAGCCTGGTCTACCCAGCCAGTTCCAGGACAGCCAGGGCTGTTACACAGAGAAACTCTGTCTTTAAAAAAAGGAAGTTGTCTGGGGTTGGGGATTTAGCTCAGTGGTAGAGCACTTGCCTAGCAAGCACAAGGCCGTGGGTTCGGTCCCCAGCTCAAAAAAAAGAATTAAAAAAAAAAAAAAAAAAGGAAGTTGTCTTCTGGCTTCAATATGTATGCCATGGAACACACACACACACACACACACACACACACACACGAGAGAGAGAGAGAGAGAGAGAGAGGTGCATAATATGTATGTAAAGGTACAGCACGAGCAATCCCTGGTATTTGCTACACACGAAGCTAATACAACCCCGGGCTTACAGTGATTTCATTTCGACTCGATTCTGATCACCTGTAATTTTCAGGCTCACCAAGTTGAGCTTGGGGTTGACACATTTTATTGGGTCTGAGAGCAGAGGCAAACTTTGTTGGAGACATTTAAACCAGTTCTGCTTAGGGATGTACAGAAAAAGCTTTGTTCCTTCCTAGGAGAAAATGTATATGAATGTATATTTTATGCATAGATACATATGCATTTCTATACAAATGTAAGGTATAATAAATTCCTGTGCTTATTATATAAGTTGTGTGTGTGTGTGTGTGTGTGTGTGTGTGTGTGTGTGTACACAGCCCTTGTTATTTTCTTTAATCAACTTTATTAAGGACTGGGGAGATAGTTGAGATGGTAAAGTGTCCATGTAAGCAAACGGGCCCAATGCCCCCATCAAAGCAGACATATATATGTTTATAATCCCAATCCTGGGGCTGTGGAGACTGAGAGATCCCTGGGCTGGCCGTGTAGCCTCGCCTAATCTCAGAACTGCAGGCTCAGTGAAAGACCCTGTCTCAAAACAAGGAAACAGACAAACCACAGATGAATAAGTAGGGTGGATGTGGCTACTGAGAAGTAACAGACGGCTAACCTCTGGATCCCACGCCACCGTGCATATGCACGTGTGCACACGTACACACTCAAAAAAGTTACTGAACTATAATTTACATTTGCTAAAATGCACCTGTTTGAAGAACAAGCATCAAAAAAAAAAAAAAAAAAAGAAGGGAAAAAACAAACAAACAAAGAAAAGAGCACAATTTTAGCCACATCTGGTGGCACATATCTGTGATCTCAGCCTTGGGGAATCTGAGGCAGGAGGATTAGGAGTTTAAGGTCAGCCCGGGCTACATGGTGAGATTATTTTTCATGTTTGTTTTAAAAATCATATAGTTCAACCAGAAATACGTTCAAGACACTAAACATTTCCATCACCGCAGACAGTGTGGTCCAGCTCCCCCGTTAACCTCACCCAGCCCTCACGCTGGTCAGCCCCACGCAGCCGAAGATTGGGCTCAGCAGTTCTAGAATCTCACACACACTGCTGTATCCCACGCTCCTTTGTGTCTGGCTCCCAGCATGGCATCTTGGAGATTTTTTTGTGGGTGTGGCATGTCTCAAGAGCTCCTTCTTTTTTTTTTTTTTAAAGAATTATTTATTTTATACTTTATGTGTATGAGTACCACTGTAGCTGTCTTCAGAGGGCATCAGATCCCATTATAGGTGGTCGATAGCCACCATGTGGTTGCTGGGATTTGAACTCAGGGCCTCTGGAAGAGCAGTCGGTGCTCTTTACCGCTGGGCCCTCTCTCCAGCCCAAGAGCTCCTCATGCTGCTGAGTGCTCTTCTGCCGTGCAGATCCACCACATTTGTTCATCCATTTGCTTACAGATGAACATTTGGGTGGACCCAGGTTGGGGTTGTTGAAAACAGCGCTGCTTGGGTGTGGGTATGGTGTGCTAATGTTTTGTTGGTTGAATTTCTTGGTCCTAAGTGCCTGGGCCTGGAAGTGACGCTCACGTGGAAATGGAAATAGCTTTAGACACCAGGAAACTGTTAAGTGGTTCTACTCTCCCGGCCAGCGTTCACTGCGGTCGGTCAGTGAGGACGTGATTGCAGCCAGGCTGGGGTATAAGCACATAGCCTTACGGGGAGTTGCATTACCCAGCTCCATTCAGTCCACAGTGCCACTTGTGAGGCCAGTGGGCCTGCTAGACAGAGAGTGGCTCTGTCTAAATCCATTCATTAGCCTTGCTGGGTTCCAGGTTCTGCCCTTTCATGATTCCTACAGCAGGGGAATGTGCCTATTTATGCATGCCCCAAAATCGATGCCATTGCAGCTACATTTAGAAATAGTACAAAAGGCCGGGGGAGGCAGAAACAGGCAGATTTCTGTGAGTTCAAGGCCAGCCTTGTCTACATCGTAAGTTCTAGGTCAGCCAGAGCTATATTGTGACACCTTGTCTCAACACAAAACAGAAACACCCAGTGTGTGTGTGTGTGTGTGTGTGTGTGTGTGTGTGTGTGTGTGTACGCCTGCGCGTGTGCATGAAATGATTCACATTATCAGAACTGAATAGACTTGTGATTCTAGTATAAGAATTATAGAGAGTTTGGTGACCTTGCCGTGTCTTGTAATGTCAGCAAGTAAAAGAGAAACACTCAGGCAGGCTCCCACCTCACTCAAGTATGTTGAAGGGATTCAGGAGCCAAGTGCTAGCACTACTCAAAGGCTACTGTGGGCAGCTGGAGCCGCAAGATAAAGCCGGATTGCACGGTATGGAATTAATGATTGAATGAATAAATATGAGCGAGGGAGCCGAGGCGAATCTCCCTCTGAGGAGGATTTTAAATAGTTGCTGCAGATATTCCACCTCAAGAGGGACAGTTAAGTCCCTACGCCAGGGCAGGCTGACCTCGATGACTTCCTTCCAGAGCAAGCAGCAAGGACCTAACACCCCTCAGAGAAAGCCAAGGAGCACAGCCCAAGCATCAAGGTTAGCACCAATGACAGATACTGACAGACCACGCCCTGGAGAGGGCGTAAGGTCAATGACAGTTACCTCTGCTGTCTACCCGCCCCCCAATATACAACCCTGGTGGAGTCATGAGAAATCCCAATTGAGGAGCATGTGACAAAATGCCTGACTGGCACTCTCAAAACTGTAGGGCTTCTGAACTGGAGAAATGACTCAGTGGGCAAAACAACTTATTTTTCTCCAGTAGGACCCAGGTTCCATTCCCAACATTCACACTGGGGCTCACAAACATTCATAACTCCAGTTCTAGGGGATCTGACCTCCCATTCTGATCTGTATAGGCACCATGGTGTACATACATACACACAAGCAAAATTCGTACGAATTAGGTAAAGAAATAAATCTTTTTCAAAACCTGTCAATTCGGCTAATTGGACTCAGTGGGTTATTAACAAAATATGGGAGGAGGCATGCCGTTCCTGGAGGAGGAGTTGGGTGGTCTGGGAATGGGAGGGGAGTTAGGATGCCCGTGATCAAGTGCATTGTTTATTTGTATCAAGTTCCCAAGAGTAAGTAAAAAATAACTCCTGGGCGGTGGTGCACACCTTTAATCCCAGCACTAGGGAGGCAGAGGCAGGTGCATCTCTGAGTTGGAGGCCAGCCTGGGCTACTGAGTGAGTAGGATAGCCAGGCTGCACAGAGAAACCCTGTCTTGAAAAACGAAAACAACTCCCTGCAAAACCAAAACAAAACCACTAACAAACAAAAACTATCAAGATCATCAAATGAGGAAAGTCTGCGAAAATGTCCCAACCAAGAGATTCCTAGACCTCATGACTGAATACAATATGGTGTTCTAGAAAGGGAGTATTAACTGGAAACTAGAGATATTTGAGTACATGGATTTTGCTTAAGTTTAAAATATGTTAGTGACTCAGGCCTTAAATGCTTGAGGCCATGGCTTAGTCCTTCCTCAGCACTGCAAAATAAGTGATGATAATGACGATGGTGATGACAATGTTGGTGGTAGTGGCGGTGATGATGATAATGGTGATGATGATGGTGATGATGGTGATGATGAAGACGATGATGGTGGTGGAGGTGGTGGTGGTGGTGGTGGTGGTGGCAGCGATAATGGTGATGATGATGGAGGAGGAGGATCACATTAAACTCACCAACTGGAGTGAGTGAGCCCTGCCCTGTCCTTCACAGCTCTAGGAATTGATGAGCGTGTTTAGGGAACGAAGAAAGGTCTGGCTCTCCTCTCTGATGGAGGGGCTGAAGTACCCTGGAAGGCCAGCATGTTTGTTATATACAGTTGAACAGGGAGACAGAGTCATTGCACAGTTGAACTAGGCAGTGGGGTTATTAATACAGCTGAACAAGAAGGCGGGGCTTATGGTACATGGCACAGCTGAACAAGGCTTAGCTCCCTTCCTTAGGAGTAGGCTTTGTAGGAGAGCAGTCTTCAGGCTGCAAACATGGTGCAGGGGTGGATAAGTTATGGTGGCATTTTCTGTACACACTATCAAACTTTAATTCATACCAGAGGAAGGCATCGCCCTTCACGTGGCTGGCTCATAAGAGCCAGCATCCACTCAGGACATTCCTCCCTCCCTAAGAACTCTATCCAGGCAAGGCTCTGATTACAGGGAGGTGGTGTATGAGAGCTCTCTGTGCGATGTTCACAACTTCTCAGTACACATACAACTGTGCAGAAGTAAAAATGCTATTCAATTCTCTCTTTCCTCCAATAGTAGACTGCCTAAATAAATTACAGTAGCTTCACTGGACTATCCCACAGCCTTTATGTGTGATGTAGAAAGTATCCTCAAAATATTGTTCATGTTTTTAAAAGTCGGTAATAAAATAGTTTCTGTTTAGCAAATAAATACACACAAGGAAAAAGAATACGAGGCTATTAAACATGCTCAAAGAGACTTTCTGTAGGCAGGATAATTTCGTGTGGGGTGTGTGTGTGTGTGTGTGTGTGTGTGTGTGTGGTGTGTGTGTGTGTGTGTGTGTGTGTGTAGAGGTTAAAGATCAACCTCAGATGTTCATCCTCCTTGTTTATTGAAATATAATCTGTACCTTGCTCTTACTTGGCCCTTCCTGAGTGTCTTACTTAAGATTTTACTGCTGTGAACAGACACTGTGACCAAGACAACTCTTGTAAGGATGACATTTAATTGGGGCTGCCTTACAGGTTCAGAGGGTCAATCCAGTATCATCAGGAACATGGCAGCATCCAGGCAGGCATGGTGCAGGAGGAGCTGAGAGGTCTACATCTTCATCTGCAGGTCTCTAAGAAAAGACTCACTTCTAGGCAGTTAGGTCTAGGGTATTAAAGCCCACACCCACAGTGACACACCTACTCCAACTAGGCCACACCTCCTAATAGTGCTATTCCCTGGTCAAGCATATACAAACCATCACACTGAGTATGCTAGGTTGCCCCAAGGACACACCTGTCTCCATCCTCCAAGATAGAGATTCCCAGTGTGTGCCTCCCCCGGATAGGGGTTCTCAGTGTGTGCCTCCCCCCAGATAGGGGTTCCCAGTGTGTGCCTCCCCATCTAGCTTTTTATGTGGGCATCAAACTCAGGTTCCCCATATTTACCTTGCAAGAATTCTACCAAGTGACCTATCTTCTTTGTCCCCAGTGGAATTTTTCTTTTACTCTTTTTAAAGGGTATCTGTGGTGCACATGAAGCAGGCGCCCATGGAGGCCAGAAGAGGATGGAGGTAGGTTACAGGTGGAGGTCAGTCACCCAGTGTGGAGGCTGGGAACTGAACTTGGGTCCTCTGGAAAAGTAGCAAGTGTTCTTAACCACTGAGACATCTCTCTAGCCCACAGAATTTCTAATTATTAATCTGTTCTTCAATCTGCTGGTCTTTAATTTTTTTCATCTTCTTGGATGTCTTAGTATAACATGGATGGTGTGGTGTGCAGTTCTAAGGTGACTTAAATGAGTGTATAATTCCCTTTCATTGGCAGGCGTGGGGTGAGGCATGGCACATGATAGCAAATGCTTATAGTGACTGAGTTCCACCTCTAGCCCTATGCTTGACCCATTTTTAACAAAGGTTTTATGGAGTTGGAGAAACAGCTCAGATGGTTACAATCATTTACTGCTCTTGCAGCAGACATGGGTTCAATTCCCAGCACCCACATGGTGGCTCACAACCATCTGTATCTTCAGTTCCACGAGATTAGACACTCTCTTCTACTCTCTTTGGGAGCAAGCAGGCACATAGTGTGCATGCTTTCCTGCAAGCAGAACACTCCTACACATAAAATAGAATAAATAGGGGCTAGAGACAAAACTCAGTGGTTAAGAGCACTGGCTGCTGTTCTAGAAGACCAAGGTCCAAATTCCCTGCACCCTCAATTGTCTGTAACTCCAGTTCCAAGGAATCCGAAACCCCCTACACAGACATACATGCAGGCAAAACACTGGTGCAGATGACATAAAATTACATTTTAAAAAGAGAAAACATTTTAAAACATAAATTAAAAATAAGGTTTGTGTTCAATGTCAGTAGGGTTCAAAAACATTGGGATTGTAAAAGCTGGTAGTGAATCTGAAATGTAGACTCTCCAGTGTGTGTGTGTGTGTGTGTGAGAGAGAGAGAGAGAGAGAGAGAGAGAGAGAGAGAGAGAGAGAGAGGGAGAGGGGAGAGAGACACACACACATACACACAGAGATAGAGACACAGAGATGGACAGACAGAGAGACAGACAGACACAGAGACACAGAGATAGAGAGAGACACAGAGACACAGAGATAGACACAGAGAGAGATACAGAGATGGACAAACACACACAGAGAGAGACACGGAGACACAGAGATAGAGAGAGAGACAGACAGACACAGAGACACAGAGATAGACAGAGAGAGAAAGAGAGAGACACAGAGACACAGAGATAGAGAGAGAGACAGAGAGAGATACAGAGACACAGAGACACAGAGATGGACAGACAGACAGAGACAGACAGACACAGAGACACAGAGATAGACAGAGAGAAATACAGAGACACAGAGATGGACAGACAGACACAGAGAGAGAGACACAGAGACACAGAGATAGAGAGAGACAGACACAGAGACACAGAGACACAGAGATAGACAGAGAGAGAGACAGAGAGAGACAGAGAGACAGAGCGAGAGAGAGCAAGCGCATATTTAATGATTAGTGGTGGCAGGTTAGCCAGATTGTCTCAGTGTCAGACCTGAGATGGCTATGCTTACCAGGCTCTGGGACAGCAGTAAAAACAGTTTGATGTTGGGAGATCAGAGGGGGCCTGTGACACCATCATGTCCAACAGAACTATTTTTGTTTGTTAAGTTGGAATGTTCATCAGGGCTGTGAAGGTTAAATGAGAAGAGACCACAAGCATCATGACACGGAATGGCACTAGTTTCCCAGCACGAGGGTTGAAGGGATCCTAAAGAGCCCCTTGAAGTTTGGCACTGTGAGGGACCAGGAGAGGTCAGTGGTGAAGATGCGGCCTTAGGTACAGTGGAGATACCAGGATTTGAATGGATCCTGCCGAGAAGCTGAGGCATGGCATCATAAGGCAAGGGAGGTCCCTGAAGAGAATTAGGAGAACCTGTGGGTGCTGATGCAGTCTCAGATGCAGGGATGACCCCAGGACACTGAAGATGCCAGGACTCTGAGATGATCAGCAAGGATGGAGGTGGGTGGGGGCGGAGCTGACCCGCATCTAAAGACAGCTCCATGTGCTATAGAGGGCAGAACGGGAGAAGTGGAGCCGCCCAAGCTCTTTGGAGCTCGGATGACCATGAATGAGTCCCACTCACTGTTTGCTGAACTGTTCATACTGTTGGATTTGGTTTTGCTTTGATCTCATTGTAACTGTGCCCTGGTTTGTGCCCTGGTTTGTGTGAACATGATTTGAAATAAGAAAACATAGGTTAATTTTGATTTTACAGAAGTCCATGGTTGAGAGATATTAGGTGTTTTAATGAGACTAAACTTTTAAAGTGTTTGAATTTTTAAAGACCTGGGACGTTTTAAAAGTTGAAATATGTTTTGTGATATTGACGTTAAGGTGAGATCTTGGGAATTAACAAAAAAGGAAAAGTTATGATTTAATAGTGATATATTGGTGTGTCAAGTTGACAAGGAGTCAATCATACTAATAAGGTTTTTTCTGCCTTAAAATATTTATTCACTTTTTTTTTACTTTTTTAAATTAAAATGTCATTTTCTATATCCCTAACCTCTCTCAAACCCCTCCCCTATACTCCCCTTGTTCCCTCTCAAATTCATGTCCTTTTCTTTAATTGTTATATTTTCTCTAACTGGTGTATATATACTCCCAAGCACGTACAATTAGCACACTCAGTCCATATAATGCTACCTGTAGGAACATGGTTTCAGGGCTGAGTACTTGGTATTGGATAGCGGATTAAGGAATTCATCCTAGGGAAGACCATTTTCCAGCTCTCGGTTTTCATTAGTTGCCTGTAGTTCTTTGTCCAGGGTTGGGTGCTGTTAGTTTTTGCCAACTTGGCACAGGCTGCAGTCACCTTGGGAGATGGAACCTCAGTTGAGGCCACGCCTCCATCAGGTTGCCTGGGGCAAGTCTGTGGGTCATTTCAGGATTGCTGATTGGTGTGGGAGGGCCCAGCCCACTGAGGGTTATGCTACCCCTGGGCTGGTGGTTCTGCATTGTGTAAAAAAGCCAACGGAGTGATCCTGGAAGAGCAAGCCAGAGAGCAGTTCCTCCTCGGCCACTGTTCTAATTCTTGCCTCCGGGTTTCTGCTCTGACTTCCCTTTGTGATAACTGGGGATTGGAGGGCGGGGTGGGGACAGACTCTGGAATGTGATTAAGGTTAAGGATCATGACAGACAAACAAGCAAGAAGAGTTAAGGATTAGTGCCTATGAGCTCTTACTGAGCAAGCATAAAGACTTGAGTTCAAATCCTTAGCATCCCTGTGAAAAGCCAAGAAGAGCGGTGAATCGGCCACCCAATAAGATGTTGGCCAAGCTCTTACAAAGTTCTAGCCTGTGTTCCTTCCTAATCACAGACTGCTACTGTCCATTTGTCTACAGCTTGTTCACATGTACTCCTGTAAGCCAGAGCCTTTGTATGAGGTCACCTTCTACTGGAGCATCTAGGTTGCTTTTCTAAGATTGATAAAACGCTGGCTGAAACCTACTTTCGGAAGAAAGTCTTCATTTGGCTCACAGGTTACAGTCCACTTGGGAAGCCAGCTGAGAGCTCAGGGTGGGGACCGGCGGCATGGACTAAAGCAGAGCCGTGGTGTATCACATATATACAAGGGGGAAGCCTTGTTGCTTCCCCTGCCCCTGCTTCCTGCTGTCTTATATAGCCTAGGACCACCCAGCCTTCCGGCACTGTCTTCCACATCAACCGACCATGAAGAAGATGTTCACAGACCTATCTGCTGGAAGTGACTCCTCCACTGCTCTTCAATCTTCCCTGGTGACTTGAGTTTATGTCAAGTTGACAAGAATAACTAAAACAGTAAGCGGCGTGCATCTCTAACCAACACAGAGTGGCTTTCCTGTTTATTTTTAAGATTCTTGATTTTGAGAAAAGTACAAGGAAGAAGTAGTTCATTAATAACTTTTTGTTTTAAAAGTGTAATCTAGGAGACGGGCTGTGGTAAGACATGCTTTAGACTCAGCACTGAGGAGGCAGGCAAATCTTTAACTTCAAGTCCAGCCTGGTCTACAGAGCTAGTTCCAGGTCAGTCAGGAACACAGAGAAACCCTGTCTTGAAAAACAAACAAACAAGTGCTGAGGAGAGAGCTCACTGGGTAAGGGCTTGAAGCAAAAGCACAAGGAACTGAGTCTGAGTCTCCAGAACCTACGTAAAGCTGTAATGCACATCTACATGGGAGGCTGAGGCAGGGGAATTCCTGCATCTCGTGAGCCAGCTAGCCTAATAAACTCTGTAGCAAACTACCCTGTCTCAAAAAAGGTGCAAAATGAGGACCTACGCTTGAGGGTGTCCTCTGACCTCCCTAAGTATGCCATGACCCATACACCTGCAATTACACACAAAAAACACACATGTATTCAAAACCACAAATGAGTGCTAACCATTCCCAAGTACTCAGCAGAAAAGTGGTCCTAGTTTCACAGACACACACACACACACACACACACACACACACACACACTCTCACACACGACACACACACACACACACTCCCCCCCCCCCACCCCACACACACACTCTCTCACCTCCACACCCACCCACCCACCCCACACACACACACACCACACACACCACCACGCACCACACACACACACACACACACACACACATACACACACACCACACATACACACCACACACACACACACACACACCACACACACACCACACACACACCACATACACACACATACACACACCACACACACACACACACACACACACACACACACACACACACACACACACACATACACACACTAAAACACACACACCCCTAAGCTGCTTTTCCATGCTAATCATGGGGGACAGTTTGCTAGGTGGCCCAGCTTCTGGGCATTTTTCTAAATATGCAAATCTGCAGGTTTTCAAGTGTGCCCCAACAGGACTTCCCTGTATCCATTGGTCTGCAACTTATTTTTTTCACCTTGGGGTCCTGGGAAGGCTTACATTTAATTACATAGACATTTGCATCAGTCTTTTAAACATCGACCCACTATTCAATATCAGCGCCACAGTTTTCTCTCTCCCAGTGGACATTTATGATATTAGCAATTTTCAGTTTTATAAACCATGCTGCAGCCAACAGTATTGTAATCCCAACCTTGTGTGAGTATCTCCAGAGGATGGATGCTTACAAGAGAAATCCATGAGCTAAAGAGTTTCTGTTGTTTACATCTGAAGCCATGCTGCAGGACAACTCTGAAAGCTGGCACCATTGCCCTTCTACCAGCAGGATGTGCAAATAACTCTTTGCCCACACTGCCCACATTAGATGTTACTACTCATACAAATTACATCCATTTACCTGTGTGTGTGTTTGTGTACACATGAGCCATGGTTCCTGTGGCGATCACAGGACACCTTGCAGGAGTCAAGGTCTCCTTCTGCTCTGTGGGTCCTGGGGAATCGAACTCAGGTTGCCAGGATTGGTGCAATCACCTTTCACCCACTGAGCCATTTCCCTGGCCCCTGGATGTTATTAATCTTGAAAATCTGGTAGGTGAACATTGTTTGGTTTGCATTTATCTAACAATCAGTAAAATTCAGTAACTGACTGTTTTTTTGTTTTTTGTTTTGTTGGTTTTTTTTTTTTTCTGCTTTGTTTGGGGGGTTTTATTTGTTTGCTTTTCTTTCCTTTCTTTTTTTTCCTTCAGAGACCAAGTCTCTCTGTGAAGCCTTGGCTATTCTGGAACTCTCTTTAGCCTCAAACTCGAGATCCGCCTGCCTCTGCCTCCTGAGTGCTGGGATTAAAGGCCTGTGCCACCACTGCCCAGCAATCGATTGTGTTTTTGTTTTGTTTCTTGTTGCTATTTTCAGATCCTCCAGTCACCTAACCTCATGCTTTCTAAAACAACTCCCTTCCTCAGCTTCTGCAAAAACCCATGTCACACCCTTGGCTTTACTTCTCGACCTGGCTGCTGTAGTAAGTTCCCAGAACATAACAGACTCCTCTTTGTTCCCCTGACTTTATTTTTTATTTTACAAATACTTTATTTTTATTTATGTGTATTTGTGTGTGTGTGTGTGTGTGTGTGTGTGTGTGTGTGTGTGTGTGTGTACCATGTGTCTGGTTCCCTTTGCAGACCACAAGAAGGTGTCAGATCCCCTAGTGCAGGTAGGTTATGAGCCATGCAACATGGGTGTTGGAAACTAAACTCGGGTCTTCTGGAAGAGCAGGAAGTGCCCTTAACTATCAAGCCACCTCTCTATTTCTCCTAATCCTGATTTTTAAAAATTAATTATTTTACATATTTACATACCAAATGTTGCTCCTCCTCCCAGTCACCCTCCCAGAGTTCCTCACCCCCTCCCTTTCAACTCTGAAAGGGTGCTCCTCCCCACCCCCCACCATGCTCCTTCCCTGGGCATCAAGACTCTACAGGCTTAGGCACATCCTCTCCCGCTGAGGCCAGACAAAGCAGTCCTCTGCTACGTTTGTTCAGAGGTGGGGGGATGGGGGGCTTGCCTCAGCCCAGCCCACAGATGCTCTTTGGTTGGTGGCTTAGTCTCTGGGAGCTTCCAGGAGTCCAGGTTAGTTGACACTATTGGTCCCAGAGATCTGGGATGCGAGAGGCTACCAGGACTCAATGGGGGTGACCTAGCCGAAATGTACAACAGTGGTGGAACCTGAAGAGACCACCTCCAGTAATTAGACAAGGACCCAGTGGAGGGACAGGGACAAAAACCCACCTTCAAAATTTTTGACCCAGAATTGTTCCTGTCTAAAAGAAAGGCAGAGACAAAAATGGAGCAGAGAATGAAGGAAAAGCAGACTGGAGACCATCCCAACTTGGGATCCATCCCATGGGCGGGCACCAAATCCTAACACTATTACTGATGCTGGGATGTGCTTGCAGACAGGAGCCTAGCATGGCTGTTCTCTGAGAGGCTCTACCAGCAGCTGACTGAGACAGATTTAGATACTTATAGCCAACCATTGGACTAAGATGAGAGACCCCTGTGGAAGATTTAGGGGAAGGATAGAGAGAACTGAAGAGAATGACAACACCATGGGAAACCCCACCCCTGATTTTAAATACTGGTCCTATTGACTTTCTGCTCTCTCCCCAGCCTCCGTCAGGTCCATTGAGGCTCCAGGTAAGTGTCTGTAACTGATGAGTCCCGTGTTTATCTGCTTCCTAGTCTTGTCTCATGCTCTAGACTGAAGTCCATTTCCACTGGGAAGGCCCTAGGACATCCATTCATAAACTGAACTCAAGAGCTCATCCTACAAAGCTAGTGCTTTCGCAGGGTTCACAAATCAGAAACAGTCTCGCTGCCCTCTGGTTGCCCATCAAAAACTGTAAGAATCATTGGCATGGTGGCACACCCCTGTAATCCCAGCACCTGGGAGGCATCATTGGCATGGTGGCACACCCCTGAATCCCAGCACCTGGGAGGCATCATTGGCATGGTGGCACACCCCTGTAATCCCAGCACCTGGGAGGCATCATTGGCATGGTGGCACACCCCTGTAATCCCAGCACCTGGGAGTTGGCATGGTGGCACACCCCTGTAATCCCAGCACCTGGGAGGCAGGAGCAGAATCAGGCAGATCTCTGTGAGTGCAAGGTCAGCCTATTGTATATAGTGAGTTCCAGTACATCCAGGGCTTCCTAGAGACATTGTCCATCTCAACAAAACAGACAAAACAACAGCCTGAACAGTCCCCCTGGCAACTGATTGCCCTACTGTGACTCCAGCACTCAACCCATGTCTGCTCTCTGTGCGCCATAGCTGAACTCTGTCAAGAGTAGCTATTCTTCTCTATCTCTGCTGGAACTTTGACAAAAGATTACTAACGGATTTCCCAAAAACCACCTGGCATTGTCCTGCATGTTTTTCTGCAGCATTGCCAAAAGGAGTTTTCAGAGCAGGTTTGGTCCTGTCATCTCCTATACAAAGACACACAAACTTGCTGACACATTTGTGTACAGTTATCAAAATAAAGGAAGACAAAAGAAATAGCCTCAATATTAAAAACGAACAGATTTTTGCAAAAATACTTAGTATATTCAAGGGATAGAGTCATACGGTTTGTTAAAAGCAAGTGTAAAGCCTGGTGTCATCACACACTCTAGAGACCTGGAGAGGCAGGCGGATCCTGAGTTCAAGGCCAACCTGATCTACAGATGAAGGTCTAGGTCAGCCAGGGCTACACAGAGAAAGCCTGTGTCGGAAAAACAAAACAAAAGTATTGCAAACAAACAAAAGCAAATGTAGTTCTAATATTTTTGGTTTGGTTTTGATACAGTCTCAGTATGTAACCCTGGCTGGCCTAGAACTATGCAGACCAGGCTGGTCTTGAACTCAACAGAGATTTGCCCGTCTCTTCTTCTTAAGTGTTGAGTTTGGTGTGCGCCATCTCAATGCCTGAACATTTGTTTTGTTTTGATTGGGGGGGTGGGTAGATTTTGTTATGTATCACAGCTGGCTTTGAACTTGCAGCAATTCTCCTGCCTCGGTCTCTGTGTTAATTGCAGACATTTACCACACTGACCTAGCTCTAACAGCTTTAAGGATCAGAGGACTGCTGTTATTTAAGGCCCTAGAGCAACGGTTTGCAGCAGCTGTACAGAGTGAGTCTCCTGTACAGCTGAAGACGTAGTGGCCCCATTAAAAAAAGGCAAAAAGAAATAGATAAAATTAATTCGAATGATATATTTTATTTATTCCAATATATTTAAAATTTTCATTTCAACGTGTAACCATTATAAAAATTATTAATAGGACATTTTTCATTCTTCCTTCACCAAGTCTTTAAACTTGCGTATTTTTACACCCATGGCACATACATTGCAAAGCAGACACTAAATTTTCATGAGCCATGTTTTTTAAAAAATGTGTGTGGTGTAGATAACATGTGCGTGGGGGGTCGTGTGGAGGCCAGAGGTCAACAGTGGGTGCCATCCTCATTACCTTTCACATTTCTTTTCCTGACAACACCGTCTCTGACTTAACCTAGAGCTCGTGGGTTTGGCTCGGCTGGCCAGTGGAGGCCAGTGAGCTTTGGGGATCCCTTTGTCCCGCCTTCCCAGCACTGAGGTTACACGTGAATATCACCATATCTGGTTTTCTATGGGTGCTGGCATCAGGTCCTCATGAGTGTGTACCAGACACGCCAGGCACTTTACCATAGGCACCATCTCCCTGGCCCTCATTGGAAATACTTTTCTCTCGGATTTGATTTATAAAATTTACTATTGGAAAGTAGATCCCTGGGCTGGGTAGATGGGTAAGTGGATTAAGCTCCAATGTGGGGGCTGGATTGGGGTATTCAGAACCCATGTAATAACTGGATGCAGCAGCACAGGTCTGTAACCCCAGTGCTCCTTTGGGGAGATGAATGGGAGAGTTCCTGGAGCTCATAGGCCTGGGGTACGGAGCAGTGAACAACCCTACCTCAAGACGGAAGGTGAAGGGCAACACCGAAAGTTGTCCTCTGGTCTCATGTGCGCGCTGTGGAGCTCATACTGGTGTGCACACACAGAGCACTCAACTGCCATGAACATGCGCACACACATATAGTCATGCACATATACATTACACACGTCTCACATACACACCCACCGACACAGACGATTAACACCTCTCTCTCTCTCTCTCTCTCCCTCTCCTCTCTCTCTCTCTCTCTCTCTCTCTCTCTCTCTCACACACACACACACACACACACACACACACACACACTTACTTTAAAGTAGAACCCTGGTATCCCAAAGTTTTCTAATAACCAAATCAAACCTATCTATTTATTCTTTTTTATTTTTTGAGATAGGGTTTTGCAATGAAGATCCAGCTGGCCTGGAACCTGATTTTTAGACCAGGATGAGTTTTATTTCCATTAATTTTCTTTTGTGAGAAGGTCTTATTCTATAGCCCAGATTGCCCTGGCTAGCCTGGAACTCAAACTAATCCTCCGTCTTCAGTGCCTTGAAGTGTTGGAAGTGTAGGTGTGAGCTATCAAATCCGGTTTAAACATTGGCTTTTAAGGCCGGAGTGAGGCCTCAGCAGTTAAGAGCACTTGCTATTCTTGCAGAGGTCCCCAGCACTCCAGGTCGGCCATAAGCATCCGTAACCTAGTTCCACGGGATCTACTCCCTTCTTCTGACCTTCACACCAGGCATGAACATAGTCACATAAACCTGCAGGTAAAACATTCAGGTATAAATTTTTTTTAATATTTAGACAAATATAAATAAATAAATTGACCATACATGTTAAAAGCACATTGGTTTTTAAATTCAAGTGTAAGATGATTAAAAGTAAACAAAATTAGAATTTCAGCCCATCAATAGACGTAGCCACATTTTAAGTAGTCTACGGTCACACATGCCGATTCACTACCACAGGTTAGGGTAACTTAGCTCTAGGCTAAGATTCAGACTGGATATTGGTTAAGTCACTTAGACTTTTAAAATGTTATAATCTAATTCTTCAAAGGGTAAAAATATCCTAACTCTGGGCAGGTGGGATGACTCCGTGGGAGAGGGTGCATGCTGCCATATCTGAGGACCCATCTTCCGTCTCTGGACTCCACAGGATGGAAGGGAGAACTCTTTAGGTTGTCTCTGACTTTTGCATGTGCATCAACATGCACCCGCATATGCCCACACATTCAGACACACACACCACACATAGATAGATAGGTAGATAGATAGATAGATGCATATATATATGTTTATATATAATAAAAGTTCTAAGTAAAGTATTTACAAATAAATGTAACACAACTACATAAGATATTTATGAGGGTTCTTTATGCTAGAAGGCATAAAAGAAGACCAGGAAATGGAGAGATCCTGGCAAGAAGGACTTTATTTTGGTAAAGATGTGTGCTCTTCTGAAATTAATGTACAATTTTAATATGAGTCCTGTGTGTGTGTGTGTGTGTGTGTGTGTGTGTGTGTGTGTGTGCGTGCGTGCATATACTCACTGATGGAGCTAATTGTAGCATTTACCAATTGGAGCAGCCAAGAGAATAATGAAAACGCATGACTTGTTTCTGACGATACAGAACTGTAGTAACTAAAACATTATGTTGCTGGAGCAGGAAAAGACAGATCAATGGAGGTGGGCTGCTGGATACAGAGACTACGAATAATGAAGGAGATATTTCACACTAGTGGGGAGAGTATTGATGACTTTGTAAAAATTATGAGTATCACTGAATGCCACATTGCAAGTAAATTCCAGAAAGTTCATCAAGATCGGAAACTGACAAGTCAGCCAGGAATGTTCTAGAAGATGACAACAGAGTATAGGTTTCAGGGATTTGGGGCTTGGGAAAAGTCATTGGTAATATTGTTTTAAGTCACATGGAAATTTATTGACAAGGTGTGACCCTTTATACAAGGCCAGTTTGGCTAATAAATAAACATACGAAGATCCAATTAAAACCAAAGAAGAAAAGTTGTGTAGCTAGCAAATTTCCTTTTAGGAACTTCTTTTCTAAAGGGGCAATGAGATAAGTGACAGAGATAGACGTCGTGATATTTAGGGTCATTCCTTACAACAGCGACAAGTTAGAAAAGTAGAGAAAAATTGGAATCCGTTTCCAACCATATTGCTGAAGTGAATTACAGAGCATCAATCCAATGCAATGAAGGGGAATTCTATGTCCGCAGTTAAAAGGGCAGCATGTATGAACTGATGTGGAAAGATACTCATACGTGTCTTGAGCGGCAAAGGGCAGGTTGCAAAAGTGTGTTAGAAGTTAAATGTATGCGAGTTTACACACCTAAACTTAAAAGACTTTAAAGAATAATACTAGTCATCTTTAGGAAGTAAGGTTATGGGGCACTGACATTTTCCGTTGAGTGCTGTGTGCATTTTAAAGCTTAGTAAACATCTCCAGAACAGCGTGGAAACCTTGTGCAAAGAAGCATATGTTTGTTACTAAGTTAAACGTGGCCTCCCTGATTTTTTGTATGTTTTATTTTCGTAATTTCTTGCTTTCTTGACTTAAGCTTGCCTGTCTTGATTTTCATTTTGTTTTGTTTTTCTTGTTTATTTTATTGAGAGAATTTGGGTGGATAGGGAGGTTAGAGGAGCTGGGAGAAGGGAAAGAATATAATTAAAATATATTGTATATAAAAAAGAAAGCATAAGATGTCAGCCATTATTATTAATATTTTGTTATGGTGGGATAATTTTATTGGAAGTTGCCTGCAAATTTACCATATAAACATGAATTAATATAAAAATTAATTTTCTAATGTTTTTCAAATTAATTAAATGAAAATACAAACAGTAGCTATCGTATAGGGGAGAACGTGGTGGGAAATTGAACAATTTTTATTTTATTGGTCATAATTGTTTGAAAAACTTAAAATTTTAGAATCAAGGCTGGGCTTGGTGGTGCATGGCTTTAATCCTAGTACTTCGGGGTCAGAGGCAGGAAAATCTCTGTTCAAGGCCAGTTTGGTCTACAAAGCAAATTCAGGACAGCCAAGGATATTATACAGAGAAACTCTGTCTTGAAAAACAAACAAGAAAACAAAAAAATCCAAAAAAGCCCACACAAATTATTTTTAACTTTTGTGTATATATGTATGTGTGTTCGAATATGGACACATGAATGTGGAGGTCAGAGGACCACTTTTGGGAGTAGGTTAACATCTTTAAAGTGTGTGGGTTCCAGGGACTGGGGTGGCCAGATTTCGCAACCTGCATTTATAACAGTTTCATCCTTCTGGAAAACTCCTTAATCAGGAAGGTAAACAACTCAAGAGTTTTAGGAAGTCCCTGAAATCAGTCAGATTTGTTTGCCCCACCCCGGCCAGACTAAGCAATAAAGGCTGAAGCTTCCCTCTTGGATAAAAGGAAGCTGAGCATCAAAGAAGACCTCGACAAGCTGAGGTAGAAACCCACTGAGCTGTCTGGAAGAGAGCTAGATCAACTATAGCACCTTAAAAGAGCATTCTCTAACCTGTTGAGCTTTCTGCAAGCTGTGTCTTGTGCTCCAGGTTCTCAGCTTTGTGAGCTGGGATGAGCTTTGATGATGCAGCTGTCTTTGAGTCACTTTTGCCCCTGTAAGAAACCACTCACCTATATTTGCTGGTCTGCATACAGATCCTTGTGGCTCTGGCCTGGACAGAGCAGCTGAAGAGCTACTACAGCTCTCTGAGGGGAAGCCAGAGCAAGGTGGGCTGTCAGGCCAAGGCTGCTGCTACCCTGGAGTTGGCGGCAGGTGGAAGGAACACTTTAAGAGAGAAAAATCTTCCCTGGAGAGTTACAGCTCAATAAGGAAGGCACTGTCAGATGATTTTTGGTGAAATAACTTGTGCACCTTATTCCTTGTGGATAGGACCTTATAAACATTTGGGGGTGGGGTGGGATCTAGAGGCAGATGCTTTCTATTGGCTTGGTCTGAGATGTTAGGGATGCGTCATCTACATGTGGAAGGTGTTGTCCCTAAATAACCGATTGTCACAGTCCTCTCAATGGGGTGTCATGGTCACGTGTTCCAGTGCAGGAACCTGGTCAGGAGTAGATTTAACCACCTACCGTTCTTAATTATGAGAATTGCCAGGGTTCCTGAATCTGCTCGACCTTACCAGGTTTTCTGTCTGATGGCACAGTCCACTGCCCCACACATATTCCTGTGAGTAACTTCAGTAAAACTCCAAGTCCAAGTTGGACTTTGGTGGTCTTCATACTTTGGTCTGTTGTGGGCCCCCTATGAATAGACTTTTGTCATACCTCCTGGGAAAGGTTTAGTCCTGCAACAGTATCTTTAACCCACTGAGTCTTTTACCAGCCACCCAATTACTTTGAAACAGGGTCTCTTCTGGTTCTGGGGTGACCGGAAACTCCCTATTAATCAAGGATGACACTGAACTTGTGATTCTCTTGCCTCTACCTCCCTGGGTGCTAGGATTACAGGTGTGAGCCATCACACCCATGTATGTAGTGCTGGGACTGGAACCCAGAGAGTTGTGCATGCTAGGCAAGCACTCTGCTAACTGAGCTACACCCACTCCCCCTTACATAGTTCTTAGATTGTTCTTAGGAAGAAGCTATTCTCAGAGAGAGAGGAATGGAGAGAGAAGGGGGCGGGGGAGGGAGGATCTCCGTGATTGAAGGAGTAGTACTGTGTAGAGACAAAGGATCAGTTCCTCAAACCTCAAACTGGGCAGGAGAGGAGGGAGGAAGGAGAAGAAAAGAGGGAAGGAAAAAGAAGGACGGTGGAGGTTGGAAGGGGAGAAAAAGGAAAAGGAAGGAGAAAGGAGAAGGGAAGGATGAGGATGGTGGGAGGAAGGGGGCAGCAAAGTAAAAGGGAGAGAGGGAACAAAAGGAGGCAGGGAAGACAGGATGGGAGGGAGGGAAGAAGGGAAGCCTGACACTGACCAAGCTCTCTTAAGCTGAGCTAGGATCCTGAGAAGGCTACAAGATGTGCCTTTTTCTGACCACATCTGATTCTTGTTCTTTTTGTTCTTATAAAAGCCAACATTTATAAGCAAGCAAACAAGCAAACAAGCGAACATAGAAAATGATTAGGATCAAGGAGATGAGCAGTGCAGCAGAGACAAACTTCAGGGAAGTCCGGTGGTAGTGAACATCCACGAAGCAGCGGCTGCGAGGTGGGCGGGGCCTCTTCAGTCAGGCAACCCCCTGGCTCCTCTGTTCACCCTGTATGGTCTGGCTGAGCCTGCAGCTTCTGGGTTTCCGTGCAGGCTAAGCCCAGCGTGAGGATAACATGGTAAGTGTCTGTGGGTGCTGAGTAGCCCATAGCCAGCCCCTTTCTCCCTTCTCCCAAAAGAGGGCCTGCCATGTCACTGCTGCCCCTGCTGGCATGAACCTCAGGTCAAAGCCAAGTTTTGAGTGTCTCTATCAGACTGGGTGGGAGAGCTCGCTGCAGTCCCCTCTGGACACTTGGGGCAGCTACAAAAACCATCTCTTAGTTGGGGTGATAGAGCCTGGTTTCATTTCAGGAGGCTCCTAAGGCATTAAAAAACAAATAAACAAACAAGCTAAGGTTACAAAAAACGAAGGTATATTTTTAATGTTTATATTGAACAAATTAATGCTTTTAAAGCTGAACAATATTGTGCCACAAAAATGTTCTGTTCACAGGATAATTACAGGATTTATTAAAAATATTAATTCATAATGCGCGACAGGCAGTGTGGTCCTGAGCCAAGGGGCCTCTGCCAACCTCGTGCTCCCTCCTGCCACATTCTCCCCAACCCCACATACATCCCCCCAACCCAATCCCTGGCTGGGAACCCTCTGTAGGGCAGGAAGAAGAGGCAGCAGGCAAACTAGGGAAGCTACTTCCCTAATTTCTTCCTGCATCCCCAGGCTCCATCCCAGGTCTTTCTGAAGGCCACTGTCCAGGTGCCACATATACCTTGACATCCTATTTATGAGGTACCCCCATTCTCCGATCCCTCCTAGCGACAATCTAAACTCCTTTTTCTCACACGAGATGTATTTTTTTTCCAGTCGGGACTGGGTTTCCTCTCAGGGAGAAAGGGGAAATTTTCAGCTTCTACGGAGCCGCCCCGTCAGCAGGGAGTTCATGCATATTCTCCCTAGGTGGAGGAAGACCGCGGAAAAGATGCTGAGTGGCAGGGAGAAGAAAGTCACCTCAACATCCCTGCCAAGCCGCTGGGAGAGCTTTGGCTCTGTCTCAAGGACGCAGGTTCCAGCAAGGGCAGGCCTGGCTTCCTTCCTACACCTTGGCATCCTCCCTGAGTTGCACAATGTCGGGGGCCCTGAGGTGTTCCCTTGGGGTCTTTTCTACAGGGGATTATCCTAAAATTGACCTTTGAGGTCAGGGGAATGGAATGAAGCCAGGTATTCCTCTCTAAGGGGTTTCTACACTGACTACTCCCCTGAGAGACACAAGTAGCTGGCTCAACTTAGTGGCCTTATTTCTCTGTGATTCCGGGGTGTCTAGGCTATGAACGTTAAAGAAAGCAGAAACCCAGTAACTGTTGGGAACCCCATTTCTGCCAGGGGCACTAGCCTTTATCCTTAGTTCCCACGTTAGGACAGCAGCAAAGGGGATGTTCTGGGGCTCTCTTCCCTTCCTGAGAACCAGAATTCATTCATTGAGTCAACAGATGTTTTCTGAATACCAACATTGATCTAGGTTCCTCTCCAGCTGTGAATGAGAGGAATGGATAGATGAGATAGAATGATCCTTTCCTGGGACATATAATACCATGGTTGACCTTCCTTCCCAATGTATATGAAATACAAAGATAAACGCAATAGAAAATTGGGTCTCATTACTCTGAACCTCCAAACATTGTTTGAGAAAGAGAGAAAATGAGATCTGGAGGGAGAGATAAAGGGAGGCAGGAGGAGGGGATAGAGAGAGAGAGAGAGAGAGAGAGAGAGAGAGAGAGAGAGAGAGAACGAGAACATACTCCAGGTCTGTGGTGTGGTATTTTCTAGAATAAGGAACCCATTTTGTTATTCCTTGTTCAAAAAGGTCCCACTTCTGAACACACAGACACACACACACAGACACATACACACACATACACACACACACACACACACACACACACACACACACACACAGTACCTCGAACCGTTTGCATTCCTAACATGTACAGCCAGAGAGCAGAGAAGCTGGCCTCCCACATCATACAGAACGGATTGGCAGCTGGGACTGAAGGCGATAGAAATAAGCTATTGATCAAGGCTTATAAAAGTACTGCCACTGGGATCCTGTGATGCTGGCGAGCAGAGGGAAGCCGTAAAGTGCTACACAAATGCAATAACATTTATAACCCGAGGCAAGTGCTTTTTACATGGAAGTAAAAAGCTGATCCTGTTTAATTTCCCCCTTCCCTTGGGTGGAACTGGCCTTTGACAAGTGTGTGGACCGGAGCCTAAGCCAGGCCCCTCTGGATGGACTTAGTCTCTGACTAAGTGACAGGGTCTTGTGTGGGTGCCTTCTGGTGGTCTGTAGGGTTTCCTGCACTTTTAAAGTTCATCTGGGAGAAGCAGAGAAGTAGACCTATCCTGGCAGTCAGAGAAGCCAAGTGAGGCCTTGGCCCCGTGGGTTGCATTTGCTTTGCTTGGTAGACATTGCTGCCTAGGTCCGTTACGAGCTGAACTTTTCACTTGAATGGACATTGGAAAGGGCTCTGCGGAGCTTTTCTCGACGGCATTTGTAAAGAGAGGGACTCTAGCTTTGGAGATGAGTAATAGATGCATCATTACAGATGCTGAAGAAAGGTGGGTATTTAACACCAGCTAGAGGTGATCTACGCAATCCAAAGAAACCAAGGAAGGAGCTCTGGAAAGTGTCAGACAACTTTGAAACTTAAGGGGTTTGTGAAGTCTAGCTGTGAGGAAGCAAGCTGTCCTGACCTCTGCGTGTGTGCCATGGCATGTGTATGTATACACGCATGTGCACATGCACTATCACTCAAATACACACACACACACACACACACACACACACACACACACATTCATGTAAAAAATTTAAAGCTTACCAATCCCAAGCAAGCAAAGCATGATATAAATTGGAAACTGTGAGCTGCTTCCAATTTTAATCCCAGACAGTGCTGCAGGATATCTATTCCTAGTTTACATCCTATCTCATCCATCCCTGTTCCCCACGAGGAAAAAGCGGTGAGGCATAGCTGAGTTACCGTAGGACTGATCCTGCCATTGTTCGGGCCCCGACAGCCCTAACACACTCAACTGGACCACTCATCCTTAAGGGCTAATTAAAGACATAAAGAAGGAGAAAACCAGGGGAAGGAGATTTACTCAGTGGGAAGCAGAGGAGAAGACGTTCAATGACTCCCTAAGTTCAGTGTCACCATTCAGGTCTTGACATTAAGGTTTAAGTTTAAACAGATGGCAAGAGGTTCGCAAGACAAAGCACTCCTAGGCTGGAGAGATGGCTCTACTCTTTCAGAAGACCCAGGTTCAATTCCCAGCACCCGTGTCAGGTATTGTTTCCAATCTCTTTTCTAACATAGTCTGACAACTGGGAGATTTCATTCCTGTGAGACGAGTTCCCCATCTGGCCGGTAGCAGGGCTCCAACCTTAATGAAAAGATTTGAGCCCAGGTACTTCCAACTTTAGCCCCACACAATCTACCATACCAAACAGCTTCCTCTAGAGCAGAGGTTCTCAATCTGTGGGTCGTGACCCTCTGTCTCCAAAAGTATTTACATTAAGATTCATAACAGTAGCAAAATCACAGTTACGGAGTAGCAATGATAATATTTTCATGGTTGACGTCACTGCAACATGTGGGGCTGTAACAAAGAGTTGCAGCGTTAGGAAGGCTGAAACCCACTGGTCTATAGGGTAGACGCTGACATCCCTTTTTGTCACAGAGGGGAAGAGCTGCTTTTCCTTGGAGACCCTCTCCTCAGGAGTCATCCATTCTCAAAGACTTTCCTGGTCCTTCTCAGCCTGGTGCTAGCCCAGAGGCCTTAGCAGAACTCCCAGGAGCGAGCAGAACCTAATGTCAGTAGCCATGGGCAGGACTTCAGTTCTGCCATTCTCTACTTATGTAACCTTGGGCAATTACTAGACCCTTCTGTACCCCACTTTCCTTAGCTATGAAACTTTTGAATGTGTACAAAACATTGGGGCCAGATGCTTAGTAAATGGAAGTGGTTGTTTCTTTCCTGTTGATTATTAGCACTACATCTTCATGGGAAAATTAGTCATTAGGAATGTTTTGGGATCCCTGCTTTAAAATCCACTGACTGTTCTGGCATGACAGGACATGGATATTTAAAGATGAAGATCAGAGGAGGGGTGCTGCAGAGGGGTTCGGCACATAAGACTGTTCTTCCACAGGACTGGGTTTGATTCCCAGCATCTACATGGCAGCTCACAGCCATTTCTAACTCCAGTCTTGGGAGAGCCAAGGTCATCTTCTGGCTTCTGAGTGTACCAGGCGCCCATGTAGCACACATACACACACGCAGGCAAACACACACTACACAAACAAGTTAAAACTTCTGCCACTTTGGGAGGCAGAAGCAGGAGGATGTCTATCAGTTCAAGGCCAGCCGTGTCTGCATAACAAGCTCCAGACCATCCAAAGGTCCACATAGTGGGACCCTTTCTCAAAAAATTAAATTTAACTTTTAAAAGATGGAAAACCAGAAGTTTCTTGAATCTGTGACTTTTTTCAGGTGACCAATGAGCTACTAAAAGCACTGGGACCTGGATTCACAGACACTGAAGACTCCCAGACGAGTCAAAAAGCAATGCTGGGCTAGAGATATGGTTAGCAGTTAAGAGCACTAGCTGCGGGGTTGGGGATTTAGCTCAGTGGTAGAGCGCTTGCCTAGCAAGCGCAAGGCCCTGGGTTCGGTCCCCAGCTCCGAAAAAAAGAAAAGAAAAGGAAAAAAAAAAAAAGAGCACTAGCTGCTCTTCCAGAGGATCTGGGTTCAAATCCCAGAATGCAGAATGGCAGCTTACAACATCTGAGACCCCAGTTACAGGGGATCCCATGCCGCCTTCTGGCCTCGGCAGACACTCTACGCACAATGCACAGACATGCATGCAAGCAAAACACACGTATACATAAAATAAGTAACCCTAAAAAGGGAAAGCAAAAGGCTCCTTCCAGGGCAGAGCACTGAAGACAGAACGCTTTGGGAACTGTTTGCAACTGGTAAAAATATCGACAATAAAGCCAAAATTTCTCTGAAATTCTAAAGTTTGATAAAAATAAAAATGAAACTCCACTGTAAAATATTAGGTCCTTTAATAATTACCTCTTATGCTTGAAGGGGCTCGAGACCCCATATGTACAACAATGCCAAGCAACCAGAGCTTCCAGGGACTAAGCCACTACCTAAAGACTATACATGGACTGACCCTGGACTCTGACTTCATAGGTAGCAATGAATACCCCTAGTAAGAGCACCAGTGGAAGGGGAAGCCCTGGGTCCTGCTAAGACTGAACCCCCAGTGAACTAGACTGTCGGGGAGGGCGGCAATGGGGGAGGGTGGGGAGGGGAACACCCATAAGGAAGGGGGGAGGGAAGGGATGTTTGCTCGAAACCGGGAAAGGGAATAATACTCAAAATGTATATAAGAAATACTCAAGTTAATAAAAAAAATAATAATTACCTCTTATTTGTATGTATCTGTAAGGGGCACATGCTCCACAGGACAAGTGTGGAGTCAGAAGAAAACTTGCAGGAGTTGGTTCTCTGCTACCTCCATGTGAGTTCCTAGGAGCTTAGGACGTCAGCCCCTTTACTGACTGACCATCTCACTGATCCGTGTGTGTGTGTGTGTGTGTGTGTGTGTCTGTGTGTCTGTGTGTGTGTGTAGGTGTGTACAGGCATCTGTGTACATGTGCATCTTCACAGGTGGGGGTGGGTGCAGGATGTCAGGGATGTCAGAGGTCAGTGTCCGGCACCACCTACTTTGCTTTTTTGAAACAGGCCATCTTGTGGCCTGGCACCCATCCTAGTAGGCTCATGTAGCTGACCAGTGAGCTCCAAGAACCCTTCTGTCTCTGGTTCCCCAGCACTGGGATTACAGTGTATGATACCATGCTTCTTTGTGATGGTGTGAGAATGGTTTCCGAGGCTCATATATTTGAATGCTTGGTTCCCAGTTGGTGAAACTGTTTGGGAAGGACTGGGAGGTGTAGCCTTGCTAGAGGAGGTGTGTCACTAGGGGTAGGCTTTGGAAACTATAAAGCCTTTCCCAGTCTGTTCATTCATTCATTCTCTCTCTGTCTCTGTCTGTCTGTCTGTCTGTCTGTCTGTCTCTCTCTCTCTCCCTCTCTCCCTCCCCCTCTCTCCCTCTCTGTGTCTTGTCTCTGTGTCTCATTCATATGTAAATTCTCAGCTACTGTTCCAGCACCATGCCTGACTAGTGTCATGCTCTGAACCATGATGGTCATGGACTTACCCTCAGAAACTGTAAGCAAGCCCTTAACTGAATGGTTTCTTTTTTATAAGTTGCCTTGGTCATGGTGTCTCTTCACAGTAATAGAAAAGCAACTAAGACACAGGATCTTTAAAGGGGGTTCTGGAGCCGGAACTCAGGTCCTTATGCTTACCAAGCAGACACTTTACAAAGTTATCTCCAGCCAGTAAAATACCAGAGAAACTGTGAGCCATCGTTACTTCATAGTAGTCCTGGAGACTCAGAGCCGTGAAATTGAGACAGATTTGTTTGTTTGTTTGTTTGTTTAGGTTCTGCAGAAGCTGGGCATCAGCCTGGATAATAAAAGGCAAAGTGGCTGCTGCTCTGATTTGGCACAAAATAGTGGCATTTATATTTTCACTGAATTCCCCTGCCTCGTGATTTTCTTGTTGGATGAGTTCTTCAGGTAAGTACAGTCTTTCCCACTTGTCTAAAATAATCCCATCCATCCTTCCGAGGCTGCCAGCCCCTCCCCTTTTCTGATTCCCTGAGGCCTGTAGCAGATTGTAACTTTTCAATGCTAACATAAACTAAAACGCACCCAGCACCCAGGCGAGGGGGCACCTGCGCTAGCTGGGGAAGACAGGTGTCCAGTGCCTCCTCCTTGGCTTGTACTCACTGATGATCTAAATGCATCTCCCAGCTGAAAATGGACCACAATGACTTACTTCTTATGTAAACCACCTTCTCATAGTCATTTTATTTGTTGCCTTGAAATGGTTGGGGGCTCAAACGCCAGGCCTTTTCACATACTAAGCGTGTGCTATATCACTGAGCACCATTCTGCTCCGATTTATTTATTTAGTAGAAATGTTTATTAGATTTATTTATTTATTTATTTATTTATTTATTTATTTATTTATTTATTGGGGGTCTGTGTGAACATGTGTATGTGCATTCTGGGGACACCTGTGGAGGACATGGGACAAGTTGTGGGAAAAAGCCAGTTCTTTCCTTCTACCACGTGAGTTCAGGGGTTGGCAGCCAGTGCCTTTACCCTCTGAGCCTCACCAGCCTGAGAGTTTATTTTTAAAAATAGATCACCAGGCATGATGGGACAAGAGTACCAGGGGTTCTAGGTCATTCTCCTCAGCTGCAGTCAACTTTGGGGCCAGCATGAGCTCCATGAGATCAAGTCTCAAAACAAAACCAAACAACAGCAAAAACAGCCTAGCTGGGCTCTACGGTGCACCACTTTAATCCCAGCACTGGGGAGATGGAGGCAGGCTAATCTATGAGTTCAAGGCCAGCTTGATTTACACAGTGAACTCTAGGCTAGCCAAAGTCAGACCCTGTCTCAACAACAATAATAAAGCAAGCAAGCAAACAAAACTCAAGCAAAAATAAATGAGTGAATGAATGAACAAATGAATAAGAAAGAAACGAGGCTACTGTTACAAGTTGTTCCGTTTTTCATGCTTTTCACTTTTACTCTTGCAAAACCTTTTTCTTTAAAACAAACAGTCTGGGGGCTGGGGATTTAGCTCAGGGGTAGAGCGCTTACCTAGGAAGCGCAAGGCCCTGGGTTCAGTCCCCAGCCCCAAAAAAAAAACCAAAAAAAAAAAAAAAAAAAAGACAAAAAAAAAAAAACCAAAAAAACAAACAGTCTGTAAATTGACTTAGGTTTCATAGGTTTCAGTACCATGTGAACGGGAAAGCACCATGTTAATGCTGTCATAGTCTCGGTAGGCTTTATTCTGTGATCTTTGGGGTTTTGCCTAAATTGCTGAGGTGAGGACTTTGGAGGATAAAATGAGCTGTCTCTAGGCACTGTTATTCACAAAGCCCAGGTGGAAGCACTTCCTGGAGGAACAGGTCTGCTCCAGTCACTCCCCTGACATTTGTCAAATGGAGTACAGGGTTCACCCAGATTAGAATGGAAATGAGTGTTTCTTCTATGAGATAAACCTTGACAACACACTGTGCTTGGAAAAATAATAAGTTTGTTCTCCTGTTAATTGAGAGGCTAGTATTAAAAGGAAGCGTCTGTGGCTCCCACATCACACGATTTGCAACAAACATCTACATCTTCAGGGAGTGGTACGTCCCCTGGTGGCTATTGGGAAATACCTCTTATCTTTCTGTTCTTACTGTCAGTGTATTTGAACACAGCACTGTCTCTGTTCCTCAGTTTCTGGGCCATCTCCCATCGCCCACTGCAGTGCCTGGTCCCACCCCCTCTGCTGCTTCCTGATTGGTGTTTTGTCCGCTAGCCCAGCCCACATGTAGAAATGATGCAGGTAGTGTTGTCTTTTGAGTTCAGGTTTAGTTAATTCTCTTTAGTTCCATCACAGCACTACTTTGGAGTTCATTCATTTGCAAGTTCGTTTACAGTTTTTGAAAGATTATTTTACTTATTATTGTTGCACATGTGTGTGTAACGTGAGGGTGCGAGCGAGGGTGCCTGTGTAGAGGTCAGAGGGTGATGTTTGCCAACTGGTCCTCTCCTTCTACCAAGAACTCCTGGGATCAAGCTCAGGTTATCAAACTCTGTGGCGAGCGCTTTACTTGTCAAATGTCTTGCCCCAGGCCCTGTTTGCCAATTCTATCTCACCAGTCCGTTGTAGGCAAAGAAGAGGACTAAACATGCTATGCCCACTTTACAGACAGAGACTATGGACTATAAATCGTCATCAGCCTCCTAGTTCTGAAGGCTTTGGGCTTCTTTACATAATGAATGTAAATGAGTTGTCATCAAAGAGGCTATGTGGCAGAAATGAGGTTAAGATTCCAAAGTTCTTAACGTCTGGAACCTAAAGATATTCACTCATTTATTCATTTTTCCTTTTGTTTTTTTCCTTTTCCTTGAGGCTTCTTCTATGTAACCCTGTCTGACCTGGAACTTACTATATAGCTGAGGTTGACTTTGACCTCCTGACCCTCTCTCTCCACCTCCTAAGTGCTGGGATTCCCAGCTTGCACCATCATACCTACCTGGACTAATATTTATCATTTTTTGGCTCTCCCAGAAAAAAAATGGGCTCTCGAATCTGTGGGGCCCATTTTAGAGATGAAGAGTATAAGGATAAAGAGAAGGTAGATTGATCAGACACTGATTGAGGAAGTCAAATCTAAGTTTTCTGCTTTTCTACTCCCTCCACTTTGGGGTGTGGGTCTTCCACGGGTTCTGGATTGGATGCCCATGGCTGGTTAGTTTCAACACTAATGAGTGCCAGGTTCATCCAAAGAGCATGACCTTCATGTGTAAATTATTCAGCAATGAGGTTGATGTGACTATATTTATAGGTCATAAATCAGTTATGAACTCAGACATCTGAGAGCAGGTTCCTAAACAGAGAGGCAGTTGTTACCTAGCCAGGACTTAAGTTAAGCGTGCAGAGCGGAGCCCGGCAAGATTTCCTCCCAGACACAGTGCCTGGTGCTGGAGAAGGGGCAATGGAAAGTCCCCAGAGCTGAGGCCAGGTCTGTGGCACATTCCAAACAATTGATAAGGACTGCTGGATGGGACCAGGTAGGACGGTGTACACTTTTAATCCCAGCAGTCAGAGGCAGGTGGATCTCTGTGAGTTTAAGGCCATCCTGTTCTATACATTGAGTTTGAGGCCAGTCAAGACTACACAGTGAGACTCTGCCCAAACAAACAAAACAAAACAAAATTACCTATTGTATAGGCTAGAGGGAGAAGGATTCTGAGGCCAAGTTTAAGTTCAGACTCTGGGAAAACCACTGGCCACAGGAAAAAAAAATCCCTGGATTTTTGTTTGTTTGTTTGTTTTGTTTTTTTGAGACAGAGTTTCTCTGTGTCACAGACTGGCTGTGCTGGGACTCACTTTGTAGACCAGGCTGGCTTTGAACTCAGAGATCCACCTGCCTCTGCCAGCTGAGTGCTGGGATAACGCCCAGGTTAAGGGAACACTAGTTTTCTAGTGGTTTTCAATGCGGAGACCCTATAATACAGTTTCTCATATTGTGACCCTCAATCATAAAATTATTTTCCTTGCTACTTCATAACTAACCTTGCTTCTGCTATGAATCATAATGCAAATATCTGATATGGGACCCCTGTGAGTGAGTCATTTGACCCTCAGAGGGGTCTCAAACCACAGGTTGAGAAATACTGTGATGAAGGGTGGCTGCTTACTGGCTTACTTCCCCTGGCTTCCCCTTCCTTATACAGCCCAGGCCTACATGCTTAGGGATGGCACAAGCCACACTGGACCCTAATAGGCCTTTTCTACATAACTGACAATCAAGAAAATGACTCATACGCATGCCTATGGGCCAATCAGATGGGAGCAAGTCCTCGGCTGAGGTTCTTTCCTCGCAGATGTGCCAAGAGGACAACCAAGTTTAGTCATAAGTAGGCTACACTTACTGTAGTAATCCCGTTGAATTCTTCCTTTCTTTTTTTCTTTCTTTCTTTTTTTTAAAGATTTGTGTATTTATTTTATGTATAGGAGTACACTGCTGCTATCATCAGACACACCAGAAGAGGGTATCAGATCCCATTACAGATGGTTGAGAGTCACCGTGTGGTTGCTGGGATTTGAGCTCAGTACCTCTGGAAGAGAAGCCATCTCTCTAGCACCCCTGCTGAATTCTTATGCATCTCCTGCAACCAGTGGAAGAGGAAAGAAGAAAAAATTAATAGTACAGTTGAAATCAATCTGGATCCTGGCTGGATTTGGGGGTGCTGCTTATTTCTACCATTCAGGGAGAGATTCCACTGTTATCGACCCCTACACACATCCTGCCAAGGCCTTACCCATGCTAGGATGGTGTTCCACACCTGGAGTATTAATGTTTCTTCTCTCATATAGCATTCTGGGTTGGTCCAAGTGCAAAATGATGGCTTATTTCCGTGTGAAGGAATGCTGAGTTTAAAGGCCTAAGGTTTCTCATAAGCTGTAAGGTTCTGTGGTCACGGGGTTCTGGATAAAGTCCCAAAAGGTCCTATGTTTTTGGGCACAGGCCTTTGAAGGCTCTGCCCCTATGGATTTCGATTCTGTGGCTGCTGAGTCTCTCACTGCTTTCTCTGTGTCCATGTCAAATCACTCAGGCTGTCCTCTGGTCTCTGAGCAAATCAGGTCATGTCGTGTTTGGATGCCAGGCACACCCCTGTGGCTTTCTCCTTGGAGCCGCTCGCTATCTTCACAGCTACACGGTTCATCAACCTGGCTGCCACCCCCAGATATGAGCCTTGCTCTCATTCTCTAGACTTGACCACAGATCTACCCTCCTTGCTGCTGCGAGTCCTGGAGCTCTGTGATAACACCCCTGAGCCGTTCTGATCCAGCTTTTCTGCCAGACCAAAAAAAAAAAAAAAAAAAAAAAAAAAAAAAGACTTTTTTTTTCTAAAAGAATTCTTGAGATCTCCATAACTCTTCCTATTGTCCCCAGGGGCACCATCCTAAAAGGATAATGATTTACTTTTATCGAGAGCTTAAGTGGCAGGCTCATCCAAGTCCATGTGAGTGTTACTTCATTTAATCCTAACAACAATCCTATTATTATCGCCCAGTTAACAAATGAGGACTGAAGCCCTCGAAGTAAATTGTCGAGATCATATATCAAGTGGCCGGTGGATGGTGATGTGATTTTGGCGATCTGGGTCCAGACAGCCATTTTACTTATCTCCATTTGATAATTCCAAAATCACATTTGCAGCTCGAAGGCAGTAGCTTGCTACCTTGTCTGGGAAATCCTCACTTACCAAATTGATTATAGTCTTTTTTTTTTATTCTCCCAAATAATGAAATCCATGGTTACTTTAGAACCTTCTGAGTACTGGAAACACCAGGGAGAACTGAAGCGCGCTTGCTTTGTGAAAATTCACCAAAACAAGTGCATGAGCAATGCGTGCACTTCATACAAGCCATGTGTGATGTGTACACTTCTCTCCTTCAACCTAAAGGTTCCCAGAATAGAGGGTGTGGGCACAGGACTCAGTGGCTGAGCACTTATTGCTCTTGCAGGGGACCCAGGGTCAGTTCCCAGCACCTACATGGTAACCCCCAACCACCTGTTAACTCCATCCTGGGGATGTGACCTCTCCTGTCATCTACAGGCACTGCATGCACGTAGTACACAGACATACATTCGGCAAAACTATCTCGCACATGTAATAAAAATAAATGAATCTTTTCAAAAAGTTCCCAGAAAAGAGACTTTCAGCTCCCTTTGTTTGTATTTTAACTTAGAAACCCCACCTTGCGCCCAGTTTGAGGACTGTCCTGAAATTTGTCAATGTTTGCAGCAAGGTGAATTTCCAAGCAGCATTTAGGTAACGTAAAGTCCAAGGAACAAACACCCTCCTAGGTGGGCAGGCGGAGCCAGACCACGAGCTTGATACAGAGGTGCATGATGCAGATGTGACCAAAACTTATTAGAACATTATTCCAGTGAACCCTTAGGTTGCTTCACATACCCACGTCCTTTCTGACGCATGGGGAAGACAGAGTTGTTTATAATGCTGCTGCTTCTGATGGGGATTGGGCACGAGACAAAGTTTTTTAAAAGGATCCACTCATTGGTTCTTCAGAATTTCAGGTGTCAATGCTGGCAGAAAAGGAATGACCACAAATTAAATGGTAGGCTTTTGTGCAGTGTGATACAGGTTAGCACAGGACCTCCCTAACACTGAGGAGGCATGTCCCACACTGTCAGCTCTAAGTCTCAGAGCAGCGCCATAAAGTTGCCCCAGTACTTCTGCAGTTTGCACATAAAGAAACTGCATGGTACACCAGGGCATCATTTGCCCAAGGTCACCACAGACTGTAAATCCCAGAGTTCTTAATTCCTCAGGAATAAGCCCTGCTGCTTCTTACCGACACTTGGACCCCCACAAGCCGGCTGATTGGTTATCGTTGTTTTTTTGTGGTGAAGGAGGGAGTAGGGTTAGTGGGATGAAGTGATTACTTATGGTTGATTAAGCCTATGAGGCTCTAGTTCTGCTTCTTCCGCTTCAAATCTGGGAACACCTTATACTAGACAGTGCCTTTGTGCCAGCTCACAATATAATTTATTTATGTTGAGAACAGATAAACTAAAGGTGGAAATAACAAGTTGATAAAATTTTCTCAACATCTCCAGGCTTGGAAGATTGCCCTGTGGTACTTTTAGCGGTCTCATCAGCTTTAAGGCAGTGTTTATACAGCTCTGATTGGGACCAGGGTAGAGTCTGAAATAGTGCGCGTGTGTTTGTGTCGTGCCTGGGTATCGTCCACTCTGTTCTTTTTAAGACGGAGCTTCTCATTAGCTTAGAGCGTACCAGTTCAGCTGGCCTGGCTGGCTGGTGAGGCCTCACAGATCTGTCTCTGACTGTCTAGCAATAGGACTGCGGGCGTGTGCCACCATCCCTGGCTTATTAATGTAGGGTTTGGGGTCAAACTCAGGTCTTTGTGCTTGCCCAGCAAGCACTTTACCAATATTGAGCCAGTTCCCGGCTCTCCAGTGTAGTTTTTAGGGTCAGGTCCCTTATTTAAATTAGTGGCTTCTGAACAAGGCATTAAGATGTCTTTTTAAATAGATACCTAGGTGAGTCTATCCAGGGTGTTGGGTCTAGTTCAGTGGTTTCTTCTATCCTTGGTCCCCTACCCTGAATTTGGAACCCTCCTGCCTCCCTATCACACACATACACATACATGCATACACACGCACAGATTTTTTTAAAAAGCGATTATTTGGGGTTGGGGATTTAGCTCAGTGGTAGAGCGCTTGCCTAGCAAGCGCAAGGCCCTGGGTTCGGTCCCCAGCTCCGAAAAAAAAGAAAAAAGAAGAAGAAGAAAAAAAGTGATTATTTGTGTGCGCCCACACCTCTGGTACATGTGTACCATTAACACAAGGGTGGACGTCAGAGGGCAAGTTGTAGCAGTCAGGGTTCCTGCCTTCCTTCATGTGGGCTGGAGAGATAGAATTCAGGCTTGACAGAAAGTGCCCTTAACCCACTGACCTATCTTGATGGCTCTAAGAAGTGTCTCCTTGGATTTCTGATTTTAAAGGGATCTCTTCCTGTGTAATTGTCTCTGATGTTCTAGAACTTGGCAGAATTTCAAACAGTAAAAACATACACCCCCACCCCTGCCAAGGACTAATTGGCAGCTTTCTCATGCAGTGCTGGCCCTCTCCTCATCTTACACAATCACTACCCATATGTATGTAGTTGTGTATATATGTATGTGTACACACACACACACATACACACACACACACAGAGAGAGAGAGAGAGAGAGAGAGATTTGTAGTTTCATGAGTCTGTTAAAAAATGGATTGAGATCTCTCTCTCTCTCTCTCTCTCTCTCTCTCTCTCTCTCTCTCTCTCTCTCCTAAATGGTTTCTCATTGAAATAATAACTGTAGAATTCTATTATTTTACACATGGAATTAAGAATATAACTCTAACAAAGTAAATATAAAAACAGAAACAGGAGTTGGGGATTTAGCTCAGTGGTAGAGCATTTGCCTAGCAAGTGCAAGGCCCTGGGTTTGGTCCCCAGCTCTGAAAAAAAAGAAAAGAAAAAAAAAAACCCAAAAAAACAAAAAACAGAAACCACAGAAAATACCAGACATGACTGTTATCTCAGCACTTGGGAGGTAGAGGAAGGATAATCAGGAGGATGTCTTTGGCTACACAACATGCCATTGAAGGCCAGCGTGGGCTAGGTGAGACCCTGTCTCCAGAGACAAACAAACTGGTAACTTTTTAAAAAGGGAAAATTTCAGTATCTTTCTAATGTTGCAGATTGGAACACTTGAAAGACAGGAACATATAGAAAACAATTATTTGACTGATTTTACGGAGAGTAAGAACTACACCTGATACTTAACAACATTCAAACCTGAGGACTGTGGAGATGACTCAGTGGGTAAGCATATTGGCTGCCAAGCCCGTGGACCCAAGTTCAGTTCCTGGAAATCACAGGGCTGAAGGAGAAGTGATTCCTGCAGGTTGGTGTTTGACGAGGTGTGTGCATGAACATGAGCAAATTAAAACAAAAAGTTAGAACACAGTTTGAGTTTTGTTTTTGTTCAATGGGGATCAGGTTGCGAACTTGCCTTTTTCTGTTTTGTACTGGGGACTTTGACCTATCTCACTCTCGGCAAACATTTTATTATTAAACTTTATTCTCCATCCTTTTGTTTTTATTTTGAGCCAGGTCTCACTAGTTTCCCCGGCTGAGCTAGTGTGATCCTTTACCTCTTTTACAGAGTAGTTGTGGTAACAAGCCCCGAGCCACCATGTGTGGATGAAATCAAACACTTTTAGGGGATAATTAGGTAGTGATGGACCACGTATGTCAGTCAGTATTATTAATGCTTTTATTGTGTGTGCATGTATGCTGGTAGACCTTCACTCATAATGCAACACCAATACCAAAGGAAGTCTCCCAGCCTGCCCACTGCTCATTTCTGAAAGGTGCTATGGCTTATCTCAAAGGAGCTTTTGATAGTAGAGTAGATCTTCAGCTTCTCCCTGGGACTTTTGAGAGCACTTCTTTCCCTTTACATCAACCCTATAAGGAATCATCTGTACCATGTATGGAACCCCAAGGCTCTGAGAGTTGAGGTGTTTTGTCTAGGGCAACACAGCCAGTGTGTGCCGAAGTGCACCATGCCAGGCAAACGAAGATGCATACAGCACGAGAGCCCTATTCAAAACTTCCTCTGTACTTGACGAACTGGAATCGACCAGAGACACGCTGAACATGTATTGCACTGTCATGGTGAGACAACACCACACGTTTACCTCCAGCTATGCAGAAAATGAACGTTTGGGCACAAGGAAAGATGTCTTATGCAGTCTTCCCTACGGAGCTCTGTGTGAAGCACTTTAGGGAAGTATCTCAATTAATAATCATCTCTTTTTCCTTGCTTTCCTTCCTTCCTTCAGACTATGTTGCCCTGGCTAGTTTGGAATGTGCTATGCAGACCAGGTTGACTTCCAACTCACAGAGACCAGCCTGTTTCTGCCTCCTCGGAGCCTCCCCAGCTCCACTCAATCTCTCTATCAGCTCTGTCAATCTGGCTCTGGGTGCCGGGGATTGGGCCCAGTGCCCCAAGCGTGTTAAATGTGGCACTCTTACAAACAAACCACAACACCTTCATGGTGCACATAAGGACTGCTGGGGTGGTGAGAAGTGAAGTCATTTGCCCATAGTAGCTTGGTTGAAAGAGAATTAAGTTGTCAGGTACCAGACTGCAGGCTTATACATCCCTTTCTACTTTACTTTCTTAGTATAAAATGGAAAAGATTGACAGTCAAAGAAACACAGGGTAGAACGTTGTTTTCCATAAATACTGAGCGCCTCAAGAATTTGAGACATTACACAGTGATGGTGAAACAGGAGTGGTGACTCATATCTGTAATTCTAACACTCAGGAGGCTGAGGCAGGTGGATTACTGCAAGTTGAGGGCCAGCCTTGGCAACAGAATGAGTTGTTTTTTTTTTTCTTTTCTTTTTTTCGGAGCTGGGGACAGAACCCAGGACCTTGCGCTTCCTAGGCAAGCGCTCTACCACTGAGCTAAATCCCCAACCCCCAGAATGAGTTTTAAACCAGCCTGCACCACAGCATAAGACCGTGTCTCAAAAACAAACACCTCAAAACAACCAAACAAAATAATCTCAAACACAGAAACCAAACCAACTAACAACAAAAAAGAAATTACAGTATATCTGGGATTTTATAATTATGATTTCTAAAGGCTGTACAAACACTCCCTGCTGGTTGTTCAATGACTACTCAACCTGAACCCTCCTGAGGAGGCAGGAGCCACTATGCCCTTACCCCCCATCCCGGACTTGCTTTGGTGCTGAGAAAGCTGATTAAAAAAAATTTTTATTTACAAAAAAAAATTGAAAAACAAAACAAAGCACATTTCTTTTTTTTTAAATTTATTTTTATTTATATGAGCACACAGCAGTTGTCTTCAAACACACCAGAAAAATGCATCGGATCTCATCACAGATGGTTGTGAGCCACCATGTGGGTGCTGGGAATTGAACTCAGGACCTCTGGAAAAGCAGTCAGTGCTCTTAACACTGAGCCATCTCTCCAGCCCCACAAAACACATTTCATAACGTGAAAAGCACATGCAATTCAAAATGTCAATGCACAAAATAAAACTTTATTAGAACACGTATTCAGACACACTTGTTTACATGTAGTCTGTGGAGGATTTTGTTACAGCAACAAGAGGTAACAAGCTGTTGGTTAGCTTATGTACTTAAAAATCTAAGATATTTACAATCTTACAGAAAACATGTGATCTGCTCTATAAGGGTTTACACATCTATGTCCAATTTGAACATGACCCCCCCCTTTTTTTTTCCCACAAAGAACACTAAGGCTGCCTGCCTTCCTCTGGAAAAACAATGTTGACATCTTGGAATGATTTGAAATGACACCTTTGATTACTGTTCCAGTGGTGCACTGGTTCAGCTTGGCGACCCCCATCCCCATCGTGAATACATTGGTTATCCTAGTGCTGAAGCTATGTCTTAGTGCCAACTCCTCCTTCTGTTATTTATCTTGACTTCCTTACAGGTTGAGCATCATGGTATGAGTTCATCCAGGCTTCCTGAATCACTAATAGGGACTTCCATTTTTTTTTACTCTCAAACTCTTACACTTTCTGCTGTGAATTCGTTTTAACATAAAACTACTACTAAATGGCCTATACACGAAAATAAAGTTCACTTTTTTTTACTTTTAAGAAATCAGAATTAAAAAAATGCTTTCTCTTGAGAAGCTAAATTTAAATTTTGCAGTTCACAGAAGAAAATCTCTTCATATCCAGTGATCTCAAAGCCCCTCTGGTAAGATAAAAGCTGTGCACTTATTTTTAAATACTATTTCCTGGAGAAAATATTATTTAATGGAAAAGAAGTGACTAGTAACAAATCAAGTCTAAGGCTCTCCCTGGTTCTGCCAGCAACTCCCTTTGACTTTGGGCAAATCATCTCACCACTGTGGCTCTTTATCTGCAAAAACTGGACTTCATGCCTATGGGAGTTGCATGGTTAATCAATGCCTGGAAAATGCGTAGTGGCAGATGCTACAAAAGTGCTGAGCCTTAAAAACAAAACCACCCCCAGCCCCCATTTGTATTCCGTTGAGGTTGAGGTTTATTGTTATTTAACATAGGAAGGCTAACACTACGTTAAGTCCAGCGTGCAGCTCAGAACAGAGATCACTGTCCAGATGGGATTTTTTTTTAAGAGCTAGGATTTTTTTTCCGACTTTTAAAAAAAAAAATTGTGGTTGGGGCTTATTTTACAACCCAACAAATAACCCGTGCAAAAGCATTAAGTTTCAAGTTGAAAACTATCGATTTAATAATTAAAATGAACCTCCTCAACGATTTAAAAAAAAAAAAAAAAAAAAAAAGAGGCCCTCCCCGCCCCGCCAAGAAATCTCTGAAAACAAGAATTCTTCTGATGTCGCCCCCCCCAACCCCCGCCCCTGCAGTTCTCCATGTTACAGTCCTTGGAGGTGGACTAGGCATAAAATACTTTCACTAATAAAATATGACAAACCGCCGGATTATACGTGGCCGATTCCCAGTGATTGCCCTGCTACACAAAGCAGAAAAGTAAATGCCATCATCCCCCTTAGAACAAAAGAACTTAGGAATAAAAAACATGGAGAGGGGGGCAGAAAGCAGCAATAAATAAAGGTGAGCGAAGGACCCCGTCCCCCGCCCCTCCCCGGAGCTAGAGTGGGACTCGGTACGGCTAATAAAGTGGTTCAAGGGTAGTTATTTGCAAAGGGGGCGGGGTGGCCGGGGATTGCATGTTGCATTCGACTTGAGCTTGCATCTTCTCCTGTTGCCTGGACCACTCGCTCCCCCATTGCAGTGCTTCCTCCTCGCTCCTGCCTTCTTTCCACCCCCACCCCTGCAAACTGCTGTTGCACTGGAGGGAGTTGGGGTTGCTCGGGAGCCCCCCAGTAGCTCCCGACAGCGGGAGGGGACCGGGGCTCGGGCCTGGCCCGGGCTGCGGCGCGGCGGCGGGCCGGGAGTTTGGCGGCCGCTCGGCCCCAGCGCCGCCGCCGCTGCACCGGAGTTTGGCTGCTGCTGCCCTACTTCACTCTAGTTTAGTTTCACTCACTTTACATCCGGGTTTTTTCCCTAGGCAATGGGTGCCGCAGCACACCCCCCCGTTCTTAGGCAAAGTGAAATAAATTCGCCGCACCGACACGTCAAGTAGTCCGCCCGCCCGAGCGCCGCCGCGGGCCCCGCCGCCGCCCCGTGCCCCCGTGGGGTCCCCGCGCCTCCGCGAGCGACGGGCTCACACGCAGGGGCGCGGGGTGGCCGGGACCGCCGCGGTCCAGCTCCGCCCGGCCCCCGCCCGCCCGCCCGCTCTCCCTCGTCCCCTGGGCTTCCCCAGCTCCAGTCCCTCTCGCCCGGCTCTCGGGAGCGGCGGGGGCGCGCACGGCGGCGGCGGCGGGCTGGCGGGGCGCGCGGCGGGCTCCCGCGCGGGCGAGTGTGTCTGGGCCTGGGCGGAGGGATCCCCAGGCTGAGGCGGCGGAGGTGCTGCGGCCCGGGGCCGGGTGGTGAATGGGCTGGTGGTGCTCGCTGCTGCTGCTGAGAGGAGGAGGAGGAGGATGAAGAGTTGGGCTTGTTTGTCTCCCACAGTTTCTCTCCTGCTGCTCTGATTCCTCCCTCCCCATTCCGGCCCGGGGCCTGTGTGTGTCTCTCCTGGAGGAGGAGGAGGCTCCAGTTCCTCCCCCCACCCCCTCCTCCCCACCCCCCCTTGCCTGGGGAAGAGGAGGAAAGAAACAGCCCAGAGAGAGAGAGAAAGAGAGTGTGAGTGAGTGAGAGAGAGGAGAGGAGGAGGAGGAGGGAGAAGGGAACAACCTACCATCTTAACACACTAATATCTAAAAAGTGCGAGAGGCCCAGAGCAGCAGCAGAAGCAGCAGCAGCAGCTCCAGCCTCTTCCCTCCCTCCCCATGAAGAAGAGTTCCCTCCTCCTCCTCCTCCTGCTTCTCCTGCTCAGAGTTCCTGCCTCCAGCTGCCAGGGGGGACAGCCAGCCAGCAGCAGGAGGGTGCAGTATCCCAGCTTTTCCATTCTCTCTTTTCCTCACTCTCTCTTTTTTTTTCTTGAGTAGCTCTATTTCCCCTCCCTCCCCCTTCCCCCCTCCCTCTCTCCCTCTGTCTTGTCTCTGGTGTTTGTCTCTGGGAAGGAGCAGGGGCTGCTTGCTTGGAGTTTGTTGTGGGGGGAGGTAGGGGGAGGGGAGGGGTGTGTGGGAGGGAGGAGGGAAAGGGGGTGTTCTTGTCAGGACCCCTCAGTCAACTTGAGATTTCAGCAATAACTTCCCCTTCGGGGCGCCCCCCTGCGTGCCCTTTTCCTATTCCTCTCCCTCCCCAGGAAAAAAAAAGACAATGGGAATACCTCGTCTCCCCCCTTCCTCCCCTCTGCCCTCCACCCCTCCCTAGGATAGATTGGAAGTAAGTTTATGAGCAGCCTCGGGAGCCTGGGCGCTGAGTACAGGGCCAGAGCGGGTGACAGGGGCGGCGCGTCGGGGGTGGCGGCGAGGGGGCGACACAGAGTCCCCGTGGGGTATCGGGCTGGGGGGCCGCGGGGGCGGGGGGCGCGGGCCAAGGCCGCCCCCCGCGAGTGCCTGCGGCCGGGGGATGGCCGCCTGGGCCCCTTCCCCACCCCCACACCCTGGGATGCTGTCGGGGGGAAGTTTTCATTATGGTTATTTAATTTAAAAAAAAATTTTTTTTTGGGAAAACCATCTTGTTTGGTGACTGAGAGATCTGGTTTAAAAAAAAAAAAAAAAAGCTGCGGCTGCTGACGCTGCCGGGCCCGAGTGTGTGTGAGTGAGTGTGTGTTGGTGCATTTGTCTTGGGTGGCCGGAGCAGCGTTGGGGAAATTCCGCTTATTCTTCTTCTTCTGCAACTTGTTATTCTGAGGAGTCCGCCTGCACCCCTCACCCCAGGGGCGGCCCTCCCGCGGTTGCTGCCGGCCGGCTTGCCCTGGGACCCCGCGCGGGCCGGGGACTCAGGCCCCTCAGAGAGAGGGGCCGGGCCCCCTCCCCCGGGCCGGGGGGGGGGGCGCGGAGTGGGACTCTTTCCGTTTGGTCCAGCCCCGCGGTGCACGCAGTTCCCAACACTTCTCGTCATCCTCTCTCTCTGCTCTCTTTATTCTGCTGAGCGGTGCTGTTAGGATTTCTTTCTCTCTCTCGCTCTCTCTCTTTTTCCTACCTCCTCTTCCTCCCTTGACCACGCTCGCAATGGTGGGTAGCTGCAAGGTGGCCCTGGCAGGGGAGGGGTTTCATGTGGACACTGGGGCACCGGGCGAGAGAGGTCTCCTTTCAACTTTGTCTTGTGGCTTGCACCCCGGGAGGAGGCCACATGCCGATTGTGGGGTGTAGATTTGCCGGGAGTGATTTCTAAGTAGTTGAGTTGTTGAGATGAGGGTACGACGGCTAGTGGTAGGCAGGTTTTGTTTTCGTGGGTGAATCGGGTGTCATCATATTCCGGTCATATGTTGAAATATTCTTTGTTTAGGTCTTGAAGTAGAGGATCTCCCTCTGCACGTCCACATTGTGTTGTTTTTAAATGATGTCTCCGGGAGTATGGATTTCTAGAATCACAAATGTGATTTTAAGATCTCGGCATGTGTGGGCCTCAGCACTGGCCTTGACAGTGAACTTTATGGCTGTGTTTTTGGACTTCTAAGATTTTATCCCATATGTGGGATGCTAGTTATGCTTTTTCTTAATGGTAGCTAATCAGGAATGTCGAGTCTTGAGCTGGGGAAGTTAGAGAGGGAAGGGCATTTATTTATTAATAATTGATAACTGAATGTTAGAATCAGATTCATTTGGTCTGGTTGGAGGTTTTTGGTTGTTTTGTTTTTTTTTTTTTCTTTCCTCCCTTTTTTTCTTTAAAGCTGTCCTGCACTCTAGGAAGCCTTTTGGCAGGCCTTCTTTATGGTGGTTCTTTGGGGCACGGAGGGGGTGGGTATCACCTTTTAGAGAGATCTACAGTATCATCTGTAGCTTTATTGAAGGCCTGTTCAGGAGGCTGATACTGAGGCCAAGAAGTGTAGGGCTACTTTTCAGAAAAGTATTTATGTTACTTTGTTTACATTTCATGTTTCTTCAAATTTGGGCAGTAGAAATAAATAGGTCAGCGTTCCTATTGGTTTTTGAAGGTTAGCGCCCCCCTCCCCCCTCAAAGTTTTACCATCTACTTGGTTTACAGCCTTGTAGGGAAGCATTACTGATTTTTCTCTGGGAGTACTGTTACTTATTTTAATTTCGGTAAGTTCCCTGCTATTTTCTTCTGTTCTTCACTTATATATGGGATCTGTTGTGAGCTTAACATTAGCTTACAGAGGGCCATTTTAAATGTCTAAGAATGCATTTTAAAATCTCAGGACATGTTTTGATGGCAAAGAGGAATCTTTTGAATGTAGCAATGCTGGCGTTTATAAAGAATTTCAGTCCTCAACACTTGGATGTGCATGCGGCTGGCCGTAAGTGAAGATCGTAGTAGTGCAGAAAATTCTGAAAGCTCAGACATGGGACTAAAACTACTTCAGGGGTTTTCTCTTACTTGAGACTTTTGATTTTGGTAACTCAATATGAATGTTTTGACTGGCATTGCTTGGTTGCCTATTATAGAAAGTCTTTCTTCTTTTTTTTTTCTTTCCTTATGTATTATTGCAGCCATTTTTAACTTAAGTTTTTTGGACAGCCTCCCAAAGGTTTAAGGTGGTCAAACTTTGGACGCAGGCAAATCCTTATGGAGCTGGAAGAATGATAAATACATTGTGAAGACACCTGCCTGGGCCATACTTTGTTTTAAAGGGATAAAAGTGATGGATGGGACACCGTTTCCTTTGATTTTTCAATGGCCCACCCTTTTTCCTGTTCAATTATCTGGAAGGAGCTGCTTCAGAAACACTCTTCTGTTTACAAGAAGATCTCTAGCACTATCCAGCAGGAGGTGCTACAGCAAGTTAAAGGGGAGCTCTTAATTTTGAGGGTCTTATTGAAGTTCTCTTCTTATTGAAGTTCTCTTAGCTCAGCTAAGCAACAGGAGTAACGTTCCAGGAAGATTTTGAGTAAGTCTGTTCTAAAATACTATTGCTATTTGAAGTCTGCTTTGTACCTGCCTATGTCACTATGCAGAATAAGGTTGTCATTGTGAATGCTGGGTTAGGAATAGGGTACTGTTAGGATTATTTTCCTTCAAAGGAGAGCTAGTTTGGTATTGATAAGTAGAGTATTGAACATCATTTGAAAAAAATTCTTTGAAGTTGCAATAAACAAAAAAAAAAGTAGAATGATGTGGGGCTTCAGCCCTTATAAACATATTAATAGAAATAAAGTAGACAGACATTTTTGGAAAAAGGGATATTGTTTTTTGAAGGGGGAGGGTGTTCTTGGATCTTTCTCCCTGTCCTTGAATCTATGGACAGTGGTTTTAATCTAGATGCCTTCATAAGCTTTCAACTTTATAGATAAAGTTACTATATTTAAGTTGGCCCTCAAAGACTGATTTTTGAACTATATATGAAGTTAAATGTAATGCTCTGTAATTCCAGTACTTGGCCCATAATCCTACTAAGTTTAGGAAGGAGGTATCTGAGACTCAGTGGCAACCTGGTCTACACTGTAAGATCTTTTCTCAAGAAAAATAAACTTGAAGGAAAGTTATACCTGTTGGTATAAATCTTTGTTGGTATATCCATTATCAACTTTTAATGATGACTGTATATAGGGAGGAAAGTAGCTACTTTAACATTTTCAAGGCATCTATAATAGTCTTTTGAAACCCTCAGTGCTAGATGAATTGTGACTCAAACCGATATTATTATTTGTAAAGTATTGTGTCAATGTTTTGAAAACTTAGAAATACATTGAAAATTTGATGGACTTGCTTTGAATTTTGTAGGGTGTGTGTGTGTGTGTGTGTGTGTGTGTGTGTGTTGTTTTTTTCCAGTAAGATCATATTAGGTAGTACTTGTGAAATTTCTTTGTAAATTGCCAGAAACCATGTAGATGTTGTTGATGAGATATTTAACAGATTAAAACATGAACAGAGTTTTGCTTTAAAATGCTAAGTTCTTCAATATCAGCTAGGCAACAAATGCATTAAAAGTGCATGCCGAACACTAAGAATTTAAATTCTGCCCTGGTTACCGTAAATCTCTTTGTTACAGTTTCAAAGTTTTTGTTAAGAAAAAAAAATGCTACTAAGCAGTTTTCTATAATTAAAAAAATGAACTTTTGCTTTTGAAGATATTGTGAAATATATGTCCCCTATTAAAGTTGTCTTCCTTCTTCCTTTCTCTCTTGTTTGGTAGCAGTTGACTTTAGTGAATGTTTAAGTTCCCGGACTCTTCTGTACACTTGAACTAATACACAGAGTAACAGATGTCTCTGCTAACGTTTTGATTGACTCTGCTAATTCTGAAAAAGGCTCACTGACAAAAGCTTACTAGTTTATTTCATAGGGAAATGTGTATTGTTATACATTTACGTTAGACAAATATATACATTATTTTTGTTTTTTCCTTTTAGAAGGTTATGTGAGGAAATGACTACTCAGTTCTAGAGGCTTAAATACTGTGTGTGTGTGTGTGTGTGTGTGAGAGAGAGAGAGAGAGAGAGAGAAAGAGAAAGAGAGTCAGCATGAGAGAGAGAGAGTAAGAGAGAGAGAGTCAGCATGAGCACGTGCACACAGTTTTCTTGATAAACTCAGCTTACAAATTTAGAATGGTAAACTTAGTAAGTTAAATAGAATTAATTGGCAATCCTTGTGTTTAGGAGTGTAGTATTATGAATTTTGTAAATGACCGTTCTTCATAAAATAGCCTGAAGTTAGAAAGTAAATATAGAAACTTGGTCGTAGGAAGGGCAAGAAAAGCATTGAAGTGTTCAGATAAGAAGGAAACCTCTCATGATGATGGTAACTTTTTAGGGCACAGGGAACTGAGCTTGTTTATCTATTTGGTGAAGAAATACTGAAGTTAAGGCTGCATCAATAAGTTTTAATTTTTTTTTTTGTACTTAGTACTTTATTGCTGAAGGCTTTTATGTTTGGTTACCATTCAGAAGGAAAATGGAAGAGATTAAAGTTTAGGTCTCGTTTAGACAGAGGAAGCATTTGAATTTTCGAACTGTTTTGTGCTGGGTTTAAGCTGACTTCTCTGGAGCTGTTGCCTGTGGATTTACATTCGGGCCTAGGTTGTCTTTAGGAGCATACAATACGTTTTGATCATATTAACCTTACCAGGTGTGTATTTTCGGTGCCTTGGGATTTATTCTTAAGTGGTTGTATGTTAATATGACATCAAACTTACTGTAGACAGTTCTTTCTTTTTTATTTTTGTCCACCCCACCCCTCCATGAGCTGAGGGCTGAATTCAGGGCTTTGCTTTTACTAGGTAGGTGCTCTACTACTGAGCTAAATCCCCAAACCCAATTATTTCTTTTTAAAAAGATTTATTACTATTTTATGTGCATGTGTGAGTGGCTGCATGTATGTCTGTGTACCAAGTGCATCCCTGGTGCTGAGGAGGCCCTAACAGGTGTCAGGTCCGCTGGTGCTAGAGTTATCTGCTTGTAAGTAAGCTGCCGTGTGGGTGCTGGGATCTGAACCCAGATACTCTGTAAGCACAGCAGTGCTCTTACTACTGGGCCATCCTCCCCCAAGATAATTATTCCTAAAAAGCATATTTTTGTTTGCATACACACACACACACACACACACACACACACACACACAGCTATACTTTCTATAGACTTTAATATCATTCTTATCTGTGTATTAAATCTTTGCATAGTTAAATCATTTGAAACAATGCTGGAATAGTTTATTTTTATTTTTATTTATTTTTTTATTTTTTGAGGTGAGGTCTTCCTTTGGAGCTCAGGCTGGCCTAGAATTTGTGGTAATCTTCCTGCTTCAGATTCCCAAGTGCTGGGTTTGCAGGCATGAATTAGCCCACTCATCTTGGGATAGACTTTGAAAAACAGCTTTGTGCGTCATGGGGCACCTGATGGTGGTGAATCTTCCATGCAGAGACTGTGAGGTTCTCTCACCCTGGATGCTTCGCTGGAATAATGTTCATTCATAGACTCCGAGGTATTTGAGTCCATGCCTCAACTCAGCCAGCCCTCAAGTCTCAAGTCCTCAAGTCCTTCTCCTCTATTTTCCTTTTACTCAACTAAAAAAAAAAAGAAAAGGAGTTCATGTCTCGGGAAATTATTTTTTGCCATACTTTGGGATGCACTAAGGCAGTCTTTTTTTTTTTTTTTAATGAAGTAAAGACCAAGCCAGTTATATGGAAATTCAAAGGGGTGGGGCCTAGTAGTTTTATTTTGACTCTTTGGACCTAAGGAAAAAACGTAACAGAGGCCAAAAAGATGGGTTTTGTTTTATTGTTTTGGCAGCATTGAGAATACAAACTGTCAGTGCTTGAGGAGCAGGGGCAGCAGAAAGGAATTGATTTTTCCCTGCTGCAGATCCAAGTGTTGTTAACCATGTGCATTTCTAAAGTGGCATGCTTACAAATCAGACAGCACTTGATTTTTCTCCCTCGACAGAACACTGAACTCTTCTTTTTAACATTTAAGTAAGTACCCTAAACTTCAGGGTAATGACAATAATTTCATGATAAAAGTGGGTGATAGTAACCATGGCAACTGCTATCTCTGGCCTTATGGACAGTCCTGTTGTATTGATGAAGCTTCAGATACTTGAGTAGCCTGTCACTTTTATGGTGAAATGTGTTAGCACATGCTGCAGGTGACTTTTAGCTGGATTGTGTTAATCTATGTGCCAGCTTATCTCTCCTTGTTAGGAGTTTCTTGGACCGTATTCCACAGCATGTTTGTGAAGGTGCTGTTGCCTGAAAATAACCCACCACCTGCGGTAGGCCTCCTGATGCAGACTGCACTCCTTCCAGAGTCTTAGAAAAAAGAGGGCTGTCAGAAGGAGTTGTGTGTATGTAAACTACAGTTCAGATTTATCAGCTTCAGCCTGGGAGTGTTGTTAGCTACTTACAAAAACTTTTGTGATTTTTGAAAGAAGTCTGTGAATGAGAGAATTAGGCCTACAGTTGGGATATTCTTTTCTAAGAGTTCTTTCCAGAAGTATGTATATGTATAGAATTAGGGGTGAGGAGTGGTGGGCATAGCAATAAAGGAAGGATTTGACAAAAGAAGAGCTTAGGTTTCTGGTTGCGAGTGTGTGTGTGCGTGCGCATGTTACTGTAAGAATATATTTCCTAGTGAGCAATCCTGGAGCAAATGCTTGGTTGTAAAATTTTTCAAGTAAAATTATTTAAAATTATATTTAGAATAATTGTTAAAGGAGACACTACAAAAAAAATCTTTGTGGGGAGATGATAAAAATATTGCAACTGATCCAACAAAACTTACTTAAAAAGTATTTCTATCATAGCAACTATTTTTCAAAGCATTTTGTTTTTATATAAGGTTTTTCTAGCGGGAAGTATTAATGCTAATTGGTACTTTTTCTAATATATACCAGAGAAGAAGTACCAGAGCAGAGAACAAACAAATTTGATCTCAATTTGATTAGATTCTGAAAATAAGACCTAATCAGATGTGCTCCACAGTTCAGACTTTCTGAAACTTGCTGTGAAAAGCTGGTTTACTTACTACAAGTCCCAGGGTGCACTGCAGCTTTTTCTTAACTTCAGATAAGAGCACTGCATGCTGGGACATGTAGTTGGTTTAAATAGCACGGAGAACTCTTTTTCTTGTCTACTCCATTTTATAAATAGGTCCCTAAGACTCTAAGAACTTTATTTTTTTAAAGTTACATTAATAAAATCATACTTACTCTGTTTCTGAAATTCTAAAGTGAGACTTTATAAACAGCTCGGTGTACTGTTTTATCACAGTGCTTTTACTAGATTTTAGAAGATTTAAATGCACATTAACATATTCAAAACTTGACTTGGAAATTGTAAGTAGTTTCTGTACATGTGGTAGAATAGGTTATTTCACAAGTCTGGCATCACTGTTTTCTAGTGAGAGCAGTAGAAGCAGTTTTGTCAAGCCTCACACATGTTATTCCTTTTACTCCCAGTGGGGAAATTTATTCAGCTATAAATAAATAAAGTTATTTATTTATTTATTTATTTATTTATTTATTTATTTATTTATTTATTGAGACAGGTCTTTTCTGTGTAGCTTTGGCAATCCTGGATCTTGCTAGGTAGACCAGGCTGGCATTGAACTCAGAGATCCACCTGCCTTTGCCTCACAAGTGCCAGGATTAAAGGCGTGTATACCATCACCCAGCTTGGGCAGGGGGGGTTTTATTCTTTAAATTCAGAGTTTTGTGATGCTTCTTGAATAATTAATTGTCCAGTATTGTCTAACTGGGAGAAAAATTTCTGAAAAATAAATGATTCAATGTAATTGAACTATTTCATGCCACTTATTTTTGAGACAAAGTCTGTTTTATGTTTTTGCTGGACTTGAGCCCCACCCCTCTTGGTTTGTTTGTTTTTTGGTTTTTGTTTTGAGAGACTCTCACTCCAGCTCAGACTGGTCTCTGTATCTTGTGACCCTGCTTCCCCTGCTCTGGAAGTGCTGGTTTTGTAGGCTCACCCTACTTTCCCTCCTGCTCCATGTAGGTTGAATTCTAAGAGATGCAGCCTGAAAGGGAGAGAAGAAAGAGTCTTAAACAGTTCAGATTTTCACCTATGAAATTTCAAAACTTTGAACTTTCTTTATTAATTCCTGTAGGGCTCTTGCAGGATTGAGTGTAGAAGGCCCTGCGAGTACTTACTTAACTTAGTGGTTGGCATGTAATTAAGGCTAGTAAATACTTAGAATTACTAGCAAACAGTTTTATTTAAAACCATTCTTCACTCTTTAACGTCTTTTTATGTTGTAGTTTAGTTAGAAGCTCAGGTGATTTTTGAAAGTCATTGCCTGGAGATTTTGACTTATGGTAATGATACGGCTTAGAATGATTGCTGTACATTAAAGTGTCTCTGTACCTCAGTTTCTACCTAAATGACACGTGCCCCAAATTGGACTAATCTGTCAGTAGCAGGATGTCAGCAGGATTTGGTTGTATCTGTTCAGTATTGTTGTACTGTATTGCAGTGTTTCATTGACTTCAGAAAGTTTAAAAGATGATGACAATTGCTTTGTTAGTAATGTTTGCACTGTTAGAATATCCAAATAGCTGGCCAGTAAAAGTAAGATTCTGTAAAAATGCTCTTGGTGTCGTGGTGAGTGCTTTTCTCTCAGACCACGTCAGTGTTGAGGGACTGATGGAGAGGGGGCAACTCCCTCGCCCCACCTCCCCAATGTCATTCACGTCTAGGTTGTGTTTAGAATGAAAGTTCAAAAGAATTTACATTTCAGGTATTTACAGTTTAGCTGTTTGAGAGGAGAAAGGGCTGTATGAGGTGGGAAAGGGATACTTAGGAGTATTGAAAAATATAAGCATAAATTCCAGTGTATGTTCTGTGCCTTACTTGGAATGTGGAAAAATCAGATAATTGTCTTTTTATCTGCTTAACTGGTATCCATTCGTTAGCACGCACTTCTTGGAACATTGTCATAGATTACTCCTAAACTATTATTTACTGAAACTATTTCTTAACAGTCAAATACAATTTGACTTGGGGTTGGAGATTTAGCTCAGTGGTAGAGCACTTGCCTAGCAAACGCAAGGCCCTGGGTTCGGTCCCCAGCTCCGAAAAAAAAAAAAAAGAAAAGGAAAAAAAAATACAATTTGATTCTACTTTACCCTCCCATGGAAGGGTGACATCTTTGGGAATTATCAAAAATAAATGGAATCTAGTTAGATCTACTTCTACATTGTATATTGTTTTATTTCTGTCCTATTAATTTGTTTTTAAGTTAATAGTAAAATGGATAAATTCATCAGTTATAAAGAATTGAATACAAATGACTAGCAGTAAGGAGGAAGATGTTCTTTGGTATTCGTGGGCTACTATAGAAGTATGAAGTCTTCTGTAAATTTTATTGCCGTGTCTATTCATGTAACGCCTAAAACACTACTGGAAGTCAGGCGAACAAAACTTGTCTTCGCTCTAGAATATTTAAGTACACTTAAATTGTTGAGCAGTTTTCCTTCTTTTCATGAATTTTCTGTCGTTATATGTCACATATGTGTGTGTTGTATAAGTCATAGCTTGTGAAAGTCAATCTTGTTTTGAGTTTAGTTTTCCCAGTGGAAAAGAGCTTGCTGTTAAAAGGAGTAGATGAGATAATATGCATAGATGTACCTTATAGGCTAAGGTGGTGTATGTGAATAGGATTTGTTTTTAGAAGCATTTGTCATGTTAATAATATTATTAAAAGTCTTAAGTGTCTTGAGTTAGAGTGGATGTGAACCAGAAATCAGTAATCTACTCTGCTCACAATAGTTGTTTAAGACTTTTTAATTAGTTTATTTTGTTTTGTGTTGTAAGGGTGAGTGCCAGCATGTTTCTGTGTGTAGCATATGCCTGCTGTGTGCCTGGAGCTCAGGGAAGCATTGGATCTCTTGGAGTTGAAGTTACAGGCACTTGTGAGCTGTCCGATTGGCCGCTGGGAGCTGAACCTGAAATCTGCTAGAGCAGCCAGTACTTTTAAGCACTGAGCCGCCTCTGACGCCCCGCTAGACAGCTCGTTTGTGAGAGATAGTCTTGCTATGTAGCCGAGGCTGGCCTGGAACTTCTGCTTCAGCTTCTTGAGTACCAGGATTATAGTTGTATGCCACCATACCTGGTCCTTACAAGTTTTTTTGAGTATGTAGACATAATTTATAGCTTGTTCTTGAAAATAAATATAATGTCATGTCTGTGTATAGTAATGTAGATATAAGAAATGTACCAGCAGATTGTAATATTTCAATTTTGGGATTATATTGAAAAATGTTTTTATATGTTAATAACAAGTGTACATCAATGTATGTTGCTGGGCTATCCCTTAATATTAGTATATGTATGTGGTATTAATAAGCTTTTACTCATAGGTATCTTGTTTAATTTTAATTATCAGAATTATGTGAGGATTTGCTGTAGCTACCCTACCTCCATTTTAGAGGGTGGAAGTAGCAGTCTCTGGAGTGCGCGGCTGGCAAGTGCTGCAGCTTACACCCAGACCCCTTTCATCCCGGAGCCTCTGCTCGTAAGTGTGCAGAGTGATGTGCAAACTCTTATTCCCTAGACACTTGGGAAAAGAGTCTCTAGAGAAGTTTGTAATGCACTGACATGGCCCTGAAACTCCGGGTCATTCTGAGACTGTTTTGTGGTGAGATTGAGTGGTGGAGACTGCCTAGGATGCACTGTGGGAGGGAAGCACCGTTCAGAGCAGTGCCTGTCTCACGCTTGAGCAGGGTGTCTCAGTGGCATGGGTGTGGCCTAACATCTATGGGGATGGCAGTAGGCACTTAGTTTAGACTTTAAAGGGGTTTCCGGTACATACAAATTGTTTATGTTTACCATTTCAGTCTTTATGTAACTTGTGGGCTTTTTAGAGTGGTAGTTAAGTATCCTTACTTTGAAGAAATGCTATGAAAGCAAGCTCACAAAAGTCATTAGCTCAAGATGCATGTAGAGAGAATAGAAGTTAAAAAGTTTTCCTAGTTTTTGTTTCTTGTACATTTGCATATGTATATGTGTAACACATCTAAGAATTAGTGCAATTACAGAATAATACACTTTTGAAGTTTCCTTTCTTTCCCGAAAGGTGGCCATATAAAAACATGCTTGTTTTTGAAAAGAAGGTTCATGTAGAGTAGGAGAGGGGTTGGAAGAAGAGAAATGGGTAAGACTTAAATGTTCCTGTTAGGTTATAAACCTCAAGTCCCAGGTCTGACTGCTCCCCACGGGTCAGAAAGTATCTTAAGCGGTTTATTTGCAGCCACTTTTACTTTTAAAACATTTCTAAAAACCCAAAGTGACAGTATTGTTTTCTGGACTGTATTTAGAAGACACTGTATGAAAATTCAACTTTATAGTTTATTCTGGGAGCCCCTTATAGAGATAGCAGTTGTATTTTTAGATGAACCTTTCAGTTTTGTTCTTTCCAAACTGGTAGTCTCTGTTAACATTTACCTTGTATTTACAAAGTAAGAGTTTTAAGACCAAGATGATGATCAGCCTTGAAATAATGAAGCTCTTTAGCTCAGTGGGCAGAAAGAGATGCTGCCTGGGAATTTGTCCTGTGCTTATGTCTGCATCTGAGTAGTGTTCTGCATGTCCCCCGTGGTGCCCTCTCACTTTGCCATCAAATGCCATGTTGAAAATGCCACTAATCTTTTAAGGATTTTTTTAAGAAGGTAAATGATTTCAGTGGTTTTGTTTGGATTCTGGTTTGAGTGTTTTTAGCTTGTTGCTAAGGTTATTTGTCATAATTCATCTTAGTAATTTCTAAATTGAACATTTTATTATATGGCTAATAAAAAGTTTTTCATTCATAGTAGTTATTTTTTTTTTAAAGAAGCCTTCTAACACTAAAAATACGCTCTTTGATCTCAGCTACTTTATACTGCTTCAGACCCGTAGCTGCTGAGGTGCTAAAGCCTTACCTTGAGTCATATGGGATATAACAAGGTGTCAGAGTTTTGTTTTTTGATGTTTGTTTGTTTGTTTGTTTTTCAAGACCGGGTTTCTTTGGGTAGCTCTGGCTGTCCTGGAACTCACTCTGTAGATCAGGCTGACCTTGAACTCAGACATCTAGCTGCCTCTGCCTCCCAAGTGCTGAGATGAAAGGTGCCTGCCACCACCACCTTGCTGGGGTGTCAGAGTTTGGATGAGCAAACTTAAGAGTGTTTCTCTCTGGTAGTATTTATAAATGTGCTTTCATTTTGAGTAGACCAGACCACGCCTGAGAATACTTTCTTCTCCCTCATAATAGTCAGGAAGTCTCACTGGTTATGAGACTGAGGCAAACACAGAATCCAAGTTAGTTAATGGTAGAACCTAATTTCCTAATTAATACTTTTTAAATTCTGTTCTTTGTCTCTTGACCCATGGTCTCTGCCCCTTTTAAAATCATGGCTTCCAGCAAATGTATAATAATCTGAAGTGGTATTTTATATCTTCTGTTAAACATCAGGCAAGTTGAAATTTTAAAAAGCTGAGATTTAAAGTGCAAGTTTGTTGGGGTGAGGGTTGGGGTGGGCTTTCTGGGGGCACACACCCACTTGGACGCTCCTGTTCTACACAGGCCATTTCTCCTGCAAAAGAGGACTAGCCATGGGGACAGCTGGAGGACAGTTGATCAAAGGTGCGGCCTTTTACATTGGAGTGATCTTTTGTAGCTCTTCAGTTTTAAAGAATCAGCCTTTCTTTCTTGTGAGAAGCTGAAAGATTGAGCGTGAAGGCCTTGAGGGGTGAGGCTAAAAGACAGAAATATAAGCCTTATTTGTTTCCATGCCAGCTGAGCAGAGGGAGGGACAGGCTCTCTCCCCTGCTAGTCCCAATCCCGTAGAATCGGCAGTGCCTTTTTCCTGTTGCTGTTAGGCAGTTTATAGAATGCAAGATAGCTTGGTAAGCGTCTTCTCTGTGTTTGACGTGACGTAACATTGTAGAGGATGCGGCATGCATGTTAAGTATAAGTGGTTGTGTTTGGCTGGTTGCTGCCGCATTTTTGAGAATGTCTTAGGAAGCAATTATCACAAGCTAGGGTGGATAACGTGCAAATCATTGAAATCAGCATTTCACCAGGACCAAACTTTGTAACTTGAATGATTCTGTTTAGTATTTGTTTACCTCTTCTACCACCCCCAACACTTCAGAGCAGAATTCTTTTTCGAAAAGGAACAGATGCTGTTAACTTATCAGGACTTGATACTAAAAAGCCTACAAAAATTTCCGTGCTGTTTATTTTCTTTATTTAATCTATATGCAAAGCATTTTGTAATTATTGCTGTTAGAAGGTTTTAAGCTGATGGTGCCTTCCCACCCTTGCTGTGCTCAGGAGACAGATTAGGAATGCCAATTTCACAACTTGGTGTAAAGAAATGATGACCACTGAAATAAAACAGTTCGGATGAAAAGCAAACCAGATAGAAACGTACAATGAAAATGTCTTTTAGTAAAATGTTAGCATGCTGTACTTGGAGCAGATGCCACATTAATTCAAAAGAGAGCCCAGAAAATGTGGCAACTTTACGATGTCAATGGAGGGAGCTGCAATGCCTCTTGTATGCACTACGTGAAGTTCTTGGCACCACCTGGCCCTGTCCTGTGCTGCTCGGCCGTTTTCTATAGGTATTAAGTGTTAATACACAAATTCTAAACTCATGGTATACATTTTATTTGTGTAATTGAATACATTGTCGCCTATTTAGGTATTAGGGTAAGGAGCCCAATAACTTACAATATAGCAATATTTTTTAAATTTAGGTATCTATATAAAGATACTTAGAATCTGAGGCAAAAAATTGACTTTTTTCTGCCTCTTCCAGTCACTTTCATAATGAATTTGTCTAAGAATTGAGTATTTCAAAGAAGCCTAGTGCTTTTCAGATGTAGGATTTGGATAGGTTACAAAATTATGAGATTTTTGCATTTACTTTTTCTCATTTAAAGTTACAGTTATCATCGGACATTCGTTGGGTCTTTTAAGTGGCTTAGACTCATTCATTCCCTTTTTTTATGGTGTTTGGGAAGGAAAAGCATGATAGAAGGGTACTGAACACTCGCAGATGATTCCAGAGTGACGTTCATTTTATAGAGGATTGCATTGGGACCTCTCCTAATTGCTTGTTTCTTGCAGTGAATGACTAGTGTGGGTCTGCGTGGAGAGAGGGGTGCACTAGGGGCTTTTAACCAGATTTACAGTGTGGGGCTTCCTGAGTAGAGCAGTGATCTGTTCGTCAGGGATGTACCCATATGCCGTAGAGACGTCTGGTTCACATGCTTAGAAAGCACTACTACTTCCTGTCAGTTAATCCAAGCATACTGTTTGCTCATTTGGTGAAAGGTTAGAAGGTTTGTTTTTTGTGTAATCCAAGGCAGCTCTTCAGCACAGCAGTAGAATGCAGTGGTTAGGTCCCAGTATGCAGCAGGCATGAGTCTTGGCTGTGTCATGTATTAGCTTTTGACCCTGGCCAGTTCACTTCTCCTGCACTTGCCTTGGTTTCTTCATCTGCAAAGTATGCAGAGGTAACACTCCCCTTCTGAGATTATTTTGAAGAATAAGTAAATAGACTATATTAGGCAGGGTTAGTAAACACCAAGTGGTGGTCTACTGTTGCATTCTGCTCTCCTCTCCTCCCCTCTCAGTGGAGACAGATGTTAGTTACACTGGGAAAGAACCCGGGCTTTGTGACTTGCCCTGTTGAAATCTCAGTACAACCACTTAAAGGTTGTGCAATTTTGGATTAACAGTTTAAACTGTCTTTCATAAAGGTACATCAGGTACATGCCACACACCAGCAGTCGAACTGCTCAGGTGGACAAGTTTCTGTGTGTATGGTACAGGGGTAGTAGTAATAGCTGCCTCACCTAGGATTCATGAGAAGAGACAATGAGGGCATCTCAAGATCCTCTGTAAATGAGATGAATTATTGTTGATACAGTCTAGCTAAAAGTTCATGGGAACAGTGTAAATATGCAACAGTTTAACTGAGAAACAGGAGCCTACACCCCAAAACACTCTTTTGAAAAAAGGATACATCATAAAAAAGTTTATCTAATGAGTTCTTATTTAGGGACATTCCTGGGAGAAATAGAAAATAAATGAGAATGTTAGTTGTAACTTAATGTTTTAAAAATATTTTTGAGTATTTATTAAAACTGGTAGTGCTATAAGCTTCTCCTCTGCCTCTAGCAACCAGAGACCAGCAGCAAGATCACAGTGGAGTTTATAGTGACCCCTCAGTACCACTTAGCATCAAATCAAGTGTAGTCTATTCCAAGGTGCTAGTCAGTCAGTCAGTCTGTTGGAGTTGACCAGTTATGTATTCACCCTTACTGTGTAAGACCTGACGGGAACAGCTGTGGAGCCCCAACGATGTGAAAGGCTACACAAGTGCTTTCTAGGAGTGACAGGCATGATCTATTTGCTTTCCCATTTGGGCATTTGCCTTTGCGACATCCCTTTCATCTGGTATGTGGTCTCACACCACTTGTTATATTCTTTTTCTTTCTACAACCGTCATAAGCTACCTGTGCCAGACCTAGCAACAGGCAGGGGACAGGTTGATCATCAAAAAAGCTACGGTGATCTTCAGAATTAAGGGTTTTTATTTTTTGGTGAAGAATTGAGATTTTACTATATTATTAGCATGTCTGTATGCTTTTCTTCCTCTCTCATCTCCTAGTAATTGAAGAAGGGGAAAAGATTAAGTATGTAACAGATTTTTAATTTAATTGACTTTTGATTTGTATCTGAAACATTTGTGATGTTTAACCCTCAGGGATTCAGCAAGTGTGTAGTATCTGTAATAGCTTACGCAGACACCTGAATATGTGCATGTCTCCTTTCAAGCCTTTGAGTTAAAGTAACCTAACAGCATCCATTATTGCTCTGTTCTCCTTACCCAGCTGTGCTGTCTGCTGAAGGCCTGGTAGTTGAGTCAGAGTGTTTACTATACTTTATTTTGTCTCTATTCCTAAAACATTGCTTTTGTTTTCTAACTAAAAATAACAAGTTTGTTCTAACAAAGTGCTATACTTTTGCCCAACAGGTATTTTAAAAATTCAGCAGTATTATAGAGGGTATATGGTTTCTTTCATTAAAAAAAAAATTATAGCATCGCTATAGGTAACATTTTATAACTTTAAAATTAGCATAAAGTAATTCTTTAAGTGTGTGTGTGTGTGTGCGTGTGTGCATGCTTGCTCTTTCATGCCATAATATGTGGCAGTCAGAGGAGAGTTTGGGGGAGTCACTTCTTTTTTTCTACCATGTGGAGTCTGGGGATTGAACTCAGATTTCTAGGCCAGGTAGCAAAGGCCCTTTCTCTCTGAGCCATCTCATGAGCCCTATTTGGTTTTGGGAGAGGTGGATGGGATAGCACCTACGCATGGTACCTCCTAGGTAAGTGCTCTCCCACTGAACCATAACAGGTGGTGTTTTGCTTTTCTTATAAAATTCAGGGCCTCATACATGCTGAACTAATGCTCTCCCATTGTGTTGCACCCCAGCCTCAGTATGTTTTCTTTACCTCAGCCACATGCGGGATGTATGAAAGTTGTTTCACATGGTCCAGTGAAAATTGGGATGGTTTAGAAGTGAATTTCATTTTAATAAATATACAGATTAGAAATAGACTCTCTACGTTGTTGTGGTTGATGTTTTCAGAAGTTTTTCCCTGCTCAGTTTGTAGAGGTCGGTGCTAATCTGTGTTGGGTGAGCACCTGCTCTGGCCATCCCAGAGCCTGTCCAGTAGCCATGCACAGCAAGGTAGTGCTTGGTCGCCTACATCCCTTACATAGCGTCCCTTTTCTCTACCTGCTTCCTTTTGGCTTCCATTGTCTTTGCCCACTGCCCCTCCATAGCCATCATTTTTATTTCTATTTCTTCTGAAAACAAGCTATTGTTGTAATTGGTAGTTTTTAAGTAAAGAGCCATTATCACAGCCTTAAAGCTTTAGCAGTTTGTGAAACTCCATTCCCTCAATTTCAGGACCTCACCTGGGCTTTGGATAAGAAACTTAAAATTACTGGCAAAAGTAACTGAATATTGGTGAACCATTCTAAGTTTGAACATGGGAAGACTTAAAAAAAAAAAAAAAAAAAAGACCTGGAAGAAGGGTGTGGATGCATGCCTTTGAGAGGCAGAGGCAGGAGAGCTGTGAGTTAGAGGCCAGCCTGGTTTACATAGAACATTCCAGGACAGTCAGGGCTATCTAATGCAGAGACCCTGTGTTAACAAACCAACCAACCCAAACCCAAAGCAAAAACAAAAGATGTTTTACCTTAGAAATTGCTGTAGTTTTGGTAGGGAGTAAGGGAGAGGTGTCAAGACAGGCTTGCCACTTAAAAACTAAGACTTGGGCTGGAGAGATGGCTCAATGGTTAAGAGCACTGACTTCCAGAGGTCCTGAGTTCAAATCCAAGCAACCATATGGTGGCTCACAACCATCTGTAATGACAGATATAATGACATCTGATGCCCTCTTCTGGTGTGTCTAAAGACAGCTACAGTGTACTTATATATAATGAATAAACATAATCTTAAAACAACAACAACAACAACAAAAAACCCCTAAGACTTTAATGAACTAGATTGCTCTCTGTAGTGGTAGGGACCTAATGGAAGAAGAAGAAAGACTTTTACAAGTTTTTTAACTTATAGAAATTGGAATTGTTTTGGTTTGTGAAATGCAAAACAGGCTTATGTTGCTTTGTTAGTATATATTGGTAACTTATGGTTCATTAGTTGACAATTGCCAAGTAGTAGCTAGTAGTTTATTGTTTTTGTTTTTTGAAACAGAGTTTCTCTGTGTAGTCCTGGCTGTCCCGGAACTCCCACTGGAGACCAGGCTGGCCTCAAACTCACAGAGATCTGCCTGCTTCTGCCTCCCAAGTGCTGAGATTGAAGGTGTGTGCCACCACAACTTGGATTGAACTGTTAACTGTATTATTCACTTGGAAAAGTAAAATTCGGAGAGTTAATTTTATTATTTTATATGTATGAGGGTTTGTCTATATGTATGCGTGTATACCATGTGTATGCCTGGTGCCTGGGGAGGCCAGAAAAGAGGATTGGATTCTCTGGAATTGGTGTTGGAGATGACTGTGAGCTACCATGTGAGTCTGGGAATAGAACCTGGGCCCTCTGGAAGAGCAGCTAGTGTTCTGAACCATCTCTCTAACTTCTAAAATTTGGAAATTAATTGTAGTTACTCAGGTTAATGATTATTTTGGATATAAATTCAGTAGTTTTTAAGGTCTATACCAGGGTTTTAAAAATATATAGTTTATTTTATTCTTTGAGAATTTTACATATATAGACATGTATTTTGTTTTTTTATTTATTTTTTGAGACATATATCTATGTGTAGTACTGGCTGTCCTGGAATTCACTATAAATATAGATCAGGTGGGCCTTGAACTCGAAAAGACCCACCTACCTCTGCTTTCTAAGTGCTGGGATTAAAGATGTATGCTACCACACTCAGCCAGTGTTCAAAATCCTTTAAAAAATATTTTATGTTGAGACAAGATGTCATTTAACTTAGGCTGACCTCAAACTGGATATGTATGGGAGGATAACCTTGAATTGAATTCCCAGTGTATACTAGGCTGACCTTGAACTCACAGAGGTCTGCCTGCTTCTGCTTCCAGAGGGCTGGGATTAAAAGTGTATACCACCAGACCCAACAACTTCTGAGCCTGCCTCCACATCCTGAGTGTTGGGATTGTAGGCTGCACCATCATGCTAGCTCATGTGGTGCTGGCCATTGAGCCAGGGCTTCCTGCATGCTGAGCAAACACCTTGCCAACTGAGCTACGTCCAGACCTTTAGAAATTCTGATAATTAATTTTGAATTTACTCTTACAAGTTGTACCTTATTTTATGTATGTTTGGCTGTGACTTTTGTATTTGACACCTATAATCATTTTTAGAATTTTAGCGTAGGAAACTGTATGACAGAGTTGTAAATCACCCTGTTTCATGCACTTCCTTGTGAGTATTCTCTTTGTATTCAGACTGATTTTGTATTAAGCATTCCTGTTATAACTTGTAGTTTGCTGAGACAGGAGTTTAGACTGTTTGTTGACCTTAGTCCAGGTACCAGTGATGAGGAGAGCTTAGTTATCTGACCCCTGTCTGTTCTTCTCTAGAGCAGTAAGTTGCACGTGTACCTGCAGTGTGGGACCCATTTATTACTAGTCAGTAAAGGTGATGCTAGCCTTACTGAATTTCTCTTGTTTTATTAGTTTAAATTAGACCCAGAGGGGTAATTATTCCACCCCAATGCATGAAGAAGTCTAGTCAGTGCAAGTTGTGCACTGAAACCCCTGTGCAGTGCATGGGAAATGCATCTTTAATGTTATGATGTTGTTTGGCATATTTAGTTTAGTGCAAGGAGTGTACTTGCTTAACAGGATCTTTAATAAGCTCCCTCTACACCAAAGATATACTTTTAAAAATTATACTTAAGGAGACTTTGTAGTATTCCCCAGTAGAGTTCATCTAGAGCAGCAAAAATCTTCTCAAATAAAACTATTCCTTTAACCGGTATTCATTTAAGTGGGTTTCTCTGTACTTGGTTTCCATGGAAATAGTGAACAGCCAACGTTATTTATAAGGTGGAAGTAAAATAGGGTGCCTAATGGGACCCCATGCTGCTCTGATGAAGAGACTTAGGGAAAAAAATCTATGCTCATGGGATTTTTTTTTTAAACAAGGTTAATGGAAGCCCTTATTTCAGTCTTCTGTAACAGAACATATTTTTGGTTTTAAAGGCTGGCGTTACCATCAAGCAAACAACTTCTTTTGAGGTCTGTATTGCTTTCACTTTCAAGTTTTAGGACTACTTAGCAGGATGGAGGCTGTATGTTTCACACTTGTGTTTCTTGGTTATTTTGTTTCAAAAGTTAAGAGTCCTAGCATATTGTAATAGTTTCAGTTTCTCATCAGCACGCTAAGAGAAGATAGATGTTCATTAGTACAGCAGTGATGGTAAAGAATCCGTATGCTGACCACACAGGGTTTTTGGATGTAAATTACACAGGAATCAGATTTAGTTTTTAGGCCTGAGTGAGGGCTCTGTGTGTGTCACTCAGCTTAGTAGGTGAAAAGGTTCTGAGTTTCTTTGGAGACAGACACAGGGAAGATCTTAATATCTTTTTCTTTTTAAGAAAATGAATTATTGCCTCTGCCTATTAGCTAAAATAAACGTCCGTTCTTTTAATCTTTGATTTGGATTTGGGAAAGCCTTCCTTTTTCTGTCATTACTTCAACAAGCCCTGCTCTCAGTTTCCTTTGTCCTACCAAAGCCTTGCCTTTCTAAAGCCCCATCAGATGAAAGAGCATCATTGCCTTGTGCCTGTGTTTGCAGAGGTCCTGAGAGGAGGGAGAGGGAGAGGAAGAGGGAGGGAGAGACAGACACGAGTATTTCCATAGCCTGAAAGGCACCGCCTCATCTTCCCACCTGGTGAGCAGGGTCCTCCATCCTAAGGGAAGCATGGTGGCATGCAGTGAAGTTAGGGTACTGTGTTTTATTTAGTTTTAGCTCTCCTTGGCAGCTTGGGATCATAATCCACTTGTCTGGGATGTTCTGATTTTTTGTCTATCAGGACTGCAGGGTTTCTTCAGGGTTGTAGTATGCCTGGGCTCCTCCGGGGAGGAGTTCTTGTCATGCTGTGTGCATGTTTCTTTGGATAAACTTCTCACAGTGTTTGAGTTTATTGTGCCTTTTTTTTTTCTTAAAGATTTATTTATTTAATGTATACAAGTACACTGTGACTGCCTTCAGACACACCAGAAGAGGGCATCAGATCTCAGTACAGATGGTTGTGAGCCACCATGTGGTTGCTGGGATTTGAACTCAGGACCTCTGGAAGAGCAGTCAGTGCTCTTAACCGCTGAGCCATCTCTCCAGCCCCTTATTGTGCCTTAAAAAACAAAAATCGTCCAGTTTGTTTTCATGTCATATGCTTCATATCTAACAATTCACAAGGTCCTTCTGCCCATGTTCATATTACTGTGTAACTTTCCCTTAGTGTCAGTCTTTTCTTTAAATGTACCCCCTCTTCCTCTCCTTTTCTCTCTCTATCCATCCATCCATCCATCCATCCATCCATCCATCCATCCATCCATCCATCCATCCTTCCTTCCTTCCTTCCTTCCTTTTTAAATCTGGTGTTTACCAGTGACCTTCCTTAGTGGCTTTTATTTGAATTGTCGTTGTGCTTTAGAGACATAGGAATTTGGGTCTCTTGCCCCAGTTCTGAGAGAACTCCCAGGAGTTACAGTTAGTGTGCTAGAGGGCCTCTGTGATGTTCGCCCTCCTCCTTGGTGCTGATGGTCTGTGCTCCAGACGCCCATTAGTGTTAATAGGAGGCACTTGCTTAAGCCCCTGTACACTTGAGATAAGCCCAGGCTTTTATATGCCTTGTAGATACCTTTGTTGTTTTTGTTGATGATGACAGGAGTTTTGGTCTTGAGGTTAACTGACTGTTAAGACTGAGTTTGAGTTGTCTTGGGATATGGAATGAATTATTACTGAGTCTGATCTGTAATTAAGTTTTCATTGTGATTAGATTCAAAACATTTATAGCTTGTGAGCTGTAGAAACTTGATGATCTTTGTACTTTATACTATGACGAAGCAAGACTTCTTTCTGTTTATTTCTTCTACCACAAAACAAGCGATTATAACTGTTTTTGTGTATCATAGGAGAACTTTGTGAAAGTCGTCATTGTCCTCATCACTGATATTTTACTGAGAAGCATTTCTACACTTGCTCTCTGGCCTCAGCCTTCAGGTGTGTTTGATACTTTGCAAGCATATTGACTTTGCTGTGTACTGCTGTAATACTTAGATACTGCAGCCATTGGTCAAGAGTTAACCACTGTCCACCACACCTTTCTGTGAATTAGGGATTCTTATGACTTTCATTCATGTATGTATAGTTTAATGGAAGATTTAGTTCTTAGATTGAAAGTAGTGAGTCTGGACTGTAGCCTGTATTTTCTCTCTCATTATCTTTGTGGATTTTTAGTTAGTCATCTGAATTTCTTAGACCTCTGTGCTATGGAGTGAGGGTGTGGCTTGGCCCCCTGGAACACTTGTTCATCCTAGTTTTAGGCTCTTTGAGGGTATAAAGGCACAAAAGGCAGGAGAGCACTGTAAGTTAGGCAGCATTCTCTAACCCGACTAACTGTCAGGTTCTTCTGGGGAACTACAAAATAAAAAGCTTAATTACCTGGGCTCTAAATTATGTGTTCTGAACCCAGAACCTTTACTGGTCTGGCCAGTGAATCTGTGCATGCTTTTGACTTAAGATTGAAAAGTAATGTACAAGTAATGCACATGTGTGTGCATCTGTGTTTGGGCATACATTTGTGCATATGCCTGCGTACCTATGCACATGTATGTTTCTATTAGGGACATAAAGTCATTTATATCACAACATTAAGAAGTATGTAGTTAAATTCTAAGTAAAGTCAGGGCTTGGAGGAGTTCAAAGGTACAGCACTTGACTAGAACATACTATTTCCAGCACCACCAAAGAAAAAAAATTGAGAAAGATGTTAGATATTCTGGAAGTTTAAAGAAAGAGTGACTAGGGAACGTGGTAGTAGGGAAGGTCTCTGTCAACTGGTGAATCTTTATCTGGGCTCTAGTTTCTGAATGAGATTTGCATTAGTTAAAAGGTAAAAGAATATTCTTGGTATAAGAGAGAGTGTGAGTAAAAGTTTTGTGAGAGGAACAATCGATTGCAGTTTTAATTTTTGTTTTATACTCACTGAAGCTGTGGTAGATTTCATGAACACTGTGGGAGGGAGCTATGACAGAACTTGGAGGGACAGTGCTGATTAGTGGGAAACCAAGTGGAAGACCCTGAGTGGGGAGTACGGCTTGGAAGGCTGAGGTGCAGCCAGTCAGTGCTTTCCTTGGAGCGAGCTTGATGCCAAGCCACTGAAGGATTTTGAGTTGAAGGGTAATGATCTGTCTTGGATTTTGAAAAGCTTCTCTGCTATTAAGAGAATAACTTGTAGTAGGGCTTGGGGTAGAGAAGGGGAGGCCATTGAGCAGGTCAGGACAATGATCAGGACAATGGCTGCTAGTGAGCTGTCCTGGGGAAGTGGTAGTGGAGCCTCCTGAAGGTGGAGCCGCATAGCTCCTGTTGGATGGATGTGGCAGATGGATGTCACAGATCTCTGGGTCTCTTGCAAGTGTTTCTGCTGGAAGACTGGGGTTGCAATTATGAAGACGCTGATGGCAAGGAGGAGGCTGTAAGGAAGAGAGTCAGGACTTTAATTTTGTGAAGCTTAAGATACCTGTTTGTCAGGTGTTGAGGGGTGGTCACAGAGGGAGGGGCCTGCAGGACTTTCTGTCAGGTGGAATTCTGCTTTTTTCCCTCTAACTATTTATCTGTGTTTACATTTATTTCAGACTTAATGTACTTTCTGTTGGAAGTTAGGAAGGTCAGACAAGCTGTAAAACTTGAAACTTGGGTATCAGACTTAGTTATTGAATGACTGTCAGGTGCAGTGAGTGAAGAAGAAAGACTGACTCCTCTGGGTGAGGTGACATTTAAAAGTATCTTCAAATAACAATTATCTGTGCTATTCTAGTCCTCGATCAAAATTTATGATTGAGCACAGGTTATAAACTTAATTGTTGAAAATTTGTAGAGGGGCATGTGGAATTTTAGCCTAATTTAGAACATGGCCAAGTGTTAAAATTTTATCCACAAAATGTGTTTATTGTTTAATGTAGATTAGATGCAAAGCTCTCAGTTGCTTTACAAAAGGTACTTAAGAAGTGGTTATTGATCATCTTTGATTTATTTATAATGTTTTAAATTTTATAACTGCCAGAGATCTGAATGACTTGTCTCTTTGTCTGCTCTAATTAAAGCTGCTATTTGTAAGTTCTATAGCTGGGAAGTCTTGAGTTCGTTAAAAAAAAAATTGTAAGGTTATGTTAGCAAAATAATATTCATCTCTAAAAGCAAAATAATTGTATTTACTCTAACTTGGGTATTTTGAATGCCTTTTTATTGACTTGTTTGAAACTCTGAGTAGCCCAGGTTTCACTGTGTGGCCTAGACCACCTTGGAACTTGATCTTGAACTCTAAATCCCCCTGTCTCAGCTGCCTCTTACTTGCTAAGGCTGCAAGCACACAGGCAGTCACCATGTCCAGCTCTTGAGTGTATTTTTCAATAAGAAGTTCCATATTTGAAATATTTGAGCAGATTTAATTAAGGTTTTGAAAGACTTCAGTAGCAATTATGAAATACAATGAGGAGTCAGACAGACCCCCTAGCAGCCTTAGGTGAGGAAATAAACCCTTGGACTTAGGTGTTTCTGCACAAGGGTAGTGCAAGAAGTGCTGACTTGCATGTCAGTCTTACGTTTTGCTTCTCAGCATACTAACTTGTACAAACAAAACATTTGCCCTTCTTTTGGGCCACTTTCCATTTGGTAGCAGTTACAAATCGGCCTTCAGAAGAGATACTCGACGTGTTGGTGTACAGATTTTAAGACTGTTAGTCTGAGAATAATTTGCTTTTCCTGGGTGTCTGAGTCCCCTTGAGGGTTGATAGATATTCAGATCTGCTTCCCTGAAGCTGCACCTCTGCTCATGCATACAGAATCCACTGTCTGCCGGAGCTGGTAGCCCTCTAAAGCCCACTCCTGTATATCTTTAAGCATAAAGAATATTGAATTCTCAAACTTCCCCTAAGTAGCTTACATATGATTTTTCCTTAAAACTTTGGTCAAAGTATTTCTCCATGTTTGATATTGCTCATTTCTTAGAAGGGCAAAGGAGTCCACCCTGCTTCAGAGCAACGGCTGGTGGAGAAGTATCCCGCCTGCAGATTCCTCTCTCCTTCTGCACCCTTTGCTTTGCTTTCCTGTGTGATTTCTGTGAGCAATTTTATAATCACTGTCATGATATTATCGCTTCATGATTTTATCTTCCTTAGCTTAGGATTGACTCTGCTCCTGAATTTTGGAGAACATACCTGGGCAACAGATATACATGCATACATTGTACTGTCTTTCCGTTGGCGTCTCAGAAGACTTTTTCACTAGACTTTTCTCAATGCTGTATTAAATAGAAGTTAAATCCAATCCTGTCCTGATCATGGTCTAGTGTCAATGAATTTTATATACCCTGGGTGTATATATTTGTCGATCACAATTATCTCCAATTCTGGAGCTTATTTTTAAATTACATTTATTTGTGTCTGTGGACATACATGCCAGAGTGTGATTTGCAGAAATCGTCCACAGTGTGAATGAGTCCGGGAGATCAAAGATAGGTTATCAGACTTGGCTATAAGCACCATGACCCACTGAACTATCTTCCTGGCATTCATGCATTGTGTGGTATTCATTTTGTTTTTTCAGTTGAACACAAGTTCTTAATTTTAGTTTAGTTCAATTTATTAGTCTTTTTCATTATATTTTAAAATGATATTATTGTATCTCAGGTGAACAGCATTGATAAAAACAGTTTTAGACTATCATCCATGTAACTGGTGAACAGTGGGAGATTGATGTATAAGAAGTTATCTAATGGGCTGGAAGGATGGCTCAGTGGTTAAGAGCACTGACTGAGGTCCTGAGTTCAATTCCCAGCCACCACATGGTGGCTCACAACCATCTGTAATGGGCTCTATGCCCTGTTCTGGTGTGTCTGAAGACAACTACAGTGTACTCACATATATGAAATAAATAATTCTTTAAAAAAAAAGTTATCTAATGAGAGGGCTGGGGAACTGGGAGGAGGAGACTCAGCAACTAGCTGCTCTTCAGTCAGTCCATGGACCTGACCGTTTCCCGAGTGCTCACCATGTGCCTGGTACCATTTTAGGCATCCTTTGAGTGGAACTGTGGACTTTTCACTACAGTAACTGAAATAATAATCTTCTTTTCTGTGGGTCTAATTATATTTTATTTGAAAGGATTTTAGGTGTTGAGAGGCAATAATAATAAAAGCTAACTTTATCATTAAAAATCAGAAAGTTGAAGAAATTTTATGTATATAAAAAAAGAGTGGATACCAAAATAGCTTTTAGTTGTTGGAAGACGCAAAGGCTATGTAAGATTTAGAGGATAAAAGTATTTAAAAGCTTGTTAAAGAACACAACAAACAAGAAAGAGAAACAAAATTGAGGGAAAATTCTGTCACATATGAGGGCAATTTCTGAGACTTCACTAACAGTCACCCAGCGCTCCTTTGAGAGCCTCAGCGCTCCTTTGGAATTGGCTGTTAAGACTCTATTCTATATGTGGGGTATGCGTGAAGAACAGCCTGAAGAGACCAAGTTAGTGGGGTCAGCTGCACCCAGGCTTCTCCTCCTTGGCACAGGGAGTCATTTGAAGCATGAGGACACATTGAGTCTAGTTTTAGGTAACTGTATTATTTCACAGATTTATTGCATGATTTTTCTTGTGGTTGGGAATCCTTTCTAATCCTGATGATTAAAATAGCCATTTAGACGGACTCCTGAGAACTTCTTCAGAGAAGAAGGAACTGGTGCACACCTTTAATCCCAGCAGTCAGGAGGCAGAGGCAGGCAGATCTCTGTGAGTTCAAAGCCAGCCAGCCAGGTTTACAAAGTGAGTTTCAGGACAGCTAGGAATATGTAGAGAGACTTTGTCTAAAACAAACCAAAACAAACAAGAAGAAAGTAGAGGAAGAAGGAAAAGGACAATGGCGAGGAAGAGGATAGCCAAATTAATTTCTTTTGGAAATAAATGTAGACTGCATGAATCAGGAGCTGTTTAACTTTCTTTTATGCATAATGACTATACATGGTTAACAAACATTTCTCATCTGACAGACAGGACCTATGAGATAACCCCACAGAAACAAATACACTATTGGAGTAGTGTAAGTCAGCAGACATTTTAGATGTACTCTAAATGTTGGTTGTGTGGAGTTTACATAGGCTAGTGCTCAAAGTGTTGGGCTCCATTTTAATTTTAGTTCCCTAATATTGGGTGAGGATCCCCAGAACTTTGTTTTTTCTTTCTAGCTTTATCACTATTATGAATGTGGCATAGAAGAATCGTGTGTTGGGGGCTCATAGTTCCAAACAATGATATAAATTTAAGAAGATAGATGAAAATTTTATTTAAATTCTTATATTATTTATTTATACTTATATAATATAGTTATTATTTATACATTATATAATATGTGAATTAAAGCCTTGCATAAGGCAAATCTACTTCAAGATTTATTACAAAAAGTGGAACAGGCCTTGCTTCCTATGCTTTATTGTAAAGAGATGGCATTTGAGTGAATAAAGTACATGTGGGTTTCCTATCACTGATACACACAAGTGCACACGCTGCATTTGCAGCTGAGAGCAGTGCAAACAAACCTAAGTGTCAGCTCACAACTGTACAAAGCTGCCTGCCAACACTGCCCAGTTGGAATAATTCGTAGTCCCGCTTGCTGCTTTCCAGGTGTGGTCCTGAGTTGGAGTGTGTAAGCATCTGTGGCAAACGAGACAGTGTGCTGGGCTCCATGCAGGTGGATGACCCACTCACTTCTCACGTTATCAGTTGATAACTGCTAGTTTCCTCAGTGAGGCTTCCTGTTGACAACTTGGTGATCGTAGTTATGGTTTGAGGAACCAAAGTTTATGCTCTGATTTTAGACTCAGGATGCCTGTGCCCCTGGCAATGTCCTCCTTGTTGTTCAAGGTCTTTTTCCTGGTCTTGAAAAGCTGTGTTAGAGCAGAGGTTTAATTGCTGTTGAGTTCCTTCTTTGCTTTAAAAACTACTCATTTCTTCCTTGTTTGTTGTTGGGTTTTAAAATTTGCAGATTGAGATGTGTTTAGTTTTTTTTCTCCCTCTTTTATAGTCAGAAATCTTTGATTCTTTAGCTTTTGAGGACATCATGAATCTGTTTGTAGTTTAACTGGGTTTTTTCCTTCTGTTGTAGGGGACTAGAAAGCAGAAGGAGAGCCAGCTTCTCCAGAATTGGTAAGTATTTTTACAAAGCTAACATAGTGTGCATGATTTAGCTGGACTCAATCAAATATTAAGTGATTTTGTAAATGATTTTTTTTTATTTCCCAAAAAAAACCTTCATTCTTCAAAATGTGGCTTTGTAGTTTGCACCAAAAGTGAATTTTTAGCTTCATAGAGCTGTATCTGAAATGCATTTGTATTTCTGATAACTACACTAAACTTGCATGCTTCTGAATTTGATAACCCACTAACACTTGAAGGCCCTGTTGCCAATAATTGAGTAGTTATGCCTGAGAATTCAAAGTCAGGAAAGACAAGTTCTGGTCAGCTTTCCCGTGTACTCTGCATTCCTGTGCTCTTGCCTTTGACCTCCCTGTGTCTAGACTGGCCAGGTCACGGCAGCTGTACAACCTTCACCTTGAAGTCGGAGCCTCCTGATATTTGTATTATGCTTGACATTGCTTGGCTTCAAGTCTGAGATTATGTTTTTAGTGTGTGTTGTTTTGTATAATTTTTAAGAGAAGAAAGAAGCAAACATTTTTCTTGATAACTACTTTCATAAACTGTTAAACAGCTTACAACTTACTGTACTTACTCAGAGTTCTTCATTCAGGATCCTAGATCGCACTGGCAGTCTGGCACACTCAGCACCTGGCAGATAATAACTTTATTTCGATTGCATGTGCTATAAAAATATTCAAGCTATAGTTGTGTGATTTTTCTTCCAGTGTAAGGCTGCTTAAAAAGTCCGATCACTCAAATAGTAATAAAATTAGTGGGTAGAATAGATAGAACAAATTTTTGATTTGAGTTTTGTTTTTTAGAGAAAGAGTCTCACTCTATGTAGCCTTAGCTGGCTTAGAGCTTGCTGCATAAATTCTAGGCTAGCCTTGGATACACAGAGATCTGCGGCTAGCCTTGGATACACAGAGATCTGCCTGCTGAGTGCTGCGATTAAAGGCATGCACCACCACCATGCCCAGCAGATTTTTGGTTTTGTGGTCCTTCTAGTATCTCTCTTGAGGTTTTTTTTTTTTTTTTTTTTTTTTTTTTTTTGAGTTTAGGTTTTGAACATAAAAGGGAGACTTTTGAACCAAAGAACCTTAGATTTTGCAACCATTTACTTCTATTGCCTTTCTCTCATGGAACTTTGTAAAGTAATAATCACGACCTTATGGTCTTATAGAATCATGGAATTGTCCTGCATGGCGATTTCTATACCTACATCTCTGACTGGTTGTTACTTATTCAGGTGCACATTGAATACTATGTTTTAAAAAATGTAGGCTGTTGATTTCTGTAATATGTTTTGAGAAATTCTGATTCCACAGAAACAGATTGGGAATGGGGTGGGAAACGGGTTCTGTGGTCAAATAATTTGGGAAATGCTGCATTAAACAAAGTTAAACAGGTTTCTTTACTGCAGGACTTCTCAGAACCTTTAATATGCTAATGTGCATTGTGAATCTCCAAGATGGGGATATGATATGCAGCATTCTTGAATACTTCTAATGACAGGGAGCCCACTACCTCATAAGGTAACCCATTCCTTTTTTGTACAGCTCTAATCCTTAGTCCTTCTTTATATTGATCTGAACTCTTATCTCCCTTGACTTTGCTTCTAAGTATGATATTGATTGGTTATGCTGGGACATGTTCCTATGTCACTCTTTCTGTGGTCTATATTTATTATACGCTTTTGGCCAGGCTCGTCTAACAGCCTTTCATCCCAAAATCATTCAGTGACCTTTCAGTACATGTGGCATCCAGTTCTAAAGTCTAAGACATTTCATCACTATGCTTTTGTGCACCATGCTCCAACCTTCATTTCAAATTTCTATAAACTCTAAATTTTACTTCAGTGTTCCCCTTGTTGCAGTGAGGTTGGGGTTTTAATTGGTATGCTTTGTTTCCCAGCAGAAAGGTAGGACATAGAAGACTGTGAGTGTGCAAGCAGCCCGTGTCTCTTGGGATGAGTCTGATAGTGGGGAGGAGGTGCAGCCTCTGAGGAGAATGTTGTGGGAATCCCTACCTTGACCTAATGCTGTGAGCTCTATACACGGCCTTTAGAAAAATAAATGACCCATTCTCTTTGCAGTAAACTCAGACAGACAGTGATAATTTAACAGATAAGAAACATCATATATGGGGCTGGAGAGATGACTCATTGGTTAAGAAAACTGACTGCTCTTCTAGAGGTCCTGAGTTCAATTCCCAGCAACCCGTTGTATCTCACAACCATCTGTCATGGGATCTGATGCCCTCTTCTGGTATGTCTGAAGACAGCCACAGTGTACTAACATCAAATAAATAAATAAATCTTTAAAATGGTTATTTGCAATACATATTTAAAAAAGAAACATTTATTAATAGTAAACAACAGTAACTATTTCATAGTTTGGAACTCAGCTAGCTATGGTGGTTTTGTCAATAACTTCATACTTGGCCTTGAGCAAGCAGCCTGGTCGGAGTCCTAGAATAGGCAGCCTCTAAAGTCAGGCTTGAAAAGTTTTATGAGGGACATTTTCTGTTGACTTGAGGAGTGTCACCAAAAAACAGTGCTCTGAAAATAAGTCAGAATATATTGAAAATTTGCAGAATAAGGAAAAATTAGGTTTCTTAATATCATTTTTTTGATTCATGTTAATAATACTTAAAACTTTCAGCAAATGCTACTAAAAGGCCCTTTTATTTTTAGCATTCATGGTAATTTTTAGCACTGTTGGTTAATCATCAAAGATATTATTTTATCTCACTGCATATTAAGTATATAGTAAAAAATCCAAGCCTAGTATTTCAATTTTGAGAGTAGGGCAAGATAAAAGGGATATATAGATGTGTATCTGCTTTTTCCTATTTAAAGTAATAAACTTCTCCAAAAATGTCTGTGAATACAATCAGACACAGAGATATTGGTATATGTAGGAAATGCATAGTGTAGAGAACACAGAAATCTTTTTAGGGACAGTTTGGGAGTACACCATGTCATGAACTTATTGAAGTAACTCTTGGTTGACCTGTCAGATTTGGCTAGGAAAAGAAGTCTTGTCAATTTTGTAGCAAAGTATTCCTTAGCAGTAAAAGGGGGTTAGAGCTTCCCTATCCACAAGTTGTGCGGCTTCATGCAAGACTGTTCTGAGCAATAATAGCCCCATTAGAGAATTTGAGAAGTTTTTTTAATTTTATTTTTTATTTTTAAATTATTTTTATTAGTTTGAGTGTCTGAGTGCTTTGTGTATATGTACATGTACGTCTGTGCACCAAATGCATGCCTGCTGTGCGAGGAAGGATGAGTCTCCATGTGCATGCTGGGAATCAAACTTGGGTCCTGACTCAACCACTGAGCCAAGTCTCCAGCCTGAGAATTTAACATGTCTTATTCAAGGTTAAAGCTTAAAGAAGTAGTCAATATCTTAAAACTTGATGGTTTACAAAAAAACCTTTTCTGAGACCTTCGCTTGATTCAACCCTCATAACAGTCCTGCTGCGGGTGACATGAGCTCTGGGGATAATGAATGAATGGCTTTGTTTTGTTTTGTTCTAGGAGAGGCAGTAAATGGTCTTTCTTTACCATCTACATACCCTTTTTTGGTTGAGATCTGATTGTTTTGTTGGGTTTTAGTAGTGTGTGTGTGTGTGTGTGTGTGTGTGTGTGTGTGTGTTTTGAGACTGCCTCTTACAGTCTGCTTTGGCCTTGAACTTACTGAGAAGCTAAAGATCACCTTAAACTCCTGATCTTGTGCCTTCACCTCCCAAATGTTAGGCTAGCATGCACTCTGCTCTCTGGCTGTTCTCTGCTTTGTTCTGCGTTGTAGCTTGGAAGGCTCTTAGGTCACCTGGTGCTTCAGTGTGTACAGAAGGCAGAAGGTTGGCATGTGCTAGGCAGGATGCCGTCAGTGATGGAGGTATGCAGAGATGCTAGAAAGTGTTCGTTACTGTCTCGTGAATTTCTTAATAGTCACCTTTCACACACACACACACACACACACACACACACACACACACCCCTTATTAGAATTGGACAAATATAATAAATTATCTCTCATACTTTGGAGGCTGATGAGATGGCTCAGAAGGTAAAGGTCCTTGCCATCATGCCCGAGGACCTGTTTGCTCCCCAGAACCCACATGGTGAAAAGAAACAATATCTTCATATTGTCTTCTGAACTCCACACACATTCCATGTCATGTGTGCCCCTCCCAGTAAACAAATATTATCTAAAAATATTTTTAAAGTAATGCTGTCTTGTGAAGTTGCAGACTGTCTCTAAATACAGTAAGATCCCCAGGCATTTTAAAGGCTCCAATTTGTGTGGCTTGTGTTTGAAAGTTATATCTTATGCATTTTAACTTATATGTATAGATTAATCTCCTAAAACAATTGTCCAGAAAGAGACTTTTCTGATGAATAATTTCAAAATCATCTTCCAGTCCTCATAAGTTTCTCTATTACCAGTCACAATCTTTTTTAACCCTTCAGTCTTATATGAAACTAAATATGTGATTGGCATTTAAATGCCTTTGTATATCTCTAATAAGAGGACAACAACTTGATGCAGGAAGTAAAAGCTGTCAAGCTCCTCATTAGCTTGACCGGCAGGCTTATGATACGAGGCACACTTTGACATTCAGAGTCTCCAGGTTAAAACCTTGTTTTTACTCTTTAACTCTTCCTCACTACCCTCCTTCCCTCCCTCCCCCTCCCACTTTTCTTTCTTTCTGTGAGACAGGATATCCTGTTGCATAGGCTGGACTCACAGTCATCATATCACTTAGAGGCTGGCTTTGGCCTCAGGCCCCCACCCTCACCCCCATTGCATGCTGGGATCACAGGAGTGTGTTACTACACTACATTTTCTATGAGGTTATTTGTTTTGTTTTGTAGGTTTTTTTTTCTTTCATGTTCCTGATGTTTTTTAATTCTCGTTTATTTTTTCTCAGTTGAAAGGCGATATGCATTGTCTATTAAAAAGTTTGAAAATACTAATACTCCCCAAAAGAAGAGAGTTTAGTTGCTCTTAGTCCTTTCACCTACCAACAGCTTTTAGCAGATGATGAAGTGCCATCAGACCCCCTAGGCAGCTTAGAGTTTATTATTATCCTGAGCATTACAGGCAAACCCTATCTTCTCAAATGTGTGTTTCTATCATAAGTACAGGTGGGTGCCTCAGAGTCATTGGTCAGTCTGTCAGTAAGACGGTTACTAGTATCTTCATGATAATACTGTTTCATAAAGGAGTTCTCATTCATGTGTGTCAATTACTTTGACTGAATTCATACTTTTTGTTGATCATTCTTATGTCTTGTGAGAACTGGTTTTCTTTACATTTTTGTTAATTAACGTGTGAAAGCTCTGACTGTATGAATGGTGTTAACCTGCTGTGACGGGTATTGTAAGTTCTCCATGTCTGTGACCTGCTTGTTTCCAGAGTTAGAGTTCAGCTGAGTTCTGCTGAGATGTGTCACCACAGTGCAATAAAATAGACCTTTCTGTTTGTGAAGATGCTCTTGCAGCAGGATTATCCTTCACATACAAAGAATTTTAGGAAATCTTTTTAGACACATTTTCTGATAGAACTTTGCAAAAATTAAGACTACGTGGTTTTTAAAACTATAATATAAACTGGGTATGATAGATTACATTCATAATTCTAGCACTCGGGAGGCCAAGGTAGGAAGATTGTGAGTTCAAGACCAGGCTGGGCTCTGTAGGACGTTCAAGGCAAGTTTGGACCACACAGGGAGACCCTGTAGAACAGAACTGTCATGCATAAATTAGGAGTTTGAGAAGGGAGATTACTTTTGCACTTAAAATTGAAGTGGCTGTTACAGTTTTCAGATTAGCAATTGCAAATGCACATGACCATGGAAGTCTTGCCCTGCGTGAGTGACTGATGACTGTGGAATTCATTATAACTCCAAACAGTTTTTAGGATAGTAAGTGGCTAAGATTCATGATATGTCTCCTTTTAAAAATTATTTCCCCAAAATATCCTGCCTGTATGAATTTTTATGATTACTAGTAAATCTTTGCCAGTTTCTAGAGATGAAACTTTGAAAGAATTTTGCACTTTGAGAATTCAGTCTTTTTTAGGTTAGAATATTCTGATTTTGTATAACATAGTATATAAACCCTAGAGTAGGGATTGCCATTGATGTTCTAAGCTCAGAGAGATTAAGTAAATATAATGAAAACTAGAAATCCTAAGAATATATTTTATAGCTAACGATTTCATCAAACTCAGTGAGCTTAGTCGTACAAAAGGCTTTGAGACCCTCAGGCCGGTGAGGTGAGGACTGTCTGTGCGGGAGAGGTTGCTGGAACGCCTGGTGGTTGTGAGTCTTGTAGTTGGGTACTAGTTTTCCTTCCTCAGTGTCAAAAGGTAGTGCTCACTACAGCTTTATAGGTATAAGGAGGAAAATAGATTTTTAAAATAAAGTTTAAATTTATTCAGTCAAAAATGCCTTTGCTTTAATAAATAACCCCAAATCATGGTCACATTTAAGAAAAAAAATTTAAAGAAAAATTAGCCATTTTATCAAGCTGCAGTAGTGCTGGTGTAGGACAGGAAGGTGAGACGGTATCCCATTTACAATCATAAATTCAGACTTCTGACATCTCCACATACAGTTACACATATGGTGTGTATCAGTGCGATCAAATTAAAATGCAAACCCCTCTCCCATAGTGGGAGACTGGGAATTCCCATGTTCATTCTGAGCTGAAAGTGCTTGACATGTTCTGTGTCTGCGTGTTCCGGATGATGTCAATCTCCCCTCCTAGTTCTCATCTGGATGGAAGTGGTCCTTCAGCTCCCTGTCCTCAGTGCCGGCCAAGCACACAATGGGTGTTCGTGTGTTTCCTTGACTATCTCTTTTGCTGTTGTATTTCTTTTCTTAGTTATTTGAAGTGTTCTATAGAGGAATGCCCAAAAGAAAACCCAGAAAGTTTTGGTACTTAATTGTTTTTAAAAAGTCCTCTAGGGATACTTTTTCTATGTGTTACAAAATATAATATTTCTAATTTAATTATTTTGACAAAAATTTTCTTCATTCCCAATGATCCCAAACATTGTATGATTTCTCTAGCTGCAGCAACAAGAGGAGCTGGTAATTTTAAACGGAGGCTGAAGACATTGTAGAATTAGCAGACATAAGAAAGCGTGGAGAAGGCAGAGGATGGAGTTGCAGACTCTACAGGAGGCTCTTAAAGTGGAAATTCAGGTTCACCAGGTATGTTGTGTGGTTGACTATCAATGCTCCTGCATTACTAGTGAAGCAGGCCCAGCTTTGCGTTTTGGTCAAGTTATGTGATCAGTCTAAGGCTTACCCAGAGTCACTGTTCCACAGCTGCACTCGTATACTGCCTTTAAGAACTTTAATAAAAGAGTCCTGTCATCTTTTCCAGAAAAAGAGGACTGGAGATATTTTTTTCATATCCTAAAGGTATTTGAAAGAAAGAATTCTTTCTTGCTATATTTCTGGCCAGTTTGAAGGCCTTCTGTACACAAGATAACCTTCTTTGCATGTTCCGCTTTTTTTTTTTTTTTTTTTTTTTTTTTTTTCTCTTCTGACAGGGCCTCAGGTTGGCCCCAAACTCCCCACGAAAACTCCATTAATTTGAGCATGTGTTGGTCCTCATGCTTCTGTCCCCAGTGCTGCCTTTCCTCACTTGACTGTGGTAAGAATGAAGTGCGGACTTACAACACATGCCAACACCCGTGTCATCCCTGACTCATCCCTGTGCCTCCTTGCTCTCTCTTTTATTTATTTTTTGATGATTTCAACCTTTGGTAAAGAAACCTTGCTGCCATCATCAGTATTTAAAAAGTCCTAGTCCTTAAATTTTCCCTCAGATAAAAGTAAACAAACCTTGAAGTGTACAATTATAAAATGTATAAATACATTTTATAATCATTTTATATAATTGTTTCTAAAGTGTAATAACAGAATAAAACACTTAATATAATTTAGTTTGTATATGTTAATATGGAAATACATAAAAATAAACATATAATTATAATCAAGACAGAAAACTACCCATAAATAACTAAATCACTAATATTTATTGCATAAACAGACCATCACTGTTTGCTTCATTTTCTTGCCATCAGCTGGGCATTAACTTTAAAGCACATAAATAAACATACATGTATATAATCCTTGATATTCAAAAGTAATAACTGATTAGTTGACTACTTTTGGCCATGTAACATGGTCATGTAATATGGGATGGAATGGACGGATGAAGGAACTGATATCTGATATTTTGATTTGAACCCAGAGCTTCATACATGTCAGTGAGTGCTCTACCACTGAGCTGCATTTCCAGTTAGAATATTCTTTACTTTAGGGTCTCACCTAAAACGATTGTTAGTCTTCCTGTCTGAACTTTCTAAGTTCTGGGTTTTATAACTTTGAGCCACCACATATACATTACGTTTTAAAAGTGTTTTTAGGTAAGTAGTTTCTCTTGTTTTTTCTTGTATGAGCTAATGCAGCATTGATTTCTGAAGACACACATACACATTTGGGCTTCTGATGATTGCTTGGTTTGCCTATTGCCCCAGAATTAGTGTTGATTAGGACCAACAGGAAAACTTCAAAGTTGTGCTGTGTGACTGTGTGTGTGTGTGTGTGTGTGTGTGTGTGTGTGTGTGTGACGTTTTCCACATGGACCTCTTTGTTTGGAAGTCCCTGCTGCTGCTTTGGACTGTGTGGATACTGTGCTCACTAGCAGTTTGTGTGTATGGTATGCATATGCACCACACACACGTGTGCCTGGTGTCTGTGGAGGACAGAGAGGGATATTAGATTCCCTGGACCTGGAGTACAGAGGGTTAGATATGGGAGCTGGGAATTGAACTTGGGTCCTCTGAGAGAGCAGCCAGGTTTTTTAACTACTGAGCCATTTCACCATTCCCTGGATGGAAATATTTTGACATAGAGGAATCTTGAACCCAGCTCAAGACAGCGACAAGTAACACAACTTAAATTCATAATTGTTTAAAGCTGGTGTCCCCAGTATTAATTTGAAATCTGTGTGAATCAAAGTTAATTTTATGGTTGTATATGTGATTTCTATGTTTTTTTTCGACTCTTAAGAAAATTTGGAGTGAAGTTTATATTCTTTTTTTTTTTGGTTTTTTTTTTGTTCTTTTTTTCGGAGCTGGGGTTCGAACCCAGGCCTTGTGCTTCCTAGGCAAGCGCTCTACCACTGAGCTAAATCCCCAACCCCAGTTTATATTCTTTTAATACTCATAAGATACATGTCCCAAATAAATATTTATCAAACAAATTGTCTATAATTGAGCTTTAAAAATATTATTTCATAATTTGGAAGATAAATAAAACCATTATTAAAAATTTAGTTTTTACTATGATGTTTTAAAGCCCAATTAAAATTTATATTTAGAGTTAGCAAAGTGGTTTAGAGGGTAAAGGTGCTTACTGCCAAGATTTACAGTATGGGTTTGAATTCCAGGATCTACAGATAAAAGCAGAACTGAAACCTGAAAATTGTTCCTGACCACCACATGTGTTCTCTCTGTCTCTGTCTCTGTCTCTGTCTCTCTCTCTCTCTCTCTCTCTCTCTCTCTCTCTCTGTTTCTCTCTCACACACACATATACTCACACACTGTAAATAAAAAAATAAAGTAATAAACTATACTTGTTGATTCAAGGGATATGTATTCTAGCTATTTTAAACATTCTGAATATTAGCTGTCAGTCTGTTTATATTTTAGCAATTTAAGTATAAAGTTATAACCTTTTAAGTTAAATAATTAAATATTTTTTATTTTATGTATACATGGTGTGTACCTGAATATATGTTACATGCACTGTGTGCTCTGCTATATCTTTTTTTTTTTTTTTTTTTTTGGTTCTTTTTTTCGGAGCTGGGGACCGAACCCAGGGCCTTGCGCTTCCTAGGTAAGCGCTCTACCACTGAGCTAAATCCCCAGCCCCTCTGCTATATCTTAAGACAGTGTTTGATCCATGAAACTGGGTTATAAGCAGTTGTAAGCCACCCGATGTGGGTGGTAGGAATCAAACCTGGGTCCTCTGCAAGAGCTGCAAATAATCCTACCTGCTGAGCCATCTCTTCAGCCCCCAAATTAATTATAGATTCATCTTTAATTATTGTACTTTATTTGTGCAATTTGCATGCTGATGAATACATTTTAAATTATTAGTGTGGTGTGTGTGTGCGTGTGCGTGCCCGCATGTGCGCTTTTGGGCATACATGCCATGTGCATGTATGGAGGACAGAAGACAACTTTGTGGAGTTGTTTTTCTTCACCTTTAAGTGAGTTCTAAGCTTCACAGGCCCCTACACAGGGCAAGAATAGACCCTGGATACCTTTCTCTGTTACTATATAACTTATTTTTTGAGACAGAGTCTCTCACAGAACCTCATGCTCACTAAGATCTAGGCTGGCTGAGCACTGAGATCCCAGGATTCTCCTATCCTATGACTCCCCTGTATAGTTAGTGTGTCACAACACACCCAGCCTCTTCACGAGTGTCAGGGATCCAGACTTAGGACTTAGGCAGTACTTTATTGACTGAGCCATCTCCTTTGGCCCTTATTTTCCTATTGGGAAAAAAAAAGTAGCAGTAAATCTAAATGATAATCTTTATTCTAAAAACTGGTGTTCTGATTGGCTTTGGGGTAATGACGTATGGTATTCTTAAACATGATACATTCAGGAAGACCAGAAAGCATGGGTCTTGGGTACTGGACAGAAACCAAGGCAAGAATGGACTTTGAACTAAATGTTTAAGCAAAAGGTATCTTTTGATGCATTTCTAGTTAGGGAGTTAAATTAGGTAAAATTCAAGCTTTTAAGGTAAAACTTGTGTTAAGGAGTTGTCTAGTGCTGCTGTTTGGCATTTGGTTCTTTATGTTTCTGCATATGTGGGCAGATGCACCAGTATGTGTATCGGTCATGGCCAATCAATACTGACGTTATAATGGCCATGTCCTGGAGGGGGGCACTTCTGTTTGGTTGATTTCTGTGTGCGTGCTTGTGTGTGTGCGTGTGTGAGTGACAGAGAGAGAGAGAGAGAGAGACAGAGAGAGAGACAGAGAGACAGAGAGACAGAGAGAGACAGAGACAGAGAGAGACAGAGACAGAGAGAGACAGAGACAGAGAGAGACAGAGAGCTTTAGAGTATTAACTTTATATCGAATGAGACTAGTATAAAGCAAACAGAAGTTAACAAACTTTTTCTGCAAAGGGCCAGATAGTAAAATTCATGAGGTTGCAGGTCATTTATAATCTGTGCTGCTGCTCTGCTGAGTTACTGAGCAGGCAGAGCAGCCACAGTCAGTGTAGACACAAGTGGGCGTGGCTCAGTCTCCTAAGACTGTTTAGGAAGCAGGTGGTAGTCTGGCTTTGGTGACATGGCTGTTGTTTTCTTATCTTTGACAGAATATAGATTATGAAAAATGGCAGCAGTCATTCTGTGGAAAGTAACTTTAATAACTCAATTCTAGTTTAAAGTCACTTGGGAAATGGATGGTCTAGTGAGCTCCTCATCTTGTCTTGTTTGTATGAAATATAGTTTAATTGCTTATACATAGAAAACATTTATTTATTTCCTGCAGACGTGGATCTTACCAGTCAGTTTTTAGATTCTAGAGTCATGAACTGCATTCTCTCTCAGAGGTTAAGAACACTTACTGCTTTTGCAAAGGACACAGGTTTGATTTCCACATGGTGTGAGCATCCCCATGGTGGCTCATAACCATCTGAGAGTGGCAGGCATGTACGTGTGCAAACATGAAGCATAATACCAAGCACATACATACATGTAGGCAAAAGACTTATTAATTAAATAAATAGCAATTGAAAGAAATCCAGCAACATGGAAGAAAGTCTCTTTCAACCCCAAAAACAACTTTGTAGACAGTTCTGTGGTGACCAAAACAAAAAGGACTTCCAAACTATTGTTTATTTTTTGAGTACTACTACATTTATTCATTTTATATGTGTGAGAGTTTGTTTGTCACAGCACACTTGTAGCAATCAGAGGACAGCTCTGTGGAGTTAGCTCTCTGCTTCTACAAGTTGTTTTCCAGGGACAGAGCTAAGGTTGTGAGTTGTTGGAAATAGTCTTTACCCACTCGGCTATCTTGCCAGCCCAAATCAGCTTTTAAAGTAAGTGTGGCTAGATGTGTAAGGATATACATGATGCTTTCCTGTACAGATCTACATGAAACTACTGAAGGGCTGGTCTTCTCAGCCATGAAACATAATTTCAGCATGCACACTTTATGCATTTGACAGCCTCAGCTATCCAGAATGTATTTTAGTACCAGGAAGAAAGATGTTTGTCCAGTTAGAATAAATGTCATATTGTTCACTAATCATTTCTTGGTCTCTTACAACCTGTTCACTTATCTTAAAATTAGTCCAGTGTGTGTAGCTCAGCAAATCTGAGGTAGCAAAGTTAGGTTGGGGTTCATTGCTTTTAAAGAGAGTCACAATGACAGCAGGGTCTGTTAGCTAACTGCTTGACAACTAAGAATTAAAGAGTTGGCAAGATGGCTAAGTGGATAGAGGCCCTGTTACCAAGCCCAAAGACCTGATTTTAATTCCCGGACCCACATGATGAAAAGAAAACCAACATCTGAAAGTGGTCTTCTGACTTCCACATATGCACCATACCACATGTGTACATAAACATACAAATAAATAAAAATGTAATAAAACAACTAAACTAAAAATGAGGACTCTTACAACAGTGGTGTGGGGCCTTTAGCAAGCCATATAGTTTGTAGTCCACTGTATATTAATCCATATTACCACACTTCCAATTATAAGCACTTGGCTTCTATTTAATAAAGTAGATGAGTCTGTTGTATATTTTAGGTGTTATTTTATAACAACATTTAAAAAGTGCCACGTCACCCAAAGAATGTGACAACTGTTTCTATTATTATATAAAATCACTTGGAGAAAAGCTAGTCCTAGGTACCCTTAGCCTTCCCATATTTTATCTTTCAAATTCCTCTTGTTACTCTCAGGATTTTGTTGTTGTTACAGTTACATTAGGTCAGATAACATTTATTTATTCATTTGATGTGCATGAGTGTTTTGTCTGCATGTATGTCTGTACTGTGTATGTGCCTCTGATGCCTGCAGAGTTCATAAGATGAGCTGATAAACAAAGTTACTGAATAAGACGCTCCTTCTACTGTAAAATCCAAACCACTAGGCCTGCGAAACCTGTACTTTGCTGTATGCAGACAGCCCTGTTTTGTACGGGTACAGCTTCTTTCCAGACCTTGTCTGGTGTTTTGAGACAGGGTCTCACTGTATATGTAGCTCTGACTGTCCTAGAACTCATTATGTAGATCCTGCTGGTCTCAAACACACAAAGATCTGCCTGCCTCCTGTGTGCTTGGATTAAAGGTATGCACCACTCTGCCCAGCCTACGTCCTGCTTATTTAAATTGCACAAGTCACTGTCCTCCACATTGACAAAGCAGATACTTTTTCATTTCAAATATAAAGAGATAATTCTTTCTTCTTCTACAAAGAATGCATCATTAGTCTTTTATAGGTGCCACTAAAATTTTCCACTTATTTTTTGGGGGATATTGAGTGTGTGTGTGTGAGTGTGTGTGTGTGTGTGTGTGTGTGTGTGTGTGTGTGTGTGTGTGTGTGTGTTGTGTATATACAAACCTAGGTAGCCATAGGAGTTAATATATGAGACTGACGGTTCTTTTTCTCTCTTTATTACCAGAAACTGGTTGCTCAAATGAAGCAGGATCCGCAGGTAAAAAAATTCTGTTATTATGAACTTAATTTTTAAATGTAAAAACAATTGAAACTGACAATAAACTATTGTTGACAATAAGCAATAAAATGCAGATATTGGTTAAATTAAAAATGTACTTTCATCCCAAACAGTGCGTAAGTTGATATTCATGTTTTATGGCTTTAAAGAAAGTCCAGTTATAGAGTAATGTCACTGCAGTTCAGCCTTGCTACTGTTGTTTTGCTTTTTTGTTAACTTCTGTGAGGATCCGTAAAACCCAACCAACCAACCAAACAAACAAACAAATGAGGTTTAACAGGCTTTATATAGCTTGAATATCTTTCTTTAGAAAACTACTTTTGAGACTCTAGGCTGGCTTCAAACTCTCCTTCCAGCTCGTCCTCCCAAATGCGGAGAATATAGGCATTCACCTCCATACCTGGTATAGATTTATTTCACATCATCAGAAATTACCAGGCTTTTAAAGTCTCAAACTTACTGAAATGTCCCCAAATCATTTTTAGTTGTGTGCAGTTTATATGTAGGACACCTGAGTATTGGATTTACAACATCCACAGTAAAACTTTTATAATAATTTTTTAAAAATCTTTGAAATTTGTAATTTACTTTGGTTTTTTTTTTGTGCTGGAGCAAGGTCTCATGTTCTAGAATAGCTCCGAATTTCGTAAGTGGCTAGGAATGGCATTGGTTTTCTAGCCCTTCTCCCTCTAACTCTCTGTGCTGAGGTTATACCAGTGTGCCGTCATGCCTGGCTTCGAAAGTTTTACTCTTTAAAAGAACCCTTAAGGAGAGTTTCATACATATCTTCTACAATAATCTATAAACTGTTAAATTTACTTTTATAGGAGTTTTGACTTAGACATTTTATTCCTTTATAGAGAAATCTTCCCCTTAAGTTACCTTGCCCTCTAATGATTCGTATTTACTTTTTAGTAGTGTCTTCTTGGCACACATTAAACAGTGGAATGCACTCCCCTCTGTAAAGTAAAATAAATTCCTGAAGGGTAGTACTGAGGCAGATTGATTTTTTTTTTGAAGTGGGAAGTAACATTCATCTTGAGAAATTAAGGACTTGGTCTGACTGTTGTACTTTAATGCAGTTCATTGACTGAGAAGTGGTGATTGGGCTCACACTCATTCCTATTGACAGTTTGCTTTCCATGAGAAACATCCTGTTTTAATTTTTATTTTCTTTGTAGTGTATTCACAATTTAAATTGAATTTAGGGGACCAAGTGGCAGCAGATTGCTAGGTCCTTGATATTTAATGCAGTGATCTACATTCTCAGGAACTGGTGTTCTCAGGGCCAGCTTCTGTTAGTTCATGATCATAGAACAGCAACTTCTTCACCTGGAAAGTCTAAGGGTCAGGAACTTACTGGAGAACAGTTTAAGTGACCCCAGAGAAGCTTAATGTCAAATACACCTGAAAAATCTCAAATGAGGTCAGCTGAGTACAGGAGAGAAGATGAGGTCCGGCCCTGACAGGCCAGGCAGAGAAATGAAGGGACTGTGTATGAAACAAGGGAATAAGTCCCTCACAGGGGTTACATTCAGCTTTTCTGCTATGTTAAACATTTGAAAACTTTAATACCCCACCCCACCCCACCCCCAGAAAAGGCAAACGTGCTCAGTGTATTTCATCTAAAATATTCATCTAAAATAGTACTTGTTTCGATTCCTAGAATTTCAGCATGTTGATTTGAATGACGTGCTGTTAAGGCAGTCACAGTTCTGACAGCTTCCCAAATCTAGGCTGAAATAACAAGTGTACTTTTCTAAATGAGAGAGAGAGAGAGAGAGAGAGAGAGAGAGAGAGAGAGAGAGAGAGAGAGAGAGAGAGAGCGCGAACAAGTAGAGAAAAGCCCCTCATCCTTGTTGATAATGCCGCTAAGCAGCAGGGTGTGCATACTTTAACCTCCATTTTCCTATTTTTGTCTGATTAGTGGAGCTTTAGATTTCTGTCAACTGATGATTTCTATAAAGAATAACAATGTTTTTGGAGGGAGGTACTATTAGAGTGCAAGATGAGAAAGTATAAAACCTCCTGTAATTCAACACAGTTATGAGGAAACTGCCCCTGTTTTGTTTTAGGGGGTTGATGTTATGCTTATAATTTAATGCATGCAGAATTTGATAGCTAAAGGTTGCTTCATCACTTGTAATGCAGTACGCACCATCTTCCCGATACTATTATGTTAACAAATGAATATCTTTCTCACAGATATTTTTTCTTTCCAATCAGAATGCTGACTTAAAGAAACAGCTTCATGAACTCCAAGCCAAAATCACAGCTTTGAGTGAGAAACAGGTAGGGGAAGGCGGGACATATTTTTAACATCATGTTCCAAAGATACGTGTGCTTGAGGCTTCTAAGAGGGATGCTGGTTTGTTTTTTTGGTTTTTTTTTTTTTCATGTGTGAAAATAAGTGTGGGCAGCCAGACTCAGTTTAATTTTGCTGGAGCTGTTTATCTATTTTTATTTTTGGTTGAAATCAGTCTCTAGAGTATCCCAAGAGTATATGCTACTGGCAGATACCTAAAAGCAATGTGGCAGGCTGCTGTAACTGTGTTAGTTAAACTGTGGCTTACCCATAGGGGAAGGGACAGAGAAAGTGGAGTGTGTGGCATGGAGCCCTGCAGTGGCAGTGGCTTCTTACCTGTAGTGAAGGTTTGACGGTTAACTTACAGGAAGCTCTCTGTGTAGGTCTCCTGTTCTGAGTGTTGTCAGACTTTATGCTAATCTTTATCAGATGCTGACCTGGTATTTGAAAACTCTTTGGGAATTCCTAGACTAACTCTATGTAGAGCAAGAGAAGAGCATCTTGTATTTGTATAAGGAAAGTGCTGCTTTCACTTTACCAACTGAGGCAGTTCCTGCCACCAGGTGGAGTGTGACAGTTGATGGTGCTGTAAGTTCCTGTCTGTGGTAATCTGAGGACTCTTCCCAGTGTCTTCTTCCCTAACTCTCCCCCCTCCTGTGTACAGCACAGTTTCTGTCTTGGAGTAAGGAGCAGATACCTGTGAATTAGTTGACAGTTCTGTGCTACTGAACCCTTACTCAAGAGTTGATAAAATGGGTAACTTTGAGTTTTATATTGTTGTCTAAACAATAGCAACAAACATTTTTTTCCTGCAGATTTCTGATTGTGTTTTTCATTTCACTGAAGGGAGAAATAAATTGTTGAGAAGTGCAGATGAGATAATCTAAGCTGAGTGAACTGCTGTTGTTTGATTCTTCTCTCTTTAATGCTTTCCAATCTTGTCTCCACAGACAGGAGGTATTTAGGTTAGGAGCAGCCAGAGTAGAACTGGAAGGCGATAGGATGCAGAGGCAGAGAGAATTTGGAAAGGGAAATATGAACAGGACTTGTTCGTATATGACTGCGTCTTCTAGACGGAAGCGTGTCGGTGACAGGCTCTGGCTTTAGAGCTCTTTAAGTTTTGAGCCTTCTTATAGTTACAGGGTTTCTCTGACAAAATGCCAGTGAGTGAGTCACTTTTGTTGAGTTTGATGTAGCTGGCAGAGAAGTTGAAAATGATTAGTAGGGTGGGCGTGGGGGGGTGGGGAATTCAGGGCTGCATTTCAGAGAAATGGGCAATCACAGATAAATTTACACTTGTTTGTGATAACTGACTTTGTGATAGGTTCATATCTTAGTCACCATTCTATTGCTATGAAGAGACATCATGACCAAGGAAAGCATCTAATTGGGGGCTTGCTTATAGTACCAGAGACTTAGTTCATTATCATCATGTCAGGGAACATGGTGCTAGAGTAGTAGCAAAGAGCTACATCTGATTTACAGACAGAGAGGGAGAGAAGGGGAGGGGAAGGAGGGAGACACACATGTATACAAAGATGGAAAAGAGAAGAGGGAGAAAAGAAAGGAGGGAGTGAGGAGAGGAAGAGAGACTAAAGCTAGCATGGGCTTTTGAAATTTCAAAGCTGGCTCCCACCCCATGACACACTTCTTCCTTCTTATCCTTCTAATCGTTTTAAAGAATTCAATTACCTGGTAACTAAGCATTTAAATATATGAGCCTGTGGGGGCCATTTTTTTTTCAAACCACCGTAGTTTGGCTTATTCTGTAACTTGTTAGTCCTTAACTGACCTCGCTTAGAGAGTTGCAACTGCCTATTCATCAGCTGAGAAAACCCTGACACTGAACTTATAGGTAGCTCTCTCTGTAGCTTCAACAAGACCGTAAGCTGAAATGCAGTCTTGCTGCTTTTGTATTCGCTTAACTATAAATGCACCGCCTTGATAGAATGGGACAGGGCAGTGTTTAGAAAGGAACAGCTGTGAAATGTGAATGCTGGCCCTCACTGACAGCATTCCAACCAGAACCCTTGCTGCTGTTCATCAAACTATAATCTAAAATTTATTTTATAATGAATTTCTAATGCTACCTGTTTGTTTTTCCTTGTCAGAAGACTACTTAGACTTTGGCCAAAACTTTTCCTTTCACTTTACGGACTAAACTCTGAATTATCTTATTTACATGACTAATAGTTTAACTTAATATTACATTGTTGTTATGAGAAAAAGTTAAGTACAAAAACCTCTGAAGAGCCCTTTCCTTTTCCTCTTCCAGGGGCAGTGCTTAGAAACTCAGAACAGTCTAGTGTTGAACATACTGTCTGTCGTAAGACTTTCCTACAATACAGCCTCTGACAACACCAGGCTGTCTTGAACCCCTGGCAATAGGATTGTTTACCTTTACACCAGGAAGGTTGGGAAAGCTCCTATATCTGCTTATGGTGTGTGTCCAGACAGACTTTGAGGGGTTTGTGCTGTGAGACCCAAAGTCCTTATGAGATTGTCTAAGACAAAGAAGCAGGTCAGCAGGGCCGATAGTGGCTCCATGTGTGCTAAGTGTGTGTGTCCGGGCTTTCCTTATTGAGGAGCAGAAAATCGTTGTGAAAGTGTCGAAGGCACAGGTACAGAGTCAGAAAGTAAAATAAATATGCAGCTTAAAAAGCAATAATACAAATAATAATAAACCTCTGAACAATAATGTTATAGACTTACCCTTTGTCATATTTGCTTCCATTTTTTGTATACATTTGTATATATCTATTTGTAAAGGTGATTGCACAAATAAAATATAAACATTTTCTTATTCTGCTTTATTAAAGAAATACAACATTGCAGATAGTCACCAATTCCTATAGTAGACATTTGCTTTTATTCATTAATACAACTTCAGTCTTTGATAGTTAGCACTTTGGGAAAAGATGGTCTTTGGTGAGCATCCTCCATGGTAAAACTCAGTGAATTTCCTTGAATGCATGTTCAGAAGTTTTTACTGCTTTCAAACTGTAACTTGAGATCTGTGAACAGAAATTCTAGGGTGGATTTAGAAGGCAGCTTCACCTACAAGGATTCAATTTTAACTAAACATTCTTAGACTCAGTTGGCTAAATAAACTGTTTTCTATGTAGTCAATTAAATCATGGTTTAATGACATAGAATGGCCTCTACAAAGAGGCATTTATAACTTTATCTGCATTATAGCCCTCTTTGTGTTTGTTCTGTGTATATGCCTATGTGGGCATGCAAATATGTGTGAAAACAGAATCAGTAGAAAATGTTGGGAGGTGGTATTTTACATACAAGTATTTCCCCCCTTATTCTCCTGTGTGTATTATTTTTTGAAATCACCATAGTACATATGCCTCATTTTTAAAATAGTGAATAAACAAGAAATGTTATTTAAAAAAACTGATCTCTGGTCTGTACATGGGATAGTTAGCATTTGAAAACCTTGTGACATTTTCATCATGATAGATGATCCCTCTAATCAGAGATTTCAACTGTCTTGAACCGTAGTGGAGTAGCGTGTGGAAGCAGCTATTCATTTCCTCAACAGGACTCATTCTTATTCTGTGCTCCCCTCCATTTATATCTGACGGAAATAGGTGGTCCGTGGCGGAACACAGAGATTCGGATTCTGGAGCCAAAATGCTCAATTGCTTTAGTGTTCTGTTTTAATTCAAATTTCTTAGAAACAACACCTCTCCTCTCCTTTCCTCCCCTCCCCTCCCCTCCCTTCTCTTCTCTTTCTTTTTTCTCTCTTGGCAGTTCTGGGGATGGGTTTTCTGGATGGAACCCTAGGCTTTGTACATGATAAGAAAGTGACAATTATAACAGTACCCCTAGCCCATCAGGCAGTCTTAACATTCCAAAGTGTTCTTGTGCCTAGGAGGATTTAGGCATAGTTGGTATTCGTTCAGGTTGGTATGCCCTGCCTCGGTTTGCCAGCCTGACTCTCTGGTTTTATCTCACTGCTAAGAGTTGTTACTTCCACTGAGTAGTGAACCCTAAAGCCCTTTCTTCCTCATAACCTCATTGAAGTCTTTTATTTTCTTTATAGTTAATGTTATTTACAGTCAGGTTTGTCTGCAAGTGGCTGAAACCCCCACATAAAGGTGGCTTAAACAGGCATACTTGTACTTCGCTGTCTTCCGAGAGCTCTGCAGTAGACTAGGCTGGAAAGAGTGTTTGTACAGTGTCAGTGACCCAGGACCTCCTGTTCTGTTGCTCTGCCAGGCTCAGCGTGAAGCTTCACATGAGAGTCCAAAATAGCAGCTCCATCTGGTGAGAAGGGGAAGTCAACAGAGAGGGAGCCCTTTATTTTTAAGGATGTTTACTGGAAGCTTTATGTACCACTTCCAGTTAAATCTCCTTGATTTGAACAGTCACATGGCCTCACTAGTTGCAGGGAAGACTGGGAAGTGTAGTTTATTTCTGGAGGCCATGGCCAGATAAATTTAGGCACTGTATACTAAAGCTAAATACAGTTTTACCCACTGTAGCATATCACAGTTTGTGATTACATATCTACTTATAACTGCTATTTTTAAAATGTCTTACTAAATGGTTTCAAGAACACAGATTCCTGATAAAGGAGTGTAGGAGTGTTTCTGACTCTTGCCTGCTCCTGGGACTCTTTCTCCTACTGCGTGGCCTTGCCCAGCCTTAATATGAGGGAATGCGCCTGGTCTTATTGTAGTTTGTTGTGCCGTGTCTTATTGATATCCCTGGGAGGCCTGCTTTTTTCCGGGGGGGAGGATGGGTTTGGGTAGCTCTGGGGTCGAGGGGAGAAGTAGAGGACCAGGGATGTAAGAAGCTACTGTTGGGATGTACTGTGTGAGAGAAGACTAAATAAAAAAATGAAGACAGGGAATTTGTTTCATTTCCTCCCTTATCCCTAGTATAATACTTCCCTTATTATCTATCATTTTGATTTATTTGGAGAGAGGTAACCCATGCCACTGTGTGTATGAAGAGGTTAAGATACCTTGCAGGAGTGGTTTTTACTAGTTTGTGAATTCCAGGCATCAAACTCAGGTTTGACTTGTGTAACTTTAATTTTTTTCGAAATCAATTTTTTTCTCTTATTGTGTCAACACCGATTGAAGGTAAACAACATCATGTTGCCACTTCACTCAAAAGTGGTGTTTTCACTCAGCCCCTTCCTGACGGACCGGTGAGTCATCAGCAAAAGCCCACTGAGTGCTTTTAAAAGGGGACTCAAAACCTATTTTTAATGATGGTTCCTAAATGCTTTAACCTCCTTTATAGCCCACCATCCACCAGAGGTAGTGGGAAAGAAAGGATACAGGGGAAGGTAGACTTATTCAGAAAGGTTCTTTGGAGCAACTCGTGTCTGTGTTGTCTGGAAATTGGCAGTTCAGTTCACAGGTCAGCGGTAGCTGGGTCCATTCACACACGCTTCACGGATGCACCAGCAGTCCAGTTTGGTAGAGTTGGGATAGCAAACACGAATCAGCAGCGGTGGCACGACCTAGCAGAGACCGCCAGGCCTCAGCCTCGACCTGAGTCAGCCAGGAGAGACTAAGGGATGCCAGAGAATTTCTCAGCTGTGCCTCCCTCAGTGAAGCGAAGATCAGCAAAGACATGAGACCAACAAGTGTTGTACATTTAGCTCTATAAGCAAGCCAAGCTCAGGCTCCATCACTGTCGTTTTTATACTCCCTCCAAACATCACATGGCCTCCATGGGTCTTGCCTCAGCATGTGCGTCTGTCTCAGCTGACATCACTCTGCATATCAACTTCGTCTGTGGAAGTGGCAAGAAACTTCAGCAAATCACCAGAAGTTTTTCGGTGCATTTCTCTCTATGGAGTTCCAGCAAATGGAGCTCAACTATACAATGTAAGGCAGACCAATACATGTGTGTCATTAGCAAGAATCCTTCATCGTGTGTCCTTTCATGTGCTTCTCTTCTGTATCTGCCTCAGCTAAACGTGTCTCCTTCACTAGACTGCCTTAGTCTTTCACCTGTGTCCACTTCAGGAAAATACTCCTTCACAAGTTTCCCTCAGCAAAAACACCTTCCAAACAAACTGACTCTCCAAGAACCCTCAAGTTTCCACTTCAGACTTGGCTGCAGGTGCCTTTACCCTCTGAGGTATCTCTTTGGCCCTTTTATAATATTTAGAGAGAGTAGTGTGCACTACAGGAAAATATTTTGTATTTTTTTTATCTGACTGATCTTTTCTGTTTCCAGTTTTTTTTTTTCAGTTTTGAAGAGCAATGTATCTTGATCTTTTGATTCAATGTATTATGAATATTTTCTTGATTTTTTTGAGGGTTCCTTTGTTTGTTTCTTTTGGAAACAGGGTCTTACTACATTGTCCGGCAGGCAATTGACTATGTTAACCAGATAGGCCTTGAGGTCAGATTCACCTGTCTTTGCCTCCTGAGGGCTTCAATCAAAGGTGTGTGTCAGCACTACTGTCTTTAAGTGTTCTTTTAAAACATGATTTTCCACACCTTCAAGTATTTGACTGTTCACAATTTAAGACAGTTTCCCCATTGACGATAGTTGTTCTACCTTTTTCTTTTCTGTTTTGAGTATTTTTACAATTAATACTTTTCTTATTAAATCGATTGTTACTCTGATTGCCTAAGATAAATTCCTAGATGTGGACTTGGATGTAGTTAGTGAACAGCTCTTACCATAGCAGTTCTATATTACAAACTAGTTTTACTGAGTGGCTTATAATAATATACTAGTTTTCACACCAGATCTGCAGGTCACTTAGAGTTTTCTTGATCCAGGATGGCTTTGGTCAGATAGATCTGCTTTCATCTTTGGGTTGGCTGGGCTTAGCCTCCTGATTGTAGGTATGCTTATAATTACCTTAATGTGTTTATTCTAAGCTTCCTTCATGGTTTGTCACCAAAGTATAAAGCCAAACTACTAAATTCATACTGAGACTCTGTTGGCATTAGACTTACTATCCTATGAGTCAAATCAAGCCATGTGACCAGGCCTTGCAAAGTTATATGATAAAAGATATGGATGAAAAATTTAAAGCAGTTGAAAATGATCCATAACTATGTTTGGTCAAAGGCTATAAGAAAACTTTTATCAAATTAAACATAAACAACAAGCTAGTTATGTGCTTCCTGTCTGTAATGCAGAGCAGGAGATTGAAGATTACCTCAAATTCCAGGCAGGCCTGGACTGTATAGTGATTTCTAGGCTAGCCTGAACTGAAAACAGGTGGGAAAAGAGATAAAGTAGCTCATGTTCTCTTTCATATGCAAAGTGACCAACATTAGGAGGAGAGGAAGGATGTAAGCAAATGGGGGCAGGTTGGATATGACTACGGTGTGATGGTATATTCTTGTATGAGAATGATAGACTTGAAATTCATCGAGTGCTAACCAGAAGTATTAATAAACAAGACATAGTAATAACAAAACAAAACTTCTTTTTAGTATATATTTCCAAATAAGGTGCTCTGGGGGAACAGAGTGCCCTATGCCCCGTGCAGATTGTTAACATGCACCCGTGCTTAACCTGAGTTCAGATGTTTCATAGAATGTGTCATGCACCATTCACAGAACTCCAGACAAAATCCTCTTTTGACTCTGATCCTCTGTGTTTGTTACTCTGACTGTGTTAAAGTTACTCTGTCACTTTATACAGACTGTTTGAACACAATAGATTAGGTACTTTTCTGGGTTTAACAAATAGTTGCCACATATGGAACCATTTTCAATTGATTAAGTAAAATAGATTTCCAAAGTCTTTGGAAGGATTTCTGCCTGCTGTAACTGTGTTTTCCTTTGCAGGGAACAAGTCCGTTGTGGTGTTGCACCCCTTTAATCCCAGCACTTGGCAGGTGGTTCTCTGAGCTCAAGGCCAGCATGGTCAACATAGTGAGCTCTAGGTCAGCCAGGCTACTATAGTGAGACCCTGACTCCAAAAAAATCAATCCTGTGCTTATAATAACATAATTTGAACCAAATCACTGTATTAATTGACTTCATGCTACTATACCGAAATACCTGAGGTAATTAATGAAGAATTTTCTAGGCTCAGAGTCCAAGAGCAGGGGCCCCTGCACTTTGACATTGTAGTAAAGGTGGAACTTCCTAGCAGAACAAGGCACATTACAGACTGCTCTTCTCACAAGGCAAGAAGCAGAGAGAGAATGAGACTGGATCTTAGTGGCGTCCAGTAAGGCCCTACCTTCTGAAGACTCATATCACCTTCCAGTAGGGCTATCACCCCGAGGACCAGGCCTTTGCATGAGCCTTTGGGTACACTCTAAAGTGTACCATGCCGTGGATGACAGTAGGTGATTGACAGTGCTGAGTAGATAGGAATAGGCCTGGTATCTCTAGTGGGGTGGCAGTTAAGGTTTCACATTTAAACCGTGTCTGCATCCACTTCCTTACGTGGGGGAGGTCTCTGCAGCAGCACCTCTAGCAGCTAATGAACATGTCAATGGCGAGTGCATCCAGTCTGGGGACAGGGAATTCTGGTTAGATAGGAATTGCTGCCTTTAGCGGCACCACTCACTGCATCTGTGTGACTCCTTCAACCTTATGTGAAGCTTTGGCTTCTAAGGAGCTAGAGCCTCCGCATTAACTCAGGCATGAGCGCATCTTTGTGGTACACACACGGGGACATTGCCTTTGCAGCATAGCTTTGACTGAGTCAGTGTACTCTTCACTCAGTTCTAGGTAATGAATTTGTAGGATATTTTTCTATTAAAGTTTTTGGAAAAAAGACATTAAGCAGAACAGTTAATATTTCTTTAGTTCTCATTGATTTGTGGTTGGGCAAATTGGTTACCGTGCTCTAATATTGGTAGCCTGACACTTGACTATCACTGGTTTGAACTAGTACCCATAGAATGTTCTCTTTTACAGTTTGGCTAGTATGATTAGCTGATATTTTTAAGCACAGTTTATAAGTGTTATTTCTTTAGAGATCCTATTATTATGACTAGAGACCTATCTTCTTACTTACCTCAACCAAAGCTTAGGCATTCCCTGAATGTCAGTCTAGTTGCCTGTGTGATGTTTATGTGAAACTACTTGGCCATTTGTTTTCTGAGGATACTGGCACTTGTGTACTTGGGACATCAGCTCTAAGACAACATCTAAAACAAGAAATACAATATTTCAGATTTCTTCTGGGGAAGTCTTACTTGTTTATTTGGGCAGACTTGGAGGAAGGACTTCGATACTAGCAGTGGATGTGAATGTTTTAAGACCAAGGTTTCATATGTGTGGCATGACCTAGTTCCCAGTGCTGCATTATCCAGCCCATCCTTCTCACTTTTATTCATATAGTATAGTTACCAGTATTTTGTACTCGTCTGGTTAAATATTTGATGGTATCTTTAAGAGAGAAGCTTGGTGGAGTAATAATGTTATCATTGCACCAGAGGACGGCAGAGGAAATGAAGGCAGTCAGTGACTGGATGCTGTAACAACAGTGTTGTGAAGGGGATGAGAAGGAACACTCTGTGTCCTCTCAAGAGGACTTATCTTCAGTGCTGGCACGTGGAACTGAAAGGCCATGCCCCTTAACGTGAGCTGCTGTGCAGCTGCTTCAAGCTAGTGAAAACCAAGCTAATGCCTTTTCTGGTGGCACTGTTTTCAAGAACCCGGATCTGTCTAGATCTTTCATGGACTCTCTATATTTCAGAATGATTAGGGATTCTGGCTCTTAGGAAAACATTATTCTAGATTGTGCTTGAATAATAGTGCATATGACAGATACTTTGCAGGAGCCAGTGTAACTCTGACTCCACCTTTCAACTATATTAGGAACTTAATTTGTGCATTTGATTCTCTCCATTTATTCTGTTTTCACTAGGAGCTGTCCTTTTTTCTTATGCAACAGCCCCTTCCACTACAACTTAAACACACATCTACATCCGGGGCGGGGCCTTAAACTCTCCTGTGACCAAGTGTTTCCTTGAACTTCTGAGTCTCCACAGCTCAACTTTCTAAGCACTGCGATTACAGGCACGCGCCGCCCGCCACACCAGGCTAATCACTTTCTGGAACTTTCCAAGAATCTGATGCAGATATTTATAAGAGATTACTATGGGGAGGCATGGTACCCGGGAAGGTACAGCAGCACTCCATAAGACTGGTCCCGTAAGTCACGGACCTTCAGCAGTTCTTTCTCTCTTCCATCACACCCTGCAAGTCCCTAGTGTCAGTCCTTCTCCTAAAGTTCTCCTAAACCCCAGGGTTTCTGCAACTGGATTTTTCCCCACTTTGCCTGGCACATTCCTATTTACTTTTTGAGGACCCTTTTGATAGTCCCTTAGAGAGCTTTCCTTGGCTTCTGTGCATTCCCTTCTAGGCATAGCACACATGCCTCCTGGTTTGGTGCATAGTGTAGTACTTTCTCACAACTATTGAGTCATTGTGATCATCAGTAGGGCAAGAGCTGTTGCCTTACTGACACCTGTACTCATGAACTCTAGCATGGTTGTAAGAAGAAGGTCTGTTGGATGTGTTGATTAAACCTGCAGCAGGAGGGTGAAGAGGGAGCCAAGCTGAGACAGAGCATGGAGGTTGACTATTAACCGACTTCCATTCAGACGGCCCCTTTCCTTCCTTTTTATGGAGAGAGTTTGAAAAATTGTTTCAAGATTTATTTAATTTTATGTGTTTTGAATGTTTTGCCTGCATGCATATCTTTGCAACATATACATGTTTGGTGCCCTCAAAGGTCAGAAGAGGGTTAGATCCTCCGAGACTGGGTTACAGGGATGTGTTACTGTTTTAAGGATGTTCAGAGTAGATTCACACCAGTTTCATAAAAGCAAACTTTTATGAAACAAAGTTGTATAAAGCAGTTTCTGAGTCTGAGGATAACTGTTCTAGGGTCTTCCTCCAGTTTTGCTGCATGGCTTCCCTCTGAAATCCTTCATTCCCCACCCTGTGCCTGCCTCTCTGCTGCAACCGTTCAGACTTGGTCATCTAGAATTATCAAACACTTAATTTTGTGGTAATACTGTATTATTTCTTCAACCTAGGGTATCTTTCTACCTTCCTTTCTTAGTGCCAACCTAGGGTCTTTGTATCAGCACTTATAGAATAGTGTGGCCTAGGAATACCAAGGGACACAAAAGAGACCACTGTAGAATGTGGTGTGTGCATGTTTGCTGTGCAGGCATGTTATGGAAATATGCCTAACTGAATGGAAAGATAGATAAAAAGTGAAAGAAACTTTAAAACATTAACAGTATAATTCCCTTTTCAAGAAATATAATGTTAAACAAATCATTTGTTTGTAGACATATAGTAATTTACTCTCAAAAAGTATAGAAACAAATCCAAGGTTATCTAGAATTATTTGACACAGGTATTCTCAGTGCTTTCCCTAAAAAGTCAAATTCAAGAAGATGACCATAGAAACTTGCTGCTCTTAACTTTGTATGTTCTTTACATTTGTTTGTTTGTTTGTTTATTGTAAGGAGTGTATGCTTCTTTGGTGGTGGTTATTGTTTCTTTTATTTTTTGAGACAGGTCTCAAGCTGGCCTGGAACTTGATATGTAGGCTGGGGTCCCACTCATGGAGATCTAACTGTCTCAGCCTTCCGAGTGCTGGGATTAAAGGAGTGCTTCCTTAAAATCCATTGACAATACTGATACAGAAAATCACACATTTAAGTGTGTGTACGTATTTATATGTGTTGGCAGATGGTTCCGATTCATTTTTATACATCGCAACACCTGGGTGACTAGTGCCCATGTCAATGAACAGAGCGTTAATATTACCACGGCAACATTGTTGTTCCTTCTGCATTTCACCAGTTGCCTCCACTGAGACTTTTAACAGGAGAGATTAATTTGGAGAACTGGATCTGTACTTTTCTGTCTAATGTATTCTGTTTAACATTGTTTATGAGATTACATCTGTTTCTTTTAACGTTTAAAATTTTTGAAATAATTATAGATTCACAGGTAGTCTCATTTTGAAATTTTAAATCATTAAAAAATGCTTTGTTGTTTCCAGGATTTTTCTACTTTAGGATCTGTTGATGTAGTGAAATGCTTTCTTTTTTTGTAAACAGTCTCTTGGGCTATGGTTTTTGCCTAACTCATACCATACATCTTTAACCACTTGCCTGTCAGTCTCCTTCCTCTATCTCGTGAGATTCCGTGGACTATATCCTTTTCACACAAAAAACCAAACCAAAACCAAACACACAGACAAAAAAAAAAAAATACTTAGTACATGTGATTTTCACACAGTGGTGCTTAACAGTTTAAAGAAATGAGTTCTGTCTGACATTCCCAGATTGGACTCAAGCCTGAGTTCTTTGACCTAGTTTTCTAGGTCACTGTCAGGTAAAAGGAAGTCCCTCTGAGAGTGACTGATTTGAGTGGGCTCATGGCTCCCTGTCACGAGAATGTGTGAGTGTTAGCTCATCAGCTCCACAACACCTCCAGGACCACGGATTGCTCTCGTCCTTTCTCTCTGCCTCTCACAGTATGTTGGCGGACACTACTTCTTGTCGCAGGACAGCCATTGAAGCTCCATCGTTGCATTTTTACCTACCAACATCCCGGGCAAGAAAGACCTATTTCTTAAATGTCTTTTCTTAAGAGCAAGAAAAACTTTAATTAGAAACCTGTCGTTAGACTTTATGTCTTGTTGGCATACCTCTGCCTTCTGTCAACAACTAGCTCCTGGGAGGAAAAGTCCAAGATTGATTAATACCCAAAAGCTAGAGATCCACCTCTCAGGTGTTTGGAGGCTGGATAGGCAAACAGGGTTGTTAGGAAGGAATGAATCGGAAGGGACAGGGAATAATAAAAGCTGGAAAAGCAATTAACATCTTCTATTTTTCTACTCATGGAAATTAGATGCAATATATAGAGAAAGACACTTGCACTCACAGACTAAGTTTTCAGTAGCCGTTTGTGCTCATCACTAGTTTGTGGATTATTTTAGAAGTCTACTTTTGCAACCCCAGTTAGCAATATGCTTTTAAAGCAAGGCTATTTTGCTGTTGCTAAAACAATACATTATTACAAAGTAACTTATTTCAAATGTGAATTACAGATATTTTTGAGTAGTCTGTAAACCGTCACCATCATCGTCCCATGCTGTTGAAGCAAAGATCTGGTGTCCTTTGCTTACTAATGCCACCACACTGGCATTTCAGGGATGCCAGGCTCAGCAAAGCCCACATAGTCTGCTCTTATTTCCATTTTTTAAAAAATGTTGAGCACTAAATGACAGGCCAAGCCATTCATCTTCATTTCTTCTCCTGGCCCATTAAGAGAGAAATAAGCAGGCTGGAAGCAGCTTCCTCTGTAGCTAGTGCCCTCTCATGGTGCTTGGTTGATGGAGGGGCTGCTTTGCAAGGCTTCTGTCTCAAAGGCATTCCCAAAGGTGAGTTGCTTCTGCTTCAGGACATAGGCACTGGTTGAGTCACAGGGTTAGGCCAGCCTTCTTCACAGCAGTTCAGTCTGCAGGTGACAGTGATGATCAGTTTCCCAACATGCCTTTGCTCTGAAGAATGAAGGTGCAGGAATTTTCAGTTGATTTGTTTGTCACCTTTCTTCCTGTCCCATCTTCGGTTTTTTTTTTTTTTTTTAGTTCTTTTTTTCGGAGCTGGGGACCGAACCCAGGGCCTTGCGCTTCCTAGGCAAGCGCTCTACCACTGAGCTAAATCCCCAACCCTTCGTAACCTTTTAATAGACCCTATCCAGCCCTTTTTACTGTAACAAATTGTGTCATTGTGACCAAAGATGTTAAAGGTAGACATCTGTTGCTGCCTTTGTATTATCCAGGACTCATGTCTTCTGGTGCTTGGCAAGTGAAAAGCTCCTCCCCTTCAGCGCTGAGGAGCTCTCCTTCAGAGTTGTAGTGAAGCTGGCTAGTACGTTTAACTGATACAGTTTGAAATATTCTCTTCCGAGCATGTGATCTTATTTTAGTATAGAGGTTTGTTATAAATTGAAATAGCTTTACATAGGATTTTGAGCTAATACACAAATATTACCTTTAATTAAGAATAGAATTGTAGTGGTTCATTTATTTATTTTATTATACCACTTAGCAATTCAGCTTTTCCATAGAAAATTTGTTTGACTTAAAAAAAAATCTGTAGTACTGGGTTGGGAAGATAGCTTTGTAGTTAAAGGCACTGGCTGGCTTCTTTTCCAGAGGACCCAGGTTCAGTTTCCAGTACCCATGTGGCAGCTTACAACCATCTATAACACCAGTTCTAGGGATCTGGTACCCTCTTATACAGAGACACAACACATAGGCAAAATGATTAGATACATAAAATAAAAATAAATAATAATTTAAAAAATCTATAGCGAGTTGTGTAAGTGCTGGGTGTAATCCCAGCACTTGGAATATTGAAATAAGAAGATGGAACATTTCTTAACTGCCCTACTATGTAGAGTAAGCCCCATCTCAAAAGCAATGAAGGTTGAGTGGAGGCTCTCACTCCAAAACCCTCTGAATCCAGTCCTGACAAAAGTCGTGGTAGGGAGAGGTAACAGTTGAAAGCTGTTTATACGAATCTGTCTAGAACCCTGGGAGAACACACACTTTTCTGACTCCGATTTGCTTGTCATGTGATGTGAGCGGGATGAAGTGATATCTATTGTTTAGCAGGAATGCTTCTGCCGTAGTTCTGCACCATTACCTGATACGATTAGATAGGACTTCTAAAATGGCTTAGTAACAATCTTTAACTTTGTTTTGCTAATTTTTACTTATATAGTTGCCTTTTTTTAAAGACATAAACCCCTTTTGTTATTTTAGAATGTGCCTTTCCAAAGAGAAGTTGATTAGCTCTCCAAAGACTGGTAATTCTCTGTAGTATCCGGAGATCTGCTCCTGGGCAATTCTGACTTACTGTATGATTTTCTAGATGAAATCATTGGAACTCAGCTAATCTCTTTCATTTATGTATTGTCTAAGACTGCTTTCTTGTGTTACATCAATTGAGTAGTCTCGACAAAGACTTAGAAAGCTTCATGCTAGTTACTGTGCAGTAGTCGGACACCTTACTCTAGGGCTCTAGAGAAACAATCAGAAAAAATAGTAAACTCTGAAATATTAGCATGCTATAACAGTCCAGGACAGAGGACTATCATGGACTATATGATATTCTATTTCAATAAAACCAAAAGCAAAGCAAACAAGGAATGCAGGGACAGTTTAGGAGAAGAATGAGGGCCATATTGAAATAGGCATATACTGAAGATCTAAAGCACTCTTATATCCAGGCCAGTCCCTCATTCTTTTCAGATTATTTTTAATACTTCTTGATTCTTTTGGCTACTTTTATAGCTGTATTAAGACTTAATTATCCATGAATAAGCTGCACCCTTAAGTCTCAGTGTTGATGGTATGCCATCATTATAGAAGTCAGTTAAGGAGCCCATCTATACCTCTGGGAGTTTTCTCATGTGTCTGTTTCTTGGAGATCCCACTTTTCCCCCCTAACCTGATCCCCAGGCATGCACTAGTCTACTTCTTGTTGCTGTACAATGTCTTGTTTCCTTAGATTGTAGGATTTTAACAGATGGACATGTAAAGTGTACACTTTGTATTGATTCTGATTTCATTTTATTTTTAGCTGTTACACATAAGCTCCTGTGGCCATTCATAAGTGTCTGTATGAGGCTGGGCTTTCATTTCTTGGGTCTGTATCTCAGGATGTCCAGGGTCGTATGGTAGGTATAGTTTCTTTTTAGGAAAAAAATATTTATTTTTTAATCTTATGTGTATGAGTGTTTTCCCTGAATTATCTTTACAGTGGTACAGTTGTCTTTGTACCATTGCCATGTGACAAAATTTTTCCTGAGAAAACACAACACAAATGTCTACTCAACCCAGATTTTGTCATCCACCACAGACTAAAGGACAAAACCACGGAAGTCCAACTTGAATGAGTTTCATTGGGGTTACTTACAGGAATATGGGTGAGGAATTACAGGAGCAGAAATGACTCAAAGACAGATGCATCACAAAGTCCACACCAGCCTGGGTGACAGCTCACAAATCTGGGAACCTGGAGCACAAGCCTACGGGAAGTTGAGCAGGTTGGAGAGTGTCCATTCCTACTGACTTTCAGGCAGCTTGGCCGGGTTCTTCCAGGTAGTTGGTCTCTTCTCAGAATCTTCCTTGCAGCTCCACTTCACTTTGTTTGAGAGGAACTCTCAGCTTTTATTGCTTTAGTTCAGCAGGGAAGGCCTCGTGAATCTGGTTAGTTTCAGGAACTTCCTAAAGTTCTTTTGAGTTATTTATTTTCTTGTTTAAGGAGTTCCCCTGTAGGATGGAATATTTCAATATGCAAGAAAACTGTTACCCAATGATCATGCATGTCCTAGTACCCTAGGAACCAGAAGAATGCATTAGAGCCAGGACCCAGTGCAGGGGTCCTTCGAACAAGGCGGAGTTACAGATGGTTGTGATCTGCCATGTGGGTGCTGGGAACTAAATCTGAGATCTCTGGAAGAGCAACCAGTGCTCCTAACCACTGAACCATCTCTTCAGGCCATTTTTAACTTTTTAATAAATGTCCAAATGCTTTCCAAGGTGACTTGCCATTTTGTATTCCCACCAGGAAGCATTAGAGAAAACTAGTCACTGCGCATCTCTAATATTTCATTCTTAAATCTTAACAGCCAGGTATTATCATAAACCCAAAAATAAGGCACATGGAGATTTGGAAGGGATATTGCAAAGGAGCTATAAGCTTTGATTCTTGCATTAGCAGGAGAAGGTGCACAGGATGCTGGGACTAGTGGAACAATGAAGAAAAAAAAAGTTAAGTTCACAGAAAGATTGGGAAAGGAAGTTAAAGCTGTAATCCTATAAAGAGGTGGAAGAGACTTCAATCAACGAGAGGAATTTTTATGTAGATCAACTCACAAGGCCCCATGCTTGAACTAATAGAAGTTTTGAAAACAGAGAATGGAAGAAAATGGAAAAGAGAAAATAATTCCATGACTAACACAAGGAATTTCACTACCACTGAAGGGCATATAATATGACGTTACTTAACACCTAATACTATGAATAGAAAGAAGCACCCCCTCTATACCAAAGCAGATCATTGCAAAACAGTAAAATCAGGAACAAAATACCTATGCTTCCTTAGAGGAAGAGGAATACAAAACCAGTTGCAAATGGGAGATTGGTCATCAAACCACTTTGTAACCCAGGAAGCTAGGACTCATTGAGAGAATGAGGATGGTTCTGCAAACCAAGTAGAGTTTTGTATCAAAATCATCTTTTGATCCTATCTGGGGATAGAGGAGAGAGAGTCTTAGAAACAGAAGGTCATAAAATGTAATTCTCACATACCACCTTTGAGGATGTTCTATGTCAAGATAAGAAGTTAAACCAAGAAGATAAAGATAAAGATCCAGGAAATTGAGTACAAAAAGATGACAATATGTTTGATGGAAGATAAATCTGGATGACTGTTGTACAAAAGTCATAGAAAACAAACCAGGTGGTGGTGGCACTCACCTTTAGTGCCTGCATCCAGGAGGCAGAGTCAGGCTAATCTCTTTGAGTCCAAGGCCAGCCTGGTCTACAGACTGAGTTCCAAGACAGCCAGAGAAACCTTATCTCGAATAACAAAACAAAACAATAGCCTCAGGTTGGCCAGGAGGATGGAGGAACTTAGGAAAGATGTAGCCAGAAAGATGAAGGAGGAGAAGTAGGAAGATGCTAACAGGTAGGAGGAAGAGGAGGCTAAGTAGGAAAGCCGTAGGGCATGTTTTGACCCTTTTTTTTTTTTTTTTGACTTTTTATAGTTTTGTGGTGCATGGGGAAGAATGAAGATGGGGATAGAGAAAACCAGGTAAATGATAAAACCAGACAGCTTTTAGCTCCAGAAGTAACAACGTGTGCCAGAATATATGTGTAATTATAGGGTATTAGTTATCCCACCAAGCACTGTTACATAAATAATTCTAGTATTGTAAATATTCACTACTAATTTACCTAGAAATTGTTCTGATGGGCTAGGGTAGGAGGAAGAGTAGTGGAAGTTCAGTTATCTGTGGTCGTTATTCAGTCTAGTGACCCAAATAAAGTCACACATATATTATGTGTGCATATAGCATGTAATATCTATAGTATGTAATAGCATATGAATGTAATATCTATGAATATCTATGAAGTAAATATCTGAAGGAAGTTCCCAGAAGAGTTGAAAGCTATTTTGTGAAAGAATAAAGATATATATGAAGAGAGTTGGTTCTCAAGGCATTTATAAAATTTTTTATCTTAAAAACTTTTATGTTACATATATGGGTCCTTTGCCTGCATGTATAAATGTGTACCACATGTATGCCCAGTGCCCTCAAAGGTCAGAAAAGGTAGCGGATCCTCTGGAACTAGAGTTGTGTGAGCTGCTGTGCAGGTGCCAGGCCTCTGCAAGAGTAGCCGGTGATTTTAACCACCAAGCCCTGTGTGTGATTTTGAAACAAGGTCTAAGCAGCCTTAGTTAGGTTGCTTAGGCTGGCAACTCCACTGAACTGTTACTTTAGTTATTACTGGGACAGAAATGCTTGAGAGAGGTCAGGTTCATTTAAGTTACAGCGTCAGATCCCATGTGCTTAGACAGAACATCATGACCACTGGAGCTCAGCACAGAAACGTGTTTACCTCATGATAGACACTTAAAGAAAGGGAAAGGTGAGCAGGGCCAGTCAAGATCTGGGCCCATCCCCAGTAACCTGTTTATTCTCCAGTGTCCCGATATGCAGTTGTATTATGGATCCATCAAAGAATTAGCCATGGATTAAATTAGAGCTTTGTAATCTGATTGTCTCTGGACATGCCATCACAGACATACCCAAAGCTGTACTCTACATATCTCCCAGGTACATATTAACCCAAGCCGACTAGTCCTGCAGCCTTCCACCTGTCACACAGACTGTAGGGCATCTTCAGCATCTTTCTGAGAAGCTTCATGACCTCAAGTTGTTACTGGGAGTTTACAGGTTAAAAAGGCATATACAGGGGTTGGGGATTTGGCTCAGTGGTAGAGCGCTTGCCTAGCAAGCGCAAAGGCCCCTAGGTTCGATCCCCAGCTCAAAAAAAAAAAAAAAAAAAAAAAAAGAATAAAAAGGCATATACATTTTAGTCAGTTTCTTTTCTTGGTGGAGAATATAATCTGGGCCACAGCATTTGATAGTTACCCTTCAGCCTTAAACTGATACCCAGAAAATTAAACCTCCTGAGGTCTGGGGTTTTGCCCATTTTGTTTATTGATGGAGGAACTCAGCATCTGTGGGATGAAAGCCTGTTTCCAAGTTATTTCAGTCTGACTGTATGTGAACTGAAAGGTTTCCCTGAGCTCTTCAGGGATACGCGTATATAAACAATTACAATAAGTATGAAATCAGATTCTGCCTGTGTGGTGCCCAGAAAGGGGAGTCTTCTCTTGGCTGAGAGATATTGGCAAAGTTCTTTCAATGGAGCTGATTTTCTGAGCTGAGTATTGGAACTCAACAGATCTTTTTCCCACTGGAATGGGTAATAAGTGTGAGTTGTGTTTGTTTCAAAACCTGCATATGTCATTTATTCCTGTTCTTGTAATTATGTTACAGTTATCTATTACTAATCTTGTAGACTTAGGAAAACTACATTGTTTCCATGAAAACTACATCAAATGCTTTGAGATGGGTGTTTCAAAGTATATTAATTTCATATATGAAAGTATAGTCATTATGCTTATATATAAGTTATGTGGTCATAAAACCACATTAATTTTTTTGCCTTAAAATTATTTTATGTGTATGTGTGTTTTATCTGCATGTATATTCACAGTCCGTGTGCATTTCTGGTGCCCACAGAGGCCAGAAGAGGGCACAGGGTCCCTTGGAGCTATTATGAACTGCCTTGTGGGTGCTGAGAATCTATCCAGGTCCTCTGGAAGACTAGTTTAAGACCAGTTAAGTGCTCCTAACCACCGAGCAATCTCTCCAACCCACACACTAATAACTTTTTTTAAGTTCTTACCATACTTTAAAACTTTAACAATGGAAATGGTCAAGAATGCTATTTCATAGCTTTAGCTTATAAGAAACTTTCTGCACTCATACCCATAAAGCCTGTATTGCAAGAACAAAATAAAGGTTCATTTAAATTAAATGAAGTATTTGGGTATGTTTATCTTTTTTTTTTTTTTAATGAATCCTTGATATAAGTACCTTTTCCCCCCATCTGATCAACTAGTCCTGATCATTACTTACTGGTTAAGAGAGCCTCTACTGTATTACTACAAGTTACTACTAAAAGTGGAATGTGATCGGTTACTGTTCTTCATTCAGGTATTTTTGGAATGTGTATTCTGTGGAGGCATTCTGCACAGTTCCAGAACACAGCTGATAGGCCTTCTCGAAGTGCTTACCAGCCAATGGGATATTCCTGAGTCAAAATGATTATCTTAACAGTTGTGTTATAGTTACCAAAATAAAATCTAGTCTTTGTGATGAAGGCCAAAGCCACAGTTACCTGTAGACTGTTGGGTCTTAACCCCATCTTATACCCAGAGTAAAAAAAGATTTTGAAAAACGTTCTATCTAGGGCTGTGTTGAATGAGAGTTTCTGGGAGGGGCCAGGGATGCAGACATGCGTAAGAACAGGCAGGATAACCGTAGTTAAGGTTGCTGACAATGCCTAAACTAGATCTGATGTTTTCAAGTTGACTTGACATGGCGTTCTTCCTGAGTCATCTGGGAGCCAGTCTACTCTACTGAGTGAGTTTGTCAATGATAATAAATTATTGGAATCTTCCAGAGAACAAACTTTACATATTATAAAATTCGGGGATTAATGTGATACTAATACTGTTTTCCTTTGGAAAAAAATTCAAAGAAAGGAAAGTTGACATAAGTAGAAGTTTGCAACTTTAACCAAAGTGTCTTAGCTTTCAGAAATGTTTTATGGCTTGGAAGTTTTATTAAGGACATCTTATACCCATCTATATAGATATAGATAGATAGATGCATATATATGTTGTATATATTATTTTCTTTAAATAAAACACTGGAGTTCTTTTTTCCTAAATCAGAAATAACATGTAGTCATTATATGTGGTGAGCAGCTTGAATTTTTTGAGACGTCTCATTATACAACCCAGTCTGCCTGAAACTTGCAGCAGTTCTCCTGCCTCAGTTTCCTGAGTTTGGGGATAACAGGTGTGTACTACCACACCCTACAAAGTAAGAACTGCTAAGGACCATTCGCTGCTGTTGGCATTGCAGGTGCCATACATGTGTAGCTTTTCTTCTGTGTTCTTTTGAAACACAGTTGGACATTTACATGTTTTGCTACATGCACCACTCAGAAGACAGCAGAGTAGTCTCTCTCTTTAGGTATGTACTTACCCTTGTACTGATACTTTCCAGATCAGGTGCGTAGTCAGAGGAGATTATGACTTGGGTGTCTGTCTGTGAGAGAGATAATCCAGTGTTCTGTGAAGCCAAGTATTCATCAGATCATGAAACCAAATTCTAGGATATACATTTTATTTAATTATGGATTTTGGATCAAAGAGGCAATCTAGATATTTCAGTTCTGCCTTTAGAGTAACAACACTTTGAGGCAGGCCACACAGTCAAGACACGGTGAGGGTTTCACCTGGTATAGAGCTAGTTTCCTTTGGTTCTTGATTTGCCCTGATGTGAGAATTTGCCTTACCACGCCCTAGTGCATTTGTGTGCACATGAGTACTTTCCGCTTCTTGAAGGTGGGATTGCTCACTTCCCTTTCTGTGATCTGGTTGCTTACACTTTATGGTGAGCATGGTGATAATGCCTGGGCAAATAACACTGGAGGGCAAACAGGCTTTGCTAACAGAAAGTGAAAGGGAAGCACTTGCTTGAGGCATGATAAAGGTTCCAGAGCCCCAGCAGGGCAAGTGGTGAGAGACTGGTAAACAACAGTGTTACCTCATGGGTACTAGCAGGAAGGAGCAATTTAGCCCCTTAGTATCTTATTCCTTCTATCCCTTCCTCCTGTTTAGTTAAACTAGAAATGACTCCTGTGTAGTGCTTAGCAGTTTGAGAAGTTTGCAAAGTAAACAAACATGCCCTCTACCCAGAGTTCAGGAACCAGATGTAATAAGGTTGAGTTATTTGGCTGGGGAATGTATTAGGAGAACTTTCTGGCTTCTAGTAACAGAAGCTCAAGTCAACATTGAAGCAAAAGGAATTCTTTGGCTTATGCAGCTAGCAGATTTGAGGATGTGGCAGGTCTCAGGTGTGGATGGACTGTGCAGTCTTCTCTCCTTGGTATCATTGGCAGTGCACAGACTGAACTGATACCAGCAGGTTGGCTCTAGCAGTTGTGGGCTTGAACTTGCTCTTTGCCCCCCTCCCCAACACTTCCTATCCCTAGAAGTGAGCCTAAGACATGGATATGATTTTCAGGTCCATTATTGAGCCAAACTTTGTTCACTGTGGTCTAAGAAACACAATCTCTTTATCAGCTATGCTTAGCCATGTGCCTACCCCAGAAGCAGGGCTTGGGTGTTTACTGTTGCTTATTATCCCAGGAGCAACGTGGGAGGCTGCCTTAGCTTGGAGTTTTCTAGTAGCTGGAAACAACATTGTGGAGAAGTAGGCTTGGTAGTGCCATTCATAGATTTTTCTGTGCTCCCAACATCACATTAGACTCCTGACTTCTGAGCAGGAAGATCTTTTCATTTCCCCTTTCCAGCCTGTCTCTCCGCTCTGAGCGCGTTCTTTCAGTTTCCTGGTGTAAATGTGTTGTTTCATCTCATCTGTGTCTTTTCTGCTTATGCTCTGCTATGAAGAGGGTGCTGTGAGAGCACCTGCCCTCCTTAGGCTGAGGCATAACTACCATTCCCTTCTTTCAAAGACAGTGCTACTGTAGAGCTTAATACATCAGGTGAACAAGGACTCCCAGTTTCCTGGTGTACGTAAGAAGCCTTGTCTCTAACGGCCAGAGCGGGAGTGCACCGTCTCAGGTGCAGTCGAGTATCTCTGGAGGCATAAGAAGCCTGAACATTGGGAATGTGGGTTTAGAGACTTTCTATAAACACTGCTGTGATGGCTGTGAGAATGGAGGCAGGAGGTAAGTTAAATGCTCTGGTTTTCATTCTGTCACCAGAATTTAAAAAAAAAAAATGACCTAACTGTATTTTAGACCCCCAAGCAGCAGTAAAGCGACACGCCACCTGCTGACCTAATCCATTTCACTCTGGCACTAGGATTGCCGGAGCAGTTGGCTCAATTCCCAATTGACTGTTTATTCATGAAAACAACAATGATTAGATCTAATGTTAGAAATCATACATTTTATTACAAATTAAAACTTTTATGGATAAAGTTAATCCTTCTGGAAAAGATGTCATTTCAGTATTGTGTGAACCCCTCAGAGACTAGCTGCACTTTTAGAAAGCCACCTTTCAATGTGGCTTTTCTAGGAAGGACAAACTGCTGATGAGACAGACCCGAGACAGCAGAAGCTGAGTGCAGCAGGGAACGAGGCATTATGTTTATCTTTAGGTAAATTTTGCAGTTTACTAGGGGAAAACAAAATGTGTACCCTGCAAGGGATGGACTGAGGTTAATCCAGAGGCTGCTTATCTGGTGAATGGAACAGAGGTGTGTGCTGTTGCAGCCCTGTGCACTCAGGACATAATGCCCTTCCTTGTTTCAGATATGCCACAAGACCATCTGTGGGTGGCTTCTTCCTCCTCAGTTTTAATTTCAAGAAAAGCATTGTCCCTTCATCAGAATGAAGCAGGACAATTAAAACTTGCAAATTAGTTTCAGGACGTGGACATTGTGCTTAATAGTCACCTGTAGAGCTGCAGCTGACATGGTAGAGTTGTAGAAGCAAGGACTTCCCACTGGTCCAGAGATCCTGACATCAGTAAGTACCAGGCAGCAGAATGCAGGCATCTGCTTCCAGTTGCAGCTCTTCTAGTTGTGGCTCTTGTGATTCTCCAGCTGTGGAATTTGCCTCCCTGCATGGGTTGCTCTGCTCCCAGCTCTCCTGCTTTGCCCAACACGTTCACCGTCGGCAGAGCAGGAAATCACACTGATCAGCACACCACTCTGTTGATCAAGGGAAGTCAACCACTTTTCTTGAACAAGACCCAGCGGTGTTAGTCCCTACGACTCCTCTTCTCCCGTGGAGAGCAAGGCCCCTAGAAAGCTGTTGGCAGGGCGAGTCTGTGTAGAGAGAGCGCATGGCTGCACTCTTTGCCCTGCCTGTGGCCAGGACAGGACAAGGTGGTGAGGAGCAAAGCAGAGAAACACAAGAGCAGCCAGAATCTTCCATTCTGAATCTGCAAGTGATGCAGTTCTTTTTGGTGGCAGTCCCTGGTGGCAGCCCTTAAATTTCTTGGGGAAAAACTTAATATTTGTTTTAATTACATAGGAGCAGAGCCCCTCAGCAAATTGAGCATGTGGTGACTACATAAAATATATGATAGAATATTGTTTGACTTTGATTGAGTTAATCACAGGTCTGGCAAATTATAAAATTTAAAAAGTCTTATTTTTTTTAAATGCTTAATCTTGTGATTATGTTCCTCTTTATGGATTGCTGGGTAGTTTTTTGTAAGGAACCTGCAGACCTCAATGCTAATTCATTGGATATAGGCAATAGTAGATGCTATTTGTGGCTCTTTCCAGTCTATACTTCCCTTCCTCATAAGCTGTTGACATTGTAGTACATTTTATAATGTGGAACATGGAAGGGACTCCCTGAGGAGGACAATGCCTATTGGTTGTCACTTGCAGATGTGTTTGCAAGGAAGCATTCTGGCAGCCAGCAGGGACAGTGCGGTAACAGGAAGAGTAAACACAGAGATGCCCCCTATGTTCCCTCCATTTCCACTCTCTTCAACTTGACTTCCTGTTTTTCTTCTCTTTCCCTCTTAGAAGCCACATGTTTCCCCACACACATTCTATTTGGCTTGCAGGAGCCACTATCCAAGAATACACAGGAAGCTAGCCTGTGCTTGATCTATCCTGAGCATAGGTATTAGCTGGGCTCAGCCTGATGTGCCACTGGAAAGGTGAGGACCTGCCATAGGAGATTTCATGTACAGTTTTTGACAGCTTACTATCTGGATCTGAGCAATGATAGAGGCTCTGCAAATTCTGTAATACTTTGTGTCAGAAACAGAAGTAACGTTATTCTGTGTATCAAGGAAGCCGCTTCCTTACCTTGGTCTAGGCTTGGGTCTAAGTGAGCAGGGAGAAAAGGAAGAAAATGCCCCCAACAGTCTGCATCTCCTTTCTGAAAGTGAAGCTCTGCTCCCTGCTGTGAGTAATGCACGTTGTCAGCGACACAGCTTGTCATCTGGCTGAACTAGTTGAGCTATTCCCTGCACAGGCATCCAGCTAAGGATTTCCTTTCTATGGTCTCCCTTCAATTATCTTCTCCTCAGGCATTGCTGGTGGGAATAGAAAACGGTACCGTCACTTGAAAGACAACAGTCTGGCAAGTTTCTCCAATGTTGAGCATGGCGTTGCCATGTGACTCAGCAGTCTCACTCCTGGGTGTGTACCCAGGAGAGATGAAAACAGGTGCTCAGGCAAACTCAGCGTGAGTGTTCATATCTTCATTGTTCACGGTAGCTCAGAAGTACCGAGGCCTCCACCAAATGAGGAATGGCCCATCCAAGGAATGCAATGGTATTTAGCCTCACAAGCCAAGAAGTGCTAATGCATGCTACAGTGTTCGTGAATCTTGACAGTGTTAGGCTAAGTGTAAGAAGTCAGGCACAGAGGCTGCACATTAAATGGTCTTGTTTATATCGGATGTGTTAAGCATGCAAATTCATGGTGACAGTGATGGGAAGTTGACCGCTGTAGCCCATGGGCTGGGGGAAACTCTTGGAGTTTGAGGAGATTTTGCTGATGCATTCAGTTTCTTTTTGGGGGGTGACAGTACTCTGTGAAGGTGTCTGAGGCTGTTGAGTTGTATACTTTAAATGAATGGATGTATTATATGTGCGCTATCTCATAAAGCTGTTAAATACTTCATTTGTATCTTGGTGAAAACACTAAACTTTTTCTTAAAGTAGCAGTGTTAGAAGCCACATTCTCAAGAATGCCAAGGTTGTGACAGACATCACTTATTTGTGTGGTGTGCCACTGTTTACTGTTTTCATGTGTTTTATCTGGCTTGATCCTGGTCAGACGCTATTATGCAGATGAAACTGATACACATAAGAAAAAATGGCTTTACGGGACCGTACCAAATGGTGGGACAAATCCTCACTCTCAGGCTTGGTGCACACTAACCTGAGGTGATGTGTTAGTGACCTGGGATGCCTCTCAGATCGATTAACCTTAACTGTTTTGCTTCTTTAATAGAATTAAAAAGTCATTTTTGGTCTCAGGATTGCTATCTCCAATCCTGAGATTGGAAGTGGAGATAATGGTATTTTCACTTTAAAAGTATTTTTCTCCTTCCTCTGGTTTCTTTATGTGAAAATGGGCGTTGGGAGGTGTTCCCCGTCTTGGGATTGTATATAAAGACTGCTAAAAGACAGTTAAAACCTCTGCCTGACTGGACAAGTGCTTCACACTACACCGCCAAGGAATGTCGTTTCTCCTGTTTTATGCTTTTCAACTGCACAACCTCAGCAGGATTAATAATAACCACTTACGTCCCTGTTCCCGGAGGAGCAGAGCCACTGTACTGACATCATCAGATCAGCCCCTCATCTCTGTGAGCTATATGGGAACTGATGTCCAAGGAGCTGGAGTGGAGTAACTTGCCTGAAGCTTTATCTCAGGCTGCCTCTCTACTGTTCATTTATTCGTCCCTAGTGGTATTTGTTTGGCCAATTACACTTATTTCCGTGGGTTTGCTACTTGTTAAACATGAAAAAAGACTGGAATAGTGTCACTAGTTGAACCTCACTCTATTGAGAGCAAAGCTCTTTGTTTTGACCTGTCTGTGCCATCCTTGATCCAGGCTGCACAGCAGTTCAGGACCCCTGAATGTAACTTTAACTCGAGCATTGATTCTCAGAAGCAATGCCAACTATGTGTCCTGCTGCATAGACAGGAAAGGAGCCTACTGAATGGAAATGGTTCTCAGCTGTGCAGACACTTGTCACACGGTGAAGAGCCACTTTCAAGTTGTGGAGCGTCATGAAGTGTTTACATGTCGAAGGTTTGTTCACCGTCAGGATTGGCTTCCTGCCTTTACCAGGCCTTTTGACAGAGGATATATATGAGGTTGAGAAGGACCTCTATGAGACTGCCTAGAAGAAGCTTCTCATAGCCCTCAAGAAAGCAGGGAAAACACTGGGAAATACCGGACTCTGGCTTTCCGTAGCCTTTCTAAATGAGGTGGCTTTGCAAGATTTCGTTGTTGCTGTTGAGTTTGTTTCAGTTTTCTTGTTTGCTATGGCTACATCTTGTTTGACCTCTCTATCCCAGGACAGAGTGCTCCTTGTATGTTAGCCTTGTTGGTATGTTGCCACACAGGAGAGAGGGCCCCCTGTCATTGGTGCTGTCTTGTGTTTAGTTAATTAAACCACCTGCTACAGACCTGGATTGCTGCTGCTTCTCACTGCTCTGTGTGTGTGTGTGTGTGTGTGTGTGTGTGTGTGTGTGTGTGTGTGAGAGAGAGAGAGAGAGAGAGAGAGAGAGAGAGAGAGAGAGAGAGAGAGAGAGAGAGAACTGAGTAAAGGGCATGTATGTAAGCTCAGGAGCCCACGTGGAAGCAAACCCTGAAAACTGCAAAAGATGGGAATTGGGGTAAAGCCTTCAGTTTTAAAAAAGCTTGGTAATCTGGCTAGCTGAACGCCAGAGCCCACAAAGCTGAGAACTGCATTTCTGAAGATAAGATAGGCCCTTTTGTATTTTTATCTTTTTTTCTCCCAAAATGTGTTGAGTTTTAATATGGTGCTCTATCTCTGTAAGCAAGGAAACAGAGCCAGTGGTGAACTCATGAGCTGCTAAGTCCAACCCAACAGTTTCTCTTCCTTTCTCTGATGACCACATCCTAAGAAGACAGACCTTGTACAGATTCCTTCTCCTTAAACGCCTGGCTGTCGTTTCCACAATGCAGCATGCAGTTGCTTAGGGACTCACAGAGGATAAGAAGAGCCAGGAGTCAGGTGGAGGGAGGCCCAGATGGCTCTGCAGGCAAAGGTGCTTGTAGACCTGAGTTTGATCCCCAGAGCCCACATGGAGGTATAGGGAGAGAGAAGGGTGTAGCACATACCTTTAATTCCAGCACTTGGGAGGCAGAGGCAGCTGGATTTCTGTGAGGTTGAGGCCTGCTTTGTCTACAGAGTGAATTCCAGGATAGCTAGTGCCACATAGAGAATCCGTGTCTCAATTTAAAAAAAAAAAAAAGTGTAAGGAGAGACCGGATTCTACAAAGTTCTCTCTCGCCCCCTCACATGGCATGCACACTTGCTTGCCTCACTAACAGTATAGTAGTAATGATGGTGACATCAGTACTTAATGGTTTAGAGAACTGATAGCGGTTTGAAGTTAAGACTCCTGCCTTCTACCATTGAGCTCAGTGTTTGCAGAAATAATCCTTATGTCTAATAACCCTTTTTTTAAAAAAAAATGCTTTGTGGTAATTCGAGTCCTTCTTGTAGTTCTGTTTGTTATAAATCTGAACAAACTGCTTATTTAAGTGATTCTGAATAATTTTCTTTTACTTTCTGACTTGCTTACATGGGTAGATCATATTTGGGACTCATAGTAGGGTCTTCAAATGTGTTAGTGGTTGAATAGACCACTTGCTGCATGATAAAGTTAGCATCTGCACAGAGAAGTACAGGGCACTGCATGTTAAAGAGTTAGCATGTGCACAGAGAACAGACATGATAAAAAGTATGTATACAGTAGAGAAGGCTTGAGAACCCAAGTAGGAGAGGCAGAGAGGATAGAGGTCTGTATAGCCCAGATTTGCCTCACACTGCTAATCTTTGTGCCTCTTCTTCCTAAGTGCTCAGACTGCAAGCACGTGTCTCCATACCCTGCTCACCTGACGCCACTCTAGGTCAGTAGTCCTGTGGCCCAAGACGGGGAACACACATAAAAGGTGTTGCTTAAGAGAATAGGCTCGGACAGTTATGGCAGGGCCTCTCCTGCTTGGAGAGGACCTCTGCCTGTCACTTGACTTGTGTGGAGGCTTTGGTCAGTGCCTGTTGCTTAAGTGGGACTCTTTAACATTTGGGGGATAAGCTTGTATTGGCCTGGATAAATTCAGAGGGTTAATCAGCTCTCTAGCTTGTAGGCAGATGTCAGATCTATAGTGTAAGAGAATAGGAAACTTCCCCTTATGGCTGGAATCGTGTCAAACAAATTGTTTAAGAACATAAGCATAGAGCTGTGCATGGTGGCGGACACTTTGAGTCTCCGCACAGGAGAGGCAGAGGCTAACCTGCTCTTCCTAGCATGTTCCAGAGCAGCCTTTCTACAGCTATAGACTTGGACAAGGTCAGCTGGCCCTAAAATTCCTACTTGCACCTTTTACCTTAGTTTGGATTTTCTGATAGTTTTTTTTTTTTTTAATATTAGTTAAAGGCACATTTGTGTGTGTGTCTGTGTGTGTGTGTGTGTGTGTGTGTGTGTGTGTGTGTGTCTGTGTGTGTGTATGTGTACAAGCATGTGTATGTACATGAGTGCATTCCACAATGTTCGTGCAGGTCAGCAAATAATCCCGTTACTGTTTTTCACCCTATGGGTCCTGGGATTGAGCCTGGGTACCCAGCTTGGTGGCAGGTGCCATTACTTGCTGAGCCATTTCACTTGCTCTACACTATGCTTCAATAATTGTGTTTTCAATGAAACCTCAAGTCATCTGTAGCTATACTGAATGGGGGCTAATGTTGGTAGGTTTCCCTGTGTCTTGTTTTATGTGCTGTTACTTGTCCCCTGTAAAGATCAGTAACTGGTTGAAACTTGATTCAGCCAGTTTTATTCTGCTAGGTTTTCATCTTCTCAAGTGTACTGCACTACTAATGCATTGTTACTTTATGATGAAGGTAAAAACAAATTTACAGCTCTTAACCAAAATCCTAACCTTTCTTCCGTTTGCTTGATTTACTGCAAATTAAATTATGTTATGCCTGATAGAAATCATTAAGTACATAATTTAAAGCAGTTGCTGTGATCCATCTTTTGCCAGTTTCTGCCCTTACATCCAAATGTGGAACTTCAAGTCTGAAGGGGAGCAGGATAATTAGAAAACCATCCTTCTGGAATCCTAAGTGGTGCTCATCTCCATGCCCATGTGTGACATCAGGCCTTTGAGCCCAGAGCCAGAAATGCACACCCTACATTCAGGGTGCAGTTTTCAATCCTTGACTCATTTGCCTGATTTAAATATTCATGCTTCACCAGAACGAAAAGCTGCTCACTTTTAAAAGCAGGCCAGTTTTTTTTTGTTTTTGTTTTTTAATGGCTCCTTTGGCACTTTGTACTGTGTTAATACTGTCTTAAAGAAGGTGTAGTCTGGCAGAACTCTCCCGTGTCACTTCAGGGGCCCATGGAAGAGGAGAGCATTGCAGTTTTCAATGCTCTTCAATGCTTTCCTGAAGGTGGAGATACATGGAGATTGCAGGTTCATCACAGGGATCACTGCACTGCTCTTTGAATTTTCCATAGATTACAAGCTTTATAACTTTGAAATCATGAAAGTCAAGTGCTTCCTCATTTGTTTGAAGCCAGGGTCTTTGTGTGCTGGGTGCACTGTAAAGTAACAACCCAGACAGTAACCAGAGGCTCGGGCGGCAAGTCCATGCCTGCTTCCTCCTCCAGGATCCCAGAAGATGCCAGGAACCTTGGTAGTTAAAGCAACTTCTGAGTTTGGGATTGACACAACAAAAATTTGACGTATATGATGAAAAATAATCTATTTTTAATGTATTTAATAGTATGCAGTAGAAATTGTTACTGCTCAGAAGACATGAGCGCAATACTCAGATCGCTATTGACACAGCTGTTTGTCTGAACATCGCAATGAGTCTCTCCTCTGACTGTCTTTTCTGGTCACATGACTATGTACCAAGTAGTGTTTATGTGGATTTTAAGAATTCACTTTTTAGGAAGATAACCATTTTTGCTTCTGTGCTTAAAATGTGTTGCAGGCTTTTGAGAAAGAGGAAGAGGTAGGAAGTTAAACTTTTATATAGGCCCTTTGGGGAAGAAATGTTTGCGTTTTGTGCTCGCCACATTATTTTCACTGTGGGAAGCTGGCGTAGGAATCTTGTTATGTTGCTGTGGTCACCACTCGTGTCTTGATGCAGGTGGCACCTTTACTGACCCCATGAAGAATGTTCATGTATGCACATGTGTGTGTTCCGTCTTCACGGACTCAGTCAAGGATCTTCGTGTGAGCATGCATGCACGTATGTGTGCTCATGCACTCATCTATTTTGAGCTCCCAGAGTGTAGTTCTTCGAGTGAATAGATTTATATTTAACTTAAGGGGAAGGAGGAGCTATTCCTGGGCTGTTGCTGTTTAAATCTTCAATTCATGAGAGAGAATCTGGGCTATCATGAAAAATTGCTGTGATGTTTAAACTTGAATCTTCTACTCAGCACAGTACACAGTTTTGTGTAAGATACTTCAGGGTTGAGCAGGCATTTGTTAGAAGCAAGATTCTTAATGCAGTCACATGTTATTTTCAGTGCGCTGAGCTGTGGTAGCTGCTGAGCCCCGAGTTTCTAATATACAAGAATGAGTCACCCACTGTTCTCTTTTCAGACTCACTTTGGTTTCAACAAGAGCTGCAGAGCTCCGAGCCCTCACCCCCTACCCCACCGTCCTACAGTCGTTATGCAAACCCTCTCTCCTTTTTATAGTTGTCTTGCCCTTACTTTAGAATTAGAGAGTGCTTTAAACAGTTATTGTCAATGTAACGTACTGTTCCTCCCTGCTTATTACTGTGGGTAGTGTCAGGATCGCAGTGGAGGGATTTCTGTCCACTTCCACTCTACTTGGCCTCTGCTTTCCTTCCATCCTTTACTGAGGTAAGGCCATTGTACTTGATGAAATTCCACTTCTTGTGACTTGTGGTACAGTATTTCTGTCTCCATAAATCGAGTAGTGGAATGATTACTGCCAAAGGTTGTTCAGAAGAAACCACATCTGGTTAGCCTGTTATTTGGCATGTTTTTTCAAATACTCAGAAACTAGTACAAACAGACATGACAGGTTAAATTCTGGTACTGTGATGGTCTCTTGTGTCTTTAAAATGGGTTATAAAAAGTCTGATTTCCCTACCTCCAGTGCCGTTTGCATTATATAAACTCATTTGAGGGCATTTTCATAGTTTTAATCATAGGGAAATTTTCAAGTTATTTCTAATGTTGGTCAGGGACTGAGGAAGCTGCAGGCTCTGTCTAGTTTGAGCCAGGAGTCTGACAGGGATAAAGTTTGCTCCTATAATATTGACCTTTGTTTTTACTACTCAGAAACTTAATCCAGTGATGTTAGAGCTAGAATTGAACCTGTGCCTCTCCTGAGTCTTACGATCTTACTGACTCATAGAAGGAAGAGACTATTAGAGGTGGACTCCACACATGCCGCGGGCTGTGTGTGGAACTCGGAGGACAGCCTTGGGGAGTCGGTTCTCGCCTTCCACCATGTGAGTTCTGGGAATTGAACTCGGGGGTCAAGCTCGGTGGTAAGTGCTCTCTCTCATCTGCAGACCCAGCTCCTGGGTGGTTGGCTGCAGAGCTAACTCCTTTACCTCCTTACAGAGCCTAAAAACGTGTCTGGCACATGTAGCTCAATAAATGGTTTTGTGGGATTGGGGATGTATTTCTGTGGTTGAGGGCCTGCTTGCCTAGTGTGCATGGGCCCTTGATTCGATCCTCAGCACCTTCCCAAGAAACCAAACCAAGCAAAGGTAATAAAACAAGAGCATGCAAATAAATACAACGTGGGCGGATAACAGAATAGACTTGGTGTGGTGGTAAGTTAGTAAATTAGAAGGAATCTGGTGTGGCAGCAGGGTCAGAGATGGGAAAATGAGAGGTAATGAATGTGGAAATGGATATAAGACAGCATTTATAGAGTAAGAATGCCAGAAGACAAATGGCCATCAAATTACAGACAAAAAGCCGCTGACTCAGCAAAGTCAGATTGAGAATCAAGATTATTAGGGGAGGGAATAAGGTATGAAGACTCATCCTCCTGCTTAAAATGTTAAATTCTCAAGTAAATAGAACACACCTTAGATTTCTCCTCAGCCCAGGACAACAGCAGCTGGAAAGAGTGACACTTGAAAGATCTCGAGTCAGATCCAAAGGCCATCTTTTCCCTGCATTCCCCCTGAGAGGTCGAAGATGAGGGAAGGTGAGTGTGACCCACGAGCTTTGAACTTGGAGAAGAAATCATGGTGGTGGGAGGATAACAGAGTATGCTATGAGGACAGCCCTCCTGACACTGTAAAAGCCAGTGTCAGGAACACTGGCTGGAACAGATATTCCAGCCAGAGTAGCCAGAAGGAAGGTCAGGGAAAATGAGCAAAAGCAAGTCAGTTCTCTGGAAAGACAACAGACTGTTCCAGGCAGTCTCCCTATTACAGTAGTATCAGCGAGGAGGGGAGCACTGCTTTCAGTCATTCTCACATGAGGTGTGCTTGCCTATTTAGAGAACACGAGTAAAGATGTGTATCCAGCTGCTGGTAGTGAGGTGCCCACACAAGGTTAAATCAGACCAAAGGCTTTTGATTACTGAGAAAAGAACACTGGAAACAGTTAGCCAGGATGTTGGGGATGGAGAGATAGCCCTGTAGTAAAGCACCTGCTGGGGTCCTGGGTTCAATACTCTGCACTGGTTTAAAAAAAAAAAAAAGTTCAGTCACAAAAGAAATGTAAAAGTTCTTGGTAAACATAGCAAGGATGTGTAATGCCTGTCCCTTTTCCTTCTCTTCCAGCTTCCCAGGGCTCTATTCTCTCTCTTATTCCAGGCTCCAGCCATTGGCAAGCTTTTTCTCACTAACTAGACACCATTCTTTCTGGGCCTTCACACTTACTCTCCCTTCTGAGGTACTGTGTCCTCCGTCTTGGCAGATGCTCACACATCCTTAGGCCTCAGGGTGGATATTGCTTCCTCTTGATCAGCTTAGGTTTGAATGGTCATCTAATATGCTTTTTCCCTTTGTACCTGTCATCTTAAAAATAAGCATTTATTTTTTCCTGTGGCTAGTTTGATACTCCAAAAAGCCAGGACTTCATGTACTTACTCAGGGGTAGTCTCTGTGTCTGGCATAAGTAATGTACTCATTAAGTACAATCAGTTAGTAAATCAATTGCTAGAATCAAAACAAACTAGAAAGTGATTGGTGAAAACAGTACATTGTTGGTAAGGAACAACCGGATGAGCTAAATAAAACATGCTCAAGAGTCAAACTGTATTTTATCAATTGGAATTCTGTACATAATAGTAATTGTTCAGGTTAGCAGAGAAAGCAGATGTTCAATTAAACCATCTAAGAACATTTAACAATGACTAGCAAGTGAGCTTCTGGGTCATGACTTTAAATGGCAAATTACAAATTCAACTCAAAGTAGCTTTAGCCTGAGAAGGCTATTGGAACGATACAGAAAGTACCATAGAACGGAAAGAAAAGCTGCAGTCTCCCCACCTAGCAGGGCTCTCATCTTCACAGATTAGCGAGCTGTGGAAATGCTTTCTCTTGAGTTGTGTTCTCCATCCTTTCCTAGTGTGGTATAGCAACTCCATGTGGCAGAGACTGTAGCTTTCAGGCTTTGTTACCTTTGGCAGAAAAGCAAACTGTCCAGCTCTCTTTGGGTTGCCAATCCCTGGGGAGAAGGTACTTTGTTTTTTGTGACTCGAGTCATAAGCCCATTATCCCAGTCTAAAGGTAAGAGTAACCCCCACATCTAAGGAGACAGGGCAATGTAAAGACTAGAATGCAGGGTGTAGTTTGGGCACGGTGGGTACGTGTGTGCATCAGGGTGATGAAATGAGCAAAGCCTTTCTCAAACAAGGTAGGCCTGCAGCCGTCTTCTCTGAGGAGCCTTGTGATAGACTCATTAGTTGCTCTGCCTTGTTCATTTGTTTGGTCTGCTTTATATATATATATATATATATATATATATATATATATATATATATATATATATATATATAAAGGTGTTTTCATCTTACAGATGAAGCACAAGTTTATTTTTTTAAAGACTTATTTATTTAATGTATATGAGTACAATGTAGCTGTTTCAGACACAATAGAAGAGGGCATCAGATCCCAGTACAGATGGTTGTGAGCCACCATGCAGTTGCTGGGATTTGAACTCAGGACCTCTGGAAGAACAGGTACTACTCTTAACCTCTGAGCCACCTCTCCAGCCCGTTTGGTCCGCTTTTAAGCCCTGTTTAGTGTCATATGCAAAAATAAAGTGGTTAGAATTGTATCTAACATGAAAAATTATTAAAAACTGAAAGAGCTGGGTGGTGGTGTCTTTAATCCCAGAGCTTGGGAGGCAGAGTCAGGCAGATCTCTGAGTTCAAGGCCAAGGCCAGCGTGGTCTACACACACACACACACACACACACACACACACACACACAAGCTGAAAGAAAATGGAAGTTTTTACTGTAGAGGTAGAAGATCTTCGTTAGCATATGAGAACCAGAAACCATACAAGAGAGTTAATAGCATAAGAGGATAAAAGGGAACACTTACATGACAATGTCCTTGTATAACCCAAAAAGCTGTTTCATAATGATTAGCGGTTAGTTTATTAAAATGGATATAGCGGGGGCGAGAGAGTTGGCTTGGTGGTTAAAACTCTGGTTGCTCTTCTTAGGAGACCTGGGTTCAATTCCCAACACCTACCAAGGCTTACAACCATTTGTAACTCCAGGTTCAGGAGATCTGATGCTCCCTTCTGACCTCCACTAGTACCAGGCACACGTGGTATATAGACATACCTGCAGGCAAAACACCCATATGCACAAAATAATTAATAATAATAATAACAACAATAACAGCAACAGACAACATACATATTAGAGTTCACGATTTTAAGCAGACAAGTAATTATTACAATGAATATATTTCAGTGAAAAGTGGATATACACAATTTTAAAAGGGAAGGAAGTCTTTATGTAAATAAAGGCAGTAAAATAGAAATTAGAAGAATGACAAAATGTCTCAAACTCTTGTTACACATCTGACAAAGGATCTTCAGATTTATATGTTAAAGAGTTCTTGACCCAAAGAAAAGGACGAGCAGTTTCCAAGGGTAGCAGGAACAGTAGCAGGCAATTCACATACAAATTCACTGTACTACAAAGAAGAAAACATCAGTGGGCAGTAAGGATATGAGCAATGAGCAGCCTTATACAACCCGGGAGATAAGACTTAACACCTAGTCTAAAATAAAAGAGTGTGCAACCAAGTCTGAGGCCCCACCTGGTGGAAGGAGAGAACTGACCCCTATAAGTTGTAAGTTGTCTTCTCTTCCTCCGTTCAAATGCTATATCCTCTACCCATAAGTAAATTAAAACAAAGCAGAAAAGCCATAGCCCAGCTTGTTGGTGCAGGCCTATACTCCAAGCTGCATGGGAGACTGACAGGAAGATCACAAGTTCAAAGTCTTGGCAGTGCACAGATTGAATTCAAAACCAGATTGTTGAAACCTTGTCTCAAAAAATGTAAAAGGACCCAGTGGCTGGGTCCTTAATCCCAGCACCCAGGAGGCAGAGGCAGGCGGATCTCTGTGAGTTTCAAGCCAACCTGGACTACACATTGAGTTCTAGGCCATCCAGTACTACATAATGAGACCCTATTTAAAAAAAAAAAAAAATAGAAGTCTGGGATGTAGCTTAATGGTAATCTGTTTACCTAGCATGTGCAGTGGTCAAGGCTCAGCTCTTCATGCCACAGTGATATACATTTATATACATATACATGGGGAACAGCATTTGTATTTTGTAGCAAATCGGAAATGTGCACCTATGTGTCTCACCAGCTAGAGCATCATTGTCCAGTGTGGCCACAAATGTAAAGTAGCATTTTCTAGTTGCTGCAGTACACGGAGAAAACAGATAGGATTAATTTTAAGTTATGATCATCAGTTTTAGCTTCATATTTTATAAAATGTACTACTTCATTGTAAATTTTAAATACTGAAATCTAAATGCCGAATTTAAATACTGAAATCTAAAATACTTCAACATAGGATCAACATTGTAAGTTTCCTATGCGCTCAAGTCTTTGGACCTGGTGTTTGTATTTTCAACCTGCAGCATGTCTCATTTGCCATAGCCACATTTTCATGATCATAGCCACGTGTGGCTAACAGATACTCTACTGGACAGGGTAACTCTAGAGATGCCCTTACTGACGCACAGAGGGACTCGTTTATAGTGGCCGTTTTCATAACAGCTAAAACAGAATCAGTCCGAGCATCTTTTGACAAATGAATTGTGGTACATTTTCACAGTGAAATGCTATCCTACAGTTATAAGGAAAAATGAGTGAACTACAGATGTGTTAGTCATCATGGGGAACTTTTCAATATTGGAGGAAAATTTAAATTACAGAAGAATACTTAAAAGCTATTAAAATATAATTGGGGCCTGTGTAGGTAAAATGAGGAATTGGCTAATGTGTGAGGTTCTGAGGTCCTAGGTTCAATCCCTAGCAAGACATATACAGTTACAGTTTACAGATACATTTGTAGTAAAGTCAGAAAGAAAAAAATGCTTGAAAAATTCAGAAGTAGTTGCCTCACACACAGGCCAGGGAATGATGCAGCTGGAGAGAAGTGACTTGCAGATGGATATTCAAAGATACTGTTGCTAGCCTGACCCTTAGAGATGTATGTGCAAGTATGCATACACATGTCATTAATGCTCGGGACATACTTGTTACTCAGTTTCACTAGCAAAGAAATAGTAATGATGGAGTGAGTTTCTTTTTGCCTGTGAAACTGGTTTAAAATGTGAAGGTGTTGTTCTGGTAAGCTTGGCATTGATCCCAGTGCTTAGGTGACTTAAGTCCGGAAGCTTGAGAATTTGAGGCTGGCTGTGCTACAAAGCAAGTGCTATGTTGAGATATCCTGTCTCTGTGAACAGTTCATGTACTCGGAGAGCAACGGTGCTCACAGGTGGACGGGACTGTGCAGCCTTTCGGATAAACTGATTTCGGTGTTTTTGCCTTTAGTTTAGGGTTGGGAGTGTGGTTCACTGGAATCACGAATGTTTGGTGTGTGCAAGGCCCTGACTTCAGTCCTCAGCACCAGAAGAAAAGATTTAAATGAAAATACATTTCTGTTTTTCTGTAAGATGGGCCTCATTTTATGCAGCTGGAGTTATCCTAAGGATACTGGATGGTGTTCTAGACCAGTGGATCTCAACCGGTGGGTTGAGACCTTTGAGGTCACATATCAGATATACTGCATATCATATATTTACATCTTGATTCATAACAATAGTAAAATTAGAGCTATGAAATAGCGATGATATAGTGTTATGGCTGTGGGTCACCACAGCATGCATTATAGTGAAGGGTTGCACCATGAGGAAGGTTGAGAACCACTGCTCTAGAGTAAGTTAGAGCCTAGTGCCAGCCAGTTCATGTTTGAGAAACTGCTAGAGATTGGCACAGTTCCCACCCTCTTTCATCAAAGTGTTGGGGTTGAATCCAGGCTCCCATGCACAGTGTGGAGTGTTTAGACACTGAGTTGTTCCCCTATCCCCAAACATTTCTCTTTAAACCAGCATTTACAATCAGGTTTTAACTGTTTGGCAGTCAGCAAACAAAACTCTGGTCATCATTTTGGTGTAAAAAAGAACCAAAGACTGAGCATTCGGGGAATCGGGTGGCTGTGTGACCCCATTACAGCTGAGACCTCGAACTAGGTATTCATGTCTCACTCTGCGTGAAAGTCACTTCTGAGGATTCAGGGATACTTTCACTTTTGAATAGAGTGCTAATAATAAAGTCTCTCGAAGAGGAAAAAAATTACTGAGTTCTTTTCTGAACACTGTTTGGTCTCAGAGTTAAAACCAGGGGAAAAGAGTCCCAGCCAGGTGCTCTGGATTTGACCCCTCCATACCTATTAATCTGAAGAGAGCCTGAGAACCAAGCAGTGGAAGAAACACATAGCCTTCGTCTTCCACATGTGACTGCTTTAGACAGAGTGCATTTGTGCTGCTTCTCTCCCCATAAAGAGCACAGTTCCCACCAGCCTCTCTCCCATTGCAGCACATGTGCATTCGGGCCCAGGAGGCTGTGATTCCGTTTGTTTGTTTGTTTTAAGCCAAGGAAGTGACCAAACTCTGGTTTCTTGATTGTGAACTTGGCAGGCCCATGTGAAAGATGGGTAGTTACAGTTATTACTGCAGTTGGAAACTAAGCAAAGCATTTCCGACACAGGCAGGAGACTAAAGGCTTGGTGAGGACAGATTAGAGTTGGATGTATTGTAGAACAGAAGTCAGGATTAGGCACTGATTGAAATGGCCACCTGACAGGAAGAAATAACTCTGATGTTTGAATTGATGTGCTCCCTGATATGCTATGCACTAAGTGCTCAGCACTGCCTGACGTGCCAGTCAGAGGACTTTCACACTGGTTCTTCAGGGTTCCATCCTGTTTGCTGTGTCAGTTACTGACTGAGAGATAATATGGATGCCAGCACTTTCTCTGATAGGTTACCCCCATTTCCTTCACATCTTGCCCAAACTACAGGTTGCTCTTAGAATCTCTTCCTTTCCCTCTCTTCTTCTTCCCTCCTCCTTTCCTCTCTCCTTTCTCCTCTCTCCTCCCTCCCTACCTTTCTCCTCCTATATTCCCCTTCCCTTTCTTCCCTCTATTGTTTGGAAGAAAAGTATTCAGGTCCTTAAAAATGTGAATTTAAAAAGATTTAAAATTAATTGAATGAGAACATAACACTTTTTTGAGAGTGACAGAGACAGTGACACAGAGCAAGCGAGCGCTGGTCTGTGTAGTTCTGCCTAGAACTTGCTTTGTAGATCAGGATGGCCTGGAATTTGCAGAAATTCACCTGCCTCTGCCTCCCAAGTACTGGGACTAAAGGCATGTGCCACCATATCTAGCTTGAATATAGAATTTGAGATTTAGTGAAAATTGATTTCCTGGTCTATGCTACAATTGTTTTAAAACGTTAAATTTATGTTTCTGGTTTTGTGTTCAAGGTTGTTTAAAAATTCTTTTTTAGGTCCATTCAGAGAATAGACTGGTGATAAATACATAGCAGTAAGAAATAGGAAGTGGCTGGAGGAGTTTGCATAGACAGCACAGAGGAATGGCTCTGAGGAGTGAGTTAGCAGCTGTAATATACAGCGAGCACTATAGTCAACAGGACTGTGTTGTCTCCAGGATTGCCTGATGAATAAGTAGATTACTGCTGTCCTTGGGAGGTCGGCTGGTAACCTAAGTGATGGACATGCTCATGTCTTTCACTACAGTAGCCATTTTACTGTATACATGTGTATCTTAATGTACACAGTAAAATTTGTTTTCAAAAACAGTTGGGTAGTGAGATGGTTCAGCAGGTTAAGGCACTTGCTTTTTGAGCCTTAATGATCTGAGTTCGATCCCTGAAACACACGTAAAGGTGGAAGGAGAGACCTGACTCTATAAAGCTGCTCTCTGACCCCACATGCACAGTGTGGCCTGGATGTGCCCATCACAGCCATCATCAACATCATCATCATCATCATCATCATCATCATCATCATCATCATCATGAAGAAAGTTTTAAAATAGAATAAGGAAAAGTATTTCTACGTCTCAGGCTAAGAAAGAACACTTTTCTTATTGTATAGTTTAGATTCTTTCTACAGATGCTAGTATTGAAATCAGGTGTTAATCCCTACAGGTTTAAAGAAGAAATCCTAGATGAAAATGTTCAGCAAATCATATGGCTAGATGAAAAGACACTGCCATGTCCTCATACAATAAAGGAAGCATTTTTGATTGGAGTAACAGCTTATAGAGATAAAAAATAATTGTTGTTGTTTTGACACTCACTTAAAGAAATTGGAGAATAAAAGCCAAAAATGTACTGTGGTCTTATTCTCCACTGAGCTGTCTACAGAGTGCCAGATTGTAAGCCTGCAGTAGCTTTGAAAGTCTTAAGGAGACGCATTTCAGATACAATCGGCAGTTTCCTCTGTTTAGTATTCTTTGTCTAAAGCTGTGATGCACAACACTTTGCTCTGTTAGCTGGGTGTGTCAGGGCTTCCTTTTTATAGAGGGTAGCTTGTTACCTTTCTGTCTTAAGAATGCATTTCCCTGAGAATGATAATTATTAAATCAAATTATAAACACCATCCAAAGAATAAGTCTTTGAAACTCCTTCAGAAATAAAAAGTATTTTACCTTTATCTTTCTCCCATTCTTAACTCTCTTCTTGCCTTCTTGTTGTTGTTGTTGTTGTTGTTGTTGTTGTTGTTGTTGTTGTTGTAATTTTTACTAACTGCAAAACAGCTGAGGGGAGGAGACTTGGAATAGACTCCTAACTAAAAAGACCCCATGGCCATTTGTTATTGGATGCTGTTGGAGATGATGTAGGTTGTATTGCTAGGGTTTTAGATTATATCTAAGAAAAATGTAAGAATGTGTACAGCAAAGAAGTGTTTGAATCTTAAACTCAAAAGGAAGCATAGGGCAGCACTGAGCTGTTTTCAGAATGTTCACTTAGTGGGGACTCTAGGAAAGAACAGGACGTTGTTTGGAGGGAGCTTTTATGTGAGGAGAATCTCCAGTTGAGTAATTGTTAGACTTGATGAAAATCCACACCGAATAGTGTCAAGTAGTTAAAGAGCTGCCAAGTGCAAAAATATGACGTCATCGACTTCTCCAGTCCAGCCCTTAGCTCCTCCCTTTCATAACAGTTGGGACTTTCACAAGCTATACTGTGTCTTAAAACAAAAATAAATGAATAAATCATGAATATATGGGTCTGAGATTTGGATTCAATTAGCAGCTCCTCCAGGGTTGAAGTACATCTGATGTCTGTTCTCTTTGGGCTCATGTAGTCCTTCCTGGGTGTAGGAAGACTTGCTAAAGCAAAAGAAAAGGTAAACACCTTAGAAAACAAGCCTTTTTTTTTTTTCTAATTTTTTTTTTATTAACTTGAGTATTTCTTATTTACATTTCAAGTGTTATTCCCTTTCCTGGTTTCCGGGCCAACATCCCCCTAATCCTTCCCCCTCCCCTCTTTATGGGTGTTCCCCTCCCCATCCTCCCCCCAACAATCACGTTCACTGGGGGTTCAGTCTTAGCAGGACCCAGGGCTTCCCCTTCCACTGGTGCTCTTACTAGGATATTCATTGCTACCTATGAGGTCAGAGTCCAGGGTCAGTCCATGTATAGTCTTTAGGTAGTGGCTTAGTCCCTGGAAGCTCTGGTTGCTTGGCATTGTTGTTCATATGGGGTCTCGAGCCCTTCAAGCTCTTCCAGTTCTTTTCTCTGATTCCTTCAACGGGGTCCTGTTCTCAGTTCAGTGGTTTGCTGCTGGCATTCGCCTCTGTATTTGCTGTATTCTGGCTGTGTCTCTCAGGAGAGATCTACATCCGGCTCCTGTCGGCCTGCACTTCTTTGCTTCATCCATCTTGCCTAATTGGGTGGCTGTATATGTATGGGCCACATGTGTGGCAGGCTCTGAATGGGTGTTCCTTCTGTGTCTGTTTTAATCTTTGCCTCTCTATTCCCTGCCAAGGGTATTCTTGTTCCCCTTTTAAAGAAGGAGTGAAGCATTCACATTTTGGTCATCCGTCTTGAGTTTCATGTGTTCTATGCATCTAGGGTAATTCAAGCATTTGGGCTAATAGCCACTTATCAATGAGTGCATACCATGTGTGTTTTTCTGTGATTGGGTTACCTCACTCAGGATGATATAGAAAACAAGCTTTTAAAACGGAAAGAAGCCCTTCCACATAGATGGCAAGATGAGAATTACAGCTGAATCAGGAACCCTTGGAGGAAGACATTTTTTTCCCAAAATGTAATAGATATAATTTTTTTAATTATAAAGCAATATATTTATCATAAAGTCCTCTGCCAAGTCACCAAGGCAAAAATTGCCTGCAAGCTCACCACTGTTCACATTTTGATGCACAAGGTGTTTTATTTTCATAGGAATTAATGTGAGATTATTCCAGAAGAACCAAGAAAGACCACTGTGTATATTCTTAAAAATTGAAAAGATGTCGCATCCTGATACCAGATTAGACTCTGGGAAGTTGAAGTTTGGGTGGATGGTTAAGAATGCAGGGGCAGGAGATTAGCTGAGAGCATAGAGAGCTCTTGCAAAGGACCCAAGTTCAAATTCCAGCACCCTTGTGGGGTGGCTCAAACTGCCTGGAACTCCAACTTTAGGGCATCCAGCACCCTCTTTCAGCCTCTATGTGCACTGTAATCAGGTGCACAAGACCACCGCCTTTTTTTTTTTTTAAATACAAATCAAGTTTTGGGACAACTTTTCCAATTGTTTTTATGTTGTATCCTTTTTCAATAGTTTTTGTGTTGTATCCTTCAAACCCATCTTTTATCCGTTACATCACCCCAACTGTAGTAAATGTCAGCCTGCTTACATTATCAGACTGTTGTGAGGTGATAGTTGACTGATGCCACTTTATCTCGGAACCATGAAGGCGATATCTTGGCTAGGGAGTGGTATTTCTGTGGTGGCCAAAACATACTTCTTGATTTACTTAATACAAATAGGAAAGTAAAACATCGTTGACTTTGCCTGTTACCATCCCCATGTGAATTACATGCCAAAAGCGGATGGAGAAGATAGGAGAATGGTTCTCTAACAGGTGTGGTGTGTCCCCAACACTGATTTCTGGGAAAAAAGCTTCTCCTCAGGAACAAAGGCGTCACCTCATAGCTTTGGCAGCTGGCCCTCATGTGCTGGGAGGTGAATAGGGAATGTCTTGTGCACTTGGGTATTTTAAAGATCTTAAGGATTACATTTTGTTGATTGGCTTGCTACTTTGTCGAGGAGTTGTATGCATTAAAGACTTAATCAAATTGCATTGCATTTTGTGTGTTTCCTGTGTAAGCATCTGCATTCGGGTGTAGGTAGCACTGTTTTCAAAGCCCAGAAAGGGCAGGGTGCTCAGTTGCTTTTATAAAGGCAATTTCTTGCTTGACTGCGATTGAGTGCAGAATTATAATACCAAGGGCTTAATTTATAACAGAAAATGCAGGAGTGCAAACCTGTTAAACCCCTTCTACATGTATAAACAGGGTAAACAATGGCAGATTAGCATGGAATATTGTTTGATGTGAATAATCTTAAAAACAAATTTCCTTGGCCTCTGCCTGTCATACCTGTTAGCACAGAGAAAACTTGTAGGAATCAGGGCATCATCTTTGAAATACAGAATCAGAGTAGAGAAGCAGAATGACACGAGGCAGCTGCTGCCTGGATTGGCAGCCTATTTATAATCCAGGAGGCTCGTCGTGAGATTGCCACGCTGTGTGCTGTGCACTGTGCCCGCATCAGATAGGAATGATGATTTGCCTGTGTGTGTGCATGCTCGCGGCTGTTCCTGCTCTCAGACTTCTAATTTTTCAGCAAGGGATTCCTTTTCCTGCATAGCAATGGAGCATGCCAGTCAACGCTGATTTTGGAGTTGCAAGCACTAAACAGCATCTCCTAGGGACCTGGGCATTCTTGTGGTGCTGGGGGGAAAGTTCTAGTGGGCCAGGCATTTAGAGATGTCTGACCTTCTCTACATTTTCACCAGGCTGCCTCTCCTGAATGAATCATGTGGGACAGGATGTCGCATTTCAGTACCTTTTGGCTATCTGTGCATGTTAGACAGTAACCATTGCCAAGCCAATGGGTCTCAGGTTTTTTAATTACGGAATTAAATGCCCACAGGAGCTCTGCTCATATGTTAATTCTACTGTTTGACTTTAAAGGATTTTTTTGGTTTTGTTGTATTTTGTAATTCGGATTATAAAAGGCAGTCAGCCATTCAACATAAACTTGTTTTTGAGGCAAGCAGGGTAGGAAAAGGTAGCTGAAGCCTTTTTACCTTTCCCATCTGAGAAGGGAAACCGCCTTCCTCCGTGCTCTCCCTAAGGTTTATTTTAAAGTATGTTAGCAAACACAGCCTTGACACTTGTTTCCAGGAGCACCCTGAAGCATTGGAATGGTTCTCAGTCCCAGCTACTGTTAGCTCTCTGTACCCTGCCTGGTATCTCCTGGTGTCTACGTCACAGAGTGTCTGCAACTGAATTTTCCTCCCAGGCAGTTTCCCCTAAGGCACATTTTACTACAAAACATATCCTGTGCTGCTGTGCTGAGGTGCTTCAGAGCACTCTTGTGGAATTTTAATTTTAAAATAGTGAAAATTTAAAGCTACAGATAACAGAAGGAGAGGTGTTTTGGTTTTTCCTTAGCTCAGCTCTCTTACACATATGATTTGTCACATATATGACTATGTTCCTCTGATGACCCATCAGAGACATGTAGAAGCCAGGATGTATTCACTAAGAAGGGATTTTCTTTTGCCTAAAAGATGTTATTGTGTTGTTGGCAAATCTGAAGAAGGTCAGTAGGTAATATTCCTCTATTGGTGTTGAGTTTCTCCCTCCTCTAACAGTGTGCTTTGGAAAATTTAAGTGTGCAGCACAAGTTGGAAGGTTTTGAGGGAGCACTCCAGCAGTTGTGGGTCCATTACCAGTGCATGCAACACCATATTTCTGGTCACAAAACAACCTGATTTAGTTTTTAGCAAAATAGGAGCGGCTTGCAAGTGAGCCCAGGAAGAAGTATGCAGCAGGTAGGGGAGAGAGGAAAGCATGAAGCCACAGCACAGTTTAACACCTAGAGAGTTGGGTGAGAGACATGAGGCTTCTCTGTCATCTTAACTTTTCTGAAATTATGTCACAATGGATTTTGTTGTTGACTTGAGCAGGGTCTCTTGGAACTACACTGGCCATTGTGAGGGTGGCCTTGAGCTTTTTGTTGCTGCAGTTGCTGCTGTCATGCAAATCTCAAAATGGAGTTTTAAAAACCACATAATGAAAAATGAATTGTAACAGAATATTGTTAAGGTTCTAGAGACTCGCCCGCCCCTCAGACTGAAGCACAGGAGAGCAGCTGTTATGCTCTTATCAGCAGGACACCTCTGCTAACTTAACCCATTGCTGTGGAAGATCCAAACTGGTGCTGAAGGGGAGTATATGGTTCACATTTACCTAGAAAGAACTTCACTTGCCTACTAGACCCATCTGTGTAAAAAGACCAGGGCAGAAATTCTGTGGTGGTGGAGCACAGGAAGGCTTCCATCTCCTTTTGAGTTACAAGACCCTATTGGAAGATAAAAGATTTTAAAAATAAAATTCACAGTTCTGGAGAGGACTTCATGGTTAAGAGTTCTTTGTGTGTAATCATGAGGACTGGAGTTTGGATCCCAGCATGCACAGCACAAGCCTAGGTGTCCTGTGCAAGCCTTGTAACTTCAATTGAGAGAGGCAGAAACAGAACAGTTACTGGGGCTTCATGCTTCCAGCCTAACCAACAAAATTCAAGTCTCTTCTTCACCCAGGTTCAGAGAGAGACCCTGTCTTAAAGGAATAGGGAGAGCATGGTAGGAGGAAGACATCTAATGCCCTCTTGTGACCTTTGCACGCTTGAACAGAGCTTGAACAGATTTGCATATATTCAGTGTGTGTGTGTGTGTGTGTGTGTGTGTGTGTGTGTGTGTGTGTGTGTGTGTATTAAAAAGTACACCTGCAGTAGTGGTATACAACTTTAATTCCAGCACTAGGAGGCATAGGCAGGCAGATCTCTGTGTGTTTGAGGCCAGCCTGGTCTACTAGCTCCAGGACAGCCAGGGATATACAACAAAACCCTGTCTCAAAAATCAGAACCAAACACACACACACACACACACACACACACACACACACACACACACACACACACACACACACACACACACAGAGTTAAGATTACCATTTGGGGATAAAGTATCATGACCAAAAGCAAGTTAGGGAGGGAAAGGTTTATTGGACTTACAGTTTCATATCAGTACAGGAACTTAGACAGGGCAGGAACCTGGAGGCAGGAGCTGATGCAGAGGCCATGGAGAAATACCACTTACTAGCTTGCCCCCTCTAGTTTGCTCACCCTGCTTGCTTAATAGAGCCCAGGAACTCTAGCCCAGGGACAGCACCACTCACAGTGTGTTGAGCCCTGGCCCATCAATCAGTAATTAAGAAAACTTCCTACAGCTGGATCTTAGGGAGGCATTTTCTTTTTTTTTTTTTTTTTTTTTTTTTTTTTTTTTTTTTTTTTTGAGCTGGGGACGAACCCAGGGCCTTTGTGCTCGCTAGGCAAGCGCTCTTCCGCTGAGCTAAATCCCCAACCCCGGGAGGCATTTTCTTAATCAGAGTTCTCTCCTCTCAGATGTTAGCTTATGTCAAGTTGACATAAAACTATCCAGCACAACTTGTATGCATACATTTTTTAAAAATAAAAATTATAACTTACATGCTAGAGAGAAATTACTTCTTTCCCGTGATCTACCAGTTACATATTTTAGAGAAAATTCTTGTGGATAGGCAGGGTATGTTTTCTTTCTTGTGTTGCTTGTGAGTAGTGCCTTGATGAGTTTTGTGCTACTAAAACAGAATCCTACAGTCTGGGTAGATGATGAGCTTGTGGTTCTGAAAACTGCACAGTAAAAGAACAGGGGCCCCATCTTGTAAGGGCTGTAGGGCTGTCTTGTTATTCCCAATATGGCAGGGAATACTACATGGTGGGAGAGAAAGCAGGGGAGAAAGAGAACAAGAGGTAGGGGTGAGAGAACACAAGAGAAAGAGGAGGTTGTGTGACTTTTCCTGGGAGATGCAATATGTTCACCCCAAGTAGAATGATCCCCAGCAGACCAGAGAAAAGAGCCTTTCCATCTTGGTAACTGTCTAGGTTGTCGGGGCTCCCTATAGGAGCTACACCATGGGGGAAGGGGATTCCCTTCAGTCACTTACTCCCTCGGATGCCATGGTTATTGGAATCTCAGGAAGATGGGCATCTCAGGGTGGTCTCCTGTCTCTTGAGTTTCTGCCTTCCTCTGTAGCAGAGTGCTAATATGCAGGGAATCCTTCGGGTTATCACAGGTGCTGTGCCTCAGCAAAGCCACAGTGAGTTCAACCCAGAGGAACAACTGCATGCATGAGGGCAGAGCCTCTTCTCATGATCTAGTCACCTCTTAAGGTTCCACCTCTCAACTCTTGTATTGAGAATTAACATTTACAAGACATAATATTTAGGGGAGAGCATTCAAACATAAGAAATGAATCACTGGGGCTGGAGAGATGGCTCAGTGGTTAAGAGGCCCGACTGTTCTTCCAGAGGTCCTGAGTTCAATTCCCAGCAACCACATGGTGGCTCACAGCCATCTGCAAAGAGATCTGATGCCCTCTTCTGGTGTATCTGAAGACAGCTACAGTGTATTTATATATAATAAATGAATAAATCTTAAAAAAAAAGAAATGAATCACTGGTAGGATTAAGAAGCAAGTGACACAGTGTAACAAAATGTTGATCTTGAGTACAGCTTTGTGGAAGTGTTTTATTTGAAAGGGTGGTGCTCAGTAACAAGGGATAATAGCTTTTTAGAGGAAGGAAAAGGGAAGTGGAAGAAATATTATTAGTTTTGAGCAGAGAAGGTAACTTCTTATAGTTGAGGTATAAGTAGGAGAGTTAGGGAAATCATAGAAAATACTAATTTAATAAAAGGCACTTTATGCCTAGATCAGGTCTTCTGATGAGGAGAAAACCCCATAAGTAACCTGGTTGTCCACAAAGCTGAGAAATGTCCCATATAGCCATCAAGTGCCCTCAGCTTGCTGTGGCTGGAAGGAGGGCAAGCAAAATTTGGGAGCTGCAGCTCACAGCCTTTCCCTAACTGTGTCCCCTTGACACTGACAATTCCAGCATGTTGCAGGCATTCTGAGAGAAAAGCATCTTGGGATTAGAAAACTTTCCATATGTGCTGTGCAGTGTTTCTTCTGTGCAAGCCATTTGACTTGGTGTTTGGTTAACTCTATAGTCACCTTTCCAAAGCATACCTCATATCACAAGGGACATCAGAATCCCCTGTGGCAGGCACCCTGTCTAGAAAGAGTGGTGTTCCTTCCTAGTTTGATACATGGATTTGAAAATGGATTTTGACACTTCCCAAATGTTAATATGGCTTCTGACATGTTGCTAATTAATAAACCTTCTTGTTCTATACTGAAGAGCCCATTGCAATGCAGACTCATGGACCAATCAAAGTAGAAGGGGCCTCAGTTGTCCCCCATGCAGCCCTCCTCTCCTTGTAGAAGGCACAGGCTACTGCTTAAACCAAACTTGCACAGAGTCTTGGTTTCTTTTCCAGCCTAAAGAATAAAAATATTCTCATTCTTTATTTCCAGTTATTTTTCTTTCTATTATACAAGGCATAAAGCTTCACGGTATAGTGTAATAGAAGTCAAATAGTGTTTTATTCCATGATAGAAAAATGGGATAATCATATGTGTATGCAATTTACTTTAGTTCTTTTGATGCCATATTCTTTTCATTTGTTTGACTTTAGAAATAGGGTCTTACCCTGTAGCTTATACCCCCTTCCTGCATTGGCCTCCTGGGTCCAGTGATTACAAGTGTTCAGGATCATACTGTTATGTGTTTCTCTTATATATATCATTAAAGAAGATACTGGGGGACCAACAAGATAGCTTAGCCACTAGAGCTGCCCGCCTCTGAGCTTGGTGACCTGTGTTGAATCCCTGGGACCCACATGATGGAAGGAGACAACTGACTCTTTCAGATTGTCTCTGACTTCTACATGTATAGCACAATACATGTGAGCCTTCACACACACATACACATGTGCAGACACACATAATGACATGAAGATACTGTTGACATGGCCCTTCTGCAGGCAGACTCTCTGTTTGCTGTTTTAATGCTTGCCTTTTCTGTTGTCCTTTCTTTCCCAAAGTGCCTTCCTCCTAAATTATGTTTCTCCTCACAAATTCTCAAAACGTGAATTTAAAATAAGAAATAAACAAACAAAAAAAGTGACAAAAAAAGTCACTTTGACTTTTAACTTTGGCACCTCTTGTGAAGTCACCAGCCCAGTGTGAACACTGCTGTTCACTCACAGTACTGTGGTAGTGGTGGATGTATAGTTAATTGTTTAGAATTCAGTGCATTTTAAAAACCTGCCTAGTGATTTCCTTCATAGATTTCACATGCCTAAAGAGTTTTTCAACTATGCCTGGTATAGTTTTACCATGCCAGCATTAAGTACAGATTGTGTTCATATTTGAGAAAATTCACAACTTTAGGGCTGAAGAGGATAGCATTTCTTACCGAGGTCTTCAGATGGTATTAGACATGAGAGAAGAAAACATGAAAGTGGGAGCTAGCTGTTTGCAGAGTCTGCCTCACAAGACAAGGCCCTCGTAGACCACAGATGAACAGTAGTGCACACACATGCAGGGCAGTGCTGCCACCCTGCCCATTCATCAGGTGCTCCCCTCCTCCTGCTGGGCCAGGGCCGAGCAGACTGTCAGCCAGCGCAGGCTCCCCTCTTCCTTGGTGGCAGTTTCAGTGAAGAATTGGTTTGCTGCAGGGTACTGGCCGTTACTTCAGGGTACTCCAGGGTGATTCCCAGACATGTCACAGGGTATTTGCTTTACTGGCCCAGCATGTGAAAATGAAGTGTCATGTTGGGCATGTCAGACAGGAACAGAAGACACTAGGAAATGATACAGCAGGTGCCACAAAGTAGGGTCCAAATCCCCAAAAGAGTAATCATCGTGCCAGTCAGAACGTAACTGTACAGCAGAGCTACCCATTCTCTGTGCTCAATCATGGAGAAGTGAACCCCTGACCTCATGAGACTGTCTCTGACTGTCACCGTCTCTAGGTTCTTGCCATTCGTGTCGAATGGCCCTTTGCCAACAAGGGAGGTGAAAAGAATATCGAGCTGCCCTTGAACAAGTGTGGTTGGGGATGGCACCACCGATGACTTCAGTGATGGCTAACCTGAGCATTCACGAGCTGACATTTCTGTTTCTTGTGTTGTGGGTTCTTTCCGCCTAGGCTAGGGAGGTGCTTTCTTCTGTGTAGTGTTGACTTGGCACAAAGCTTCCACTTAACTGGGGCAAAGTGAAAGAAAACAACAGCAACAAACAAAGAAAACAAAACAAAACAAAAAACCAAAGGAGCCAGCCAAATCTCACTAGAGAATAAAGAGATTAAGTCTCTCTGGTAGGACTGAAATGCATTCTAATTGCTAAGTTAATACAAAAGTAAAGCCTTTAGGTCCTCACAGTCACAGTACAAGTGGACATGGTACAATCCAAGCACCAGCAAGGACAGGGTACCCATCAATCCAACACCGGGGCCAGTGCTGGGGTATAGCAGAGTATTTTTAGCTGAATTCTTTTGGGCCCTACTTGGAATAGACTTTGTCTAGACTGATCATATCCATGTGCTATGTGGATTTGTTTAAAAATAGTCTGAACTTCAGAGGCTTAGTTTTTTTTTTTTTTTTTTTTTTTTTTTTTTTTTTTTTAAATAGAAGCAGTGATGGCGCACATCCTTAGTCCCAGTACTTGGAAGGCTGAGGCAGGTGGATCTTTGAGTCTGAGACCAGTCTGGTCTATAGAGAGAGTTTCAGGAAGGACAGCCAGGGCTACACAGAGAAACCTTGTGTAGAGAAACAAATTAGATTAGATTTTCAGAAACATGAGCAAGCATAAGGGCCATTTGCCCAGGTTTGTTTTGTTTTAAGAGCAAATTTAGGTACTTTATAAATCTAGAAGAAAGAGAAATTAATCTGTTAGGGAAACATGTGTAAGAAATGGTGCCTGGGTCTTTAAGAATAGATCTGGTTTACCTCCTGGGTATTTACCCAAAACCCTCAAGTTCATGTCTCACAGAGGTACGTGCACGGTGGCAATGTTCTTCACAGTAGCTCAGCTGTGGCATCAACCTAGGGGTCCAACAGCAGAGAACTGGGTAAGGACGTGTGGTATGTATACACCGTGGATTTTTTTCCTATCCATAAAAGAACCAAGTTATGGTGTTGGCAGGAAAATTGTGCAATTAGGGACAATCATATCAAGTGTCTCAGAAGGACAACTATCTATCATATGCTTTCTGTGTTTTGGTTCCTGGACTTGTGTATAGACAGCATTAAAATAGTAGTGAAACCCAGGGGAACAAAGGGACTGATGGATATCAGCATGCAGTGTACACTAGTATGAAAAACCTAAAACATAAATCGCGTGGGCCAGCAAGATGGCTCAGTGGATAAAGGCATCTGCTACTAACCTCTGCCTGATACCCAGAGCACACATGGAGAAAGGAGAGAGCCAACTCCTGTAGGCTGTCTTCTGACTCTCATACACATGCTGTGACATTTTCTCACACACACTAACACACACAATAAATGAATTTAAAAATATAATTTGAAAGCTGGATGTGGTGACACATACCTTTAATATCAGCCTTGGGAAGCAGAGACAGGTGGCTCTCTGTGAGTTCTATGGGACAGCCTATCTCACAAAAAAATTTAATTAATTAATTGTGAATAAAAGGGGAAGGGGAACACTTGGGGAAATGGCTTAGAAGTGAAAAATACTTGCTACCCAGGCTGGACTGCCATGACTCACAATTGTCTGTAACTTTAGTTCCAGGGTATCCAATGCCCTCTTCTGGCCCCTGTGGGTACCAGGCATACACTCACATATGCAAAATAAAAATAAATCTTAAAACAAACAAGAAGTATAGGTGGGTAAGGTTTAGAGGAGAGGTTTTGGTAGTAGATAAGGAATACTTGTGGCAAGGGTACAGTGCAGAGACATGCATCTCATATTCTAGTTGTAACAGATAAATTGAAGTGCTTGAAGGGAGTGGACATTTTGGTAGATGCAGTACAACTGTTGAGGGCTTTAAACATCTTTACCGATGAGTTTAGGCTTTATTTCTCTTAATAAGGAGATGGCAGGAAATCTTAAGCAGAAAAATGACATGGGACGATCTCTTTAAGAAGGATTTTCTGCCAGCAAAACATCTTTCTGCCCTTCATGGAGAGCCATCATTAGGAAACGCGTGGAAACCGTCTCAGTGTAAAACCTGAATTGTGGGGGTGGATCAGAGTGCAAGGCACTGCCGGGACTGTCGGAAGTACCTGTGTGAGGGATGGGGACATAAACATGTCTCAGCTGTTCCCCTCGAGCCACTGGAGTGTTGTTAAGATGGGGAACTCTACGAAGTTCTGAGCAGGCTGGATGGAGGTGTTGATGTTAGGATAGGAGTGTAAGGTAGTGTACCGGAGAGGCCAGGGCTAAAGGTGCGGAATTGCTGGGCCCTGCACAGCTCTGAGCTGTGTGCTGCCCTTTCTGTCATTCTTCTTCTGTGAGACAGGTACTTTTAAAGCCGAGCACCCCATTTTGAAAACACCAAATCTGAAACATTCCAAAACCTGAAGCTTGAGGAACAGTGTAGCACATAGAGGATTTTGGATTTTAGTCTTTTAGATTAGAGCTATAAGTAAAGTCTATGCACATATTCCACAATGCCAATTCTGACGTGAAATATCTCTGGTACCAAACATTTTTAGTTAAAGATGCTCAACTTGTATCTTCATTTAAGAAGTGGGTAGGGGCTGGAGAGATGGCTCAGCAGTTAAGGGCACTGACTGCTCCCCAGAGGACTCAGGCTGGATTTCCAGCACCCACATGGCCCTTCACAACTGTCTGAAACTCCACTTTTGATGTCCTCCTCTGGCTTCTGCAGATGGAATATGATATACATACATTCAGACAAAATCTCATGCATTGAAAATAAAGATTAAATACAAAGGAGTAAGTGGAATAAAGTTAAATAACTGTCTGCATCTTGCGCATCTCATACATCCTGTGACAAGAGCCAGAATCTTACCCAAATTATGTCATCTTCCATAGTCCATGATGAGAATCACTGTAAAGCTGAAATTCAGTGTAGTACCTGGGAGTGAGTGGATGGAGTGGGGCACGGGAGAAGGTAAGAGCAGAAACTTGAAAGCATCCGGTTTGAATAGTTCCAATGGAAATGGACCAATGGACACATAAGAGTAGAAAGGAGGGGAAGAGAACGGAGCCTGTGGTTGGGGATCCAGGATTCTTTCCAGCAGTGATAGTGGCTCAGGATTGGGATTGCCCAGTCAACAGAAAGGAATGTGAGGGCGCATGGTAATTTACCCCAGGTCCCTCCTGGACAGGGGGTGGGGAAGCTGTGAGTAGGTGATGGAGTGAGAGACCTTGAGTAGGCAGTTAGTTTCTGCTTTTTATACACAGTGTTCTGAAATTATTATAACTATTTTACAAGAAGTTCTTCTTCCCTTTTGTTTCGGTATTTTGCATACACAATTTTAAAGTTAAAGAAAGGCAAGACGTAAGAGATGCTGCTCTGTAGCTAGTTATTGATAAAAACTGCTCTGGAGCAGTGATGTAGCTCGCTCCTGGAGCACTTGCTCAGAGTGGTGAAGCCCTGGGCCTCTCTCTATCTCCAGTACCAAAACTAAAACCATTCCAAAGCTCTCCCCACCTCTATTCTGATTTGAGAACAGACCTCATGAGTTCGGAAAGGAAAGGCTTTGATTGTCCCTGGTAAGAACTGTCTTAAAATCCTAAAATTCTGGAGCTAGAAGATACCTTAGAAATTGCCATTCTGATTTCGGCATTTGAACTCTTGAAGTCTTAGAGACACCCTACCCACTCAGCAGGCTGAGAACTGATGGTAATTAGGAGAGTTCATTCTTGTCCTCCAGGAGCCCACACTCCAGAGTGAAGAACGAAGCTCCAGTTCTGAGGATGTCTAGTAAAAACGAAGTATAGCTTAGGGCCTTCTTTGGGGATTCTAGAGAAAATGAGAACATTTTTATCCAGAGGAGCTGGGTTGTCATGTTAGAGAGTCTCAGCGCTCAGCCATACTGCTTTCACTGCTCTGTGCAATTCTGCCTCGACACATCTAACCCTAACCCCAATCCAGTGGGGATGGCAGGGAGGACAGAAGAGTGGAAAGAAAGCCATAGACCTACATGTTTTTTTTTTTTTTTAAATCTTCCCACTGTCTGACTTCTTGGCCAAGGCTTTACATGCTCAATCATGAAAACTGTCTGTTTCCAAAGCTAAGAGGAGTATTCAGTGTTGTGTGTTGTGATTGTTGTTGAATTGTAGTGTTGTGAGTCATCAGATCCCCCAAATGTCCTCCAAATGTATTCATACCAATATTCTCCACAGTGTAAAGCAAGAGTGTGGGCATTGAAAGTAGGAAACAAAGATTTGTGTCCTGGTTCTGCCATTTACCCAAGTCACTAATCTGTGTGAGCTTCACTTTACTCTTCTGCAAAGTAAATCTCTCCACAGCATTCTCACAAGGCAGACATAATGTAATGTATCAGAGAAATGCTCGGTACGCTGTAATGTCAGTTGTATTTATAGAATGCTGACATTTGAAAAATAGTTGTATGTCTTAGACTAATGCTACACCTGTTCCCAGGTGACTTAATCATTGACTTATTAAACTTCCTTTATTAATTCTTAGAAATGCTCAAGAGACTTTATGAGTATGAGATAGGAGAGAGCTTTAGTTTTTGTTTTTGAAAGATCATTTCTTCAGTTAACTTTCAAACTAGGATATTTCTCCATGACTCCTTCCTTCCTCCTCCCTCCCTCCCTCACTACCTTCTCCCCCCCCCACCTCTCTCTTTCTCTCTCTCTCCCTGAGACATGGTCTCACTGTGTAGCCCTGGCTGTCCTAGAGCTCACTATGTAGACCAGCAGGCTGACTTCAGATTGACTGTGCTGAGATTAAAAGCCTGTGCCTTTCCACTTGGCCAGTCCTTTTCTTTTAGGGTTGTATTGCTCAGTGACTCCATAGTTTCTTGTCAAAAGTGTTTGATTCTGGGCTGAAAACAAGAATAATTTTTGTTTAGAAGCTTGATAAATTAGGATATTTAATAATTTTAAAATACAGTATAAAGTGACTGATAAAAGTGTTTACTTAAAATTAGTTTTAATTTATTCTTTGAGAATTTCATACATATGTATACATACAGTGTATTCTGATGTGAACCCTCCCTTCTCCCCTCACCAACTCTCTGTAAATGCTAACTCACCCCTCCTAACTATCTACCTGTCCTCTTTCTTCATGCTTTTACATCCCACTTAGAGTTGTTCATGTGCATGTGGGTGTAGGGTGATCTTTAGGACCATGAGCATCTTAGGGGAGGCTACATTCCTGAAGAAAATGGACTCTTCCCACAACAGCCAACAATTAACAATAGCTTTCAGCTGTGGTTGGGGCCTCGTGAGCCCCTCCCCGATTCATGCTGGAATGATGACTAGCTTGACCTTGGGTAGTTAACAGCAGTGTAACAGGCCTGACAGGCCAAAGGTAACATTTCACAGCATTATCTTCCCATCATCCAGTGGTTACACTCACTCCCTCTTCTACAATGTCCCCTGAGCCTAGGACGCACAGGTACTTATTCTCAGCACTTGGAACCATTGAATCTCTGTGGCAACCACTTGTGGGGATTGCAGTACTACTTCAGAAGACGTGGGTTGTTAAATGAACTTCCACTCTCAATGCTGGATGTGGAATCCCTCCCCACAAGCTTCTGGTCATGGAGGTGATAGAGGTTGGCGAGCAGCAAAGGCTGATGCCCTTGTTCTTGGTTCCTGTTCTCTCTACTGTTTACGGAAATGTTATCTAGGCCAGAAAAACATGCATGTTGGTATCAGTGACCCCCATTCTGAGAGTATGTGCTTTCTAGGTTAAAGGATAAACAGCACACACAAACATTTAACCAACAGAATCTATGTTGCAGGGCTTCAGGGTTGGGTTAGGGCACAGGAGCATGGCCCCTGGAGCCAGATCTCGTGGTCAGAACTGTGCCTCTCTGCTGTGTACTACTTTTGGTGTCTTGGAAAGTTCCTTTTCTGGGCTTTAGCTGCTTTTGCTAGCTAATAGTATCTGTCTCTTTGGATTGCTTAGAATATTCAATTATGTAATACACAATGAACTTAGAATGGTGTCTGCCATTATACTATAATAACTGGAGCTGCTGTTATTGTCACACATTTAGATGTTATTGTACGTTCAGACACTCGATGTAATAAAGTTTCACACAGCATTGGCTCAAAACAAACTTTGGAGAGAATTGGAACTTCTCAGAGCCCTCAGGGATAGATGGACAATAGTGCTGGGAGAGACCTGTACTCTAAGATGAGCATCAAAACCAGAAGCTTACTGTGGAAGGCAGCGTGTTGTTTAAAGAGCAGGGAAGGAGGCAGAGGGATCTCAGTTGGCACAGCCGGCAGTACTTGCCTAGCATGCTTGAACTCTGGGTTTACTCCCCAGCAGCACATAAACTAGATGTGGTATTTGTATAGTCTGATCCCCGCACTAAGAAGGTAGAGGCAGGAGAATCAGAAGTTCAAGGTCATCTTTGCTACTTGGCCAAGTTGAGGCTTGCCTGGAATATGTCTCAAAATAAATACCGTCCCACTTCTTTTCTAAAATAAAAAATAAAGACCAGGGAAGACACTGGTCTGACTGTAGGTTCTGATTATGACGGTAAGGTGATTGTTGGTTAGATCAGTCATGGAGTGAAAGTAGATAAAGCATGACAAGTTTATTAAGCTAAAAAATAGCATTTTACTCTCATAGAATTTACTTATGTCTAACAAATTACTTTATTCAATGGCTTTATTTATGTGGGTATAGAAACAAATTGTTCCCACTGTTTAAAACAGTTGACCTATGCTGGTTAGCTCTATGTCAACCTGACACAAGGTGAGTCATCAGAGAGGAGGGGGCCCCAACTGGGGATATATCTACATAAGATCAGGCTGTATATAAACCTATAGGGAATATATCTACATAAGATCAGGCTGTATATAAACCTATAGGGAATATATCTACATAAGATCAGGCTGTATATAAACCTATAGGGAATATATCTACATAAGGTCAGGCTGTATATAAACCTATAGGGCATTTTACTAATTAGTGATCGATTTAGGATAGTGGGTGTTGACATCCCTGGGCTGGTCCTGGGTTCTATAAGAAAGCAGGCTGAGCATAGGGAATAAGCCAGTCAGTAAGTAGTTCTCCTCCATGGCCTCTGCATTAGCTCCTGTCTCTCTGTTCCTGCCCTGTTTGAGTCCCTGTCCTGATTTCCTCTGATGATAAGCTGAATAAACTCTTTCATTCCCAAGTTTCTTCAGGCGTGGTATTCTATCACAGCAATAGAGAGCCCAACTAAGACAAGAACTCAAAGAGGTGTGCCTTGTCTAGGAGCAGCACAAGGAGTAGATTTACTTTAGTAGCCTCATGTTTGAGATCAGAGGACAACATTTAGGAAATAGTTTTTTTTCTTCCACTGTGGGACCTGGGGTCTAAACTCAGGTGTGAGTCTTGCGTGGTGTGTGTCCATTCACCTTCTGGTCCTTTTGCCTGCCCGCACTGTTCTTTTGAACTCTAGTCTCAGTCCTATTCCTACTGTGTCTTGCAGTCTCTCTTCCTTTCCTACTACACGGGTAGACTGGATAGTAACTCGGCCACTAAAATATACATTTTGCCAGTTTTCTACTATTGACCAGTAGAATAGCTGTTAGGGTTGGCATTCTCTAGTGAAACAGTTCTGGGTCAGGATGTGTGATGTAGGGGCTGGAGAGATGGCCCAGAGGTTAAGAGCACTGACTGCTCTTCCAGAGGTCCTGAGTTCAATTCCCAGCAACCACATGGTGGCTCACAACCATCTGTAATGGGCTCTGATGCCCTCTTCTGGTGTGTCTGAAGAGAGCAACAGGATACTCATATAAAGAAAAATAAATAAATCTTTTTTAAAAAAAAGATGTGTGATGTATGCCATGCATTTTCTAACTCCTCCAAGAAAACAAGAAGGGAGTTTTATGGAGTGTAGCAAATCTCAGAACCCAGAACATGGTCCACAGTGACCTTATTAATCCACAATGGGTAACTTTGTTTTCTTTAATAACGATACCCATACACAGGAAATTCAGTTGAAGATACCACAAGTATTGCAAGTTTTGTTAGATTGCCATCTGAACATTGTATTAACACACACACACACACACACACACACACACATACACACACACACACACACACACACACACAGTATGGGGAAACACTATAACATTAAAATTAACCTTCCCAGAAAGATACCTGGGACTGGAATCCACTGGCAGAGTACTCAGTTCCCCCAGCTGCACATGGAAACTGGGTAAAACCAGAAGAGACAGAAAATGGAATGGTCTCCCGTTACCTTCTGCACCTCAGTCTGTGTTAATTTCTACCTGCCAGTCAGTGGATAGGAAAACAATGAACAGGTCTTACTGAAAGCTCCTCTTCTTACCTCAGGCATGGTAAGCCCAAGAAATACAAAGAAAAAAGTAGAAGCCAATATACTATTAGAAACACACATAAGTAATATAAGGAGATTATTGTGATAGATCCCTGTACATTCTTAGCAAAATGTCAGAGCCTGTGATCCACAGACTTGAAAATAATAAAAATAACTTGTACTCATTGAAATGTTAAAGAGTGTACACATGTTATGTTATATAAAGGGTATACATCTCTCTCATTCATTTTTGCCTTAAACCAATACAACTGATTAATACAATAAAAAACCATGGTGGATCTGATAATCATGTTAGCAGCTTATTCTTATATGAATAAAATTTAAAGTAAAATTCTGATAAAAGATGTATCTTCGGAGTCGCCAGTTGCTGACGCCATACCTGTGTGCTTGTGCTTCTTAAATGCCAGGTGGCCCTGCCTCTCTTAAACCCCCCGACTACTGTGCGTATTGTTGGGCACGCATGTATGCACTGAGCTCGTTTGGTGGATGAAGCACTCAAATCATGTCGAAAGTGAGCAAAGTTGGCACGGGCTGGAAAGGTGGTTCAGCTTACCATTCTTGCAGAAGACCGAAGTGAAGTTCCTAGCACCCATGCTGGGTGGCTCACGCTCATCTAAATTCCAGAACATCTGATTTATCTGGCCTAACCGGCAGCTGCACTCATGTGTACATACACAAAAACAGATACATACGCTTTATGAAAAATAATATTCTTTTTAAAAAAAGAAAGAAAAGAAATGCCATCGTTTTGGTTAGTTACTTTTTTTTTTTTTAAATTTAAGTACCTTTAGGATTAAAACTACAAATATCTGGCATAGACAAGATAATAAGTAATTGCTTTTGTTATTGACATTGTAACACTTTAGTTGACACTTGTTTTGATTTTGAAATATTTTGTATTCTTCAATTGTAAATATTGTTGGTATGCATTGATATCTGCTTTGTGCATTTGAAGAACAGGGTATAATGCTGTTCCCTTCTGCATGGGAACTGCTAGTCTGTTTGTTTTTTAATTCATTTTTAATATAGGATCTTTTGTCAGGTTGGTGTAGATCTCTGATTAATTCCAGGTAGAAATTAGTGTTTGGCCACAGGAAGAGCTGGAGTAGGTTCAGCTGAAATCTCACTGCACCCGCTAGATGGCGTTAACTCATTAAGTGAAAGCTTCTTCCTGCTGCCCAGGCAGACTGCATAGCGGATCTGAGTATCTGAGAGTTCAGTGATGAGTTCTTTAGAGTGAGTGTGCCTCTCATGGAGGTGTTACTTACTCAACCTAAAATACTTCAGTAAACTATGGTGTTTCACCAGGTGCATATTAGGGCTGGATTTCCCTTAGGTTTTTCCCTAGTTGTATGTCCTATATAAACTTGCTGGTTTTCCCCCCTAGTTTATTGAAATATTATAATTATTACTTGGTATTCTGGGAATGTTGATAAATGAAACTGAGAAGCAGACTTAAAGCAAGTAGATATCAGAATTAATTTTAAGTAATTTAGTGTTTATTCATAACTACTAGATCAACAGGAAAGAAAACAAACACTCGAGTTCTCTCTCCTGAACTACAGATAGTTCTCCTCAGAGACAGCTCACAGTAGGTAGACTTAAAGGTGGTCAGTCATCTTCAGAGATGTTTCATATGAGGTAACCCACTTTCAGTTTGAAGTTTTCCTTTCTTATAGTAGTCTGTAGGTTCTAAATAACTAAGCCATTTCTTGCTGTCTTTATGAGTTCTAAAGTTAAACTTTTTAATAATAATTTTTTATTTTTGAAAGTATAATCATATTCATTTCTCCTTCCCTTACCTTCCTCAGACCCCTCCCACAAATTTCCTTGCTCTCTGTCAAGTTTATGGCCTTTTTTCTGTATAATAAAAAGCTGAGAAGAATCAACTTTTGCCAGGAGAGTCAAAATAACAGGCTTTTAAGTCTAAACAGGAAGGTCTGCATTTCTGTTAATCAAATTAGTGTCTTCAGTTGAGGGGTTTGCTTTTATCATAACTGTGGGCAAGTTGACACTTTTCAGTCAGTCTGATCACACCAATCACAAAATGCTCATGGGTCTCTGTGGCATATGCTAAAATTTAATTGACCTAGGGGAGAGGGGCAGGTACAGGTGATGGTGAATATGATAAAACTGTGTTTGTTACGTATGTATGATGTACTTAAAGAATTAATAAAATATTATACTGAAAAATCGAGCTAAATAATCTCATTTTCGAAGCCTGTGCTAGAGCCCTGGGGTCGTGAAGGAAGGGGCATTGGTGTACAGCACTCCGCCTCACTCGTGTGTTTGCTTGGGGGTCTTGTTTTGGTTTTGGTTTTATAGGCAGTAAGTGTAGGGGGTGTGAATAAATCGTGAGTGACTATGGGCATATGTATGTGGTGAATGAGAGAAGGAAAGGGAGCGTGGAGGGGGGTCTTCTCAGAAGGTATTAACTGTTTTCCAAGCAATAAGGATGTGTCCCTTATTCTGAGGAAAGAGTTTAGCAGAGAAAGCTACCCAGTCTTGGTAGAATCTAGTATGGCTCTGTTGCAAAACGTAAGACTACAACAAAGCACTTATCCTTTAAAGATTTATGCAGCTCAGGCCTGCCTTCATAGCATATGTAGCTAAGATTAACTTTGAACTTTGATCCTCCTGCCTCTATTTCTGAGTGCTAGGATGATGGGTGTGTGCCCAGTGATAGGGTTCTGTGGAGTGAACCCAGATTTTCATGTGTGTTAGGCAGATCGTGTTGGATAAGAGGTCAGATGAACAGTTCTCCAAAAGCCATGGAGGAAAATCACTTACTATATTCTCTTATAATTACTAATGATATTTTTATGAAAGATCAACACTCAGATGGCCAGATGGCTCAGCCAGTAAATGTTCTTGACGTCAGACCGATGGCCTGAGTTGGATTCCCAGGACTCACGTGGTAAGGAGAAAATCAAGTCCTCCGAGTCCTCTGCGCTCTAGCCACACACTTTGTTCCCTTTGCATGTGTGTGCTTGTACGCACACGCCCACGCATGCTCGAGCAATACATTTTTTTTTAAAGAAATGACGTACTTTAAGGAACAGACTCTTGGAAGAGTAGCTTCCTTCTGTCTTCCCTCCTTCTCCTAAGTCTCATTTCTTACCCATGAAAAGTAAGGTTTTGGGTGGGGGGTTGGTTGTTTGTTTTTTGTTTTAACAAGCACAGATCTGTTACTGAGTCCAAGAGACCACAATAGTGATTCACCTTGTTATGCAGAAACACCATCTATTATGTCAGACCATTTCTTAAAAAACCGTTGTAGTCAAATGTGGTGATGCACACCTGTATTCCCAATACTTGGGAGGCTGAGGCAAGAAGTCCGTGAGTGCCATGCCAGCCTGGGCTACTTAGCAAGGCCCTGTTGTTCATAAATAAATGAGTAGAGAGTATTTCGACTATAAAGTTATTCGGTGTGGTTTAGTTTTTATGAAATTAAACATTAATAATCTTCTTACCTATGTGTAATTGGATTAAAAATAGTCAATTGCCAGGAAGTGATGGTGCACACCTTTATTTTTATTTTTTTATTTTTTTTTTTGGTTCTTTTTTTCGGAGCTGGGGACCGAACCCAGGGCCTTGCGCTTCCTAGGCAAGCGCTCTACCACTGAGCTAAATCCCCAACCCCGGTGCACACCTTTAATCCCAGCACTCCAGAATCAGAGGCAGGTGAATCTCTGAGCTCCAGGTGACCCTGCTCTACAGAGTGAGTTCTGGAACAGGCAGAGCTACACAGAAAAAGCCTGTCTCAAACAAACACACAAAAACAAGACAAAAACAAAAAAAGCCACAAGAACAAAATTTAGTAAAACATAAAAAATACATATGGGCCACACGCGTTGTCTCAGTGCACCTGTTCTTTGTATGACATTCAAATCAGGGCAACATAGCTGTTGGCTGAAAGAAACATTTTTTCATTTCTTGGTGTTGAGAATAAAGCACTTTTCTACCTTTGTGACATTGTATAGTTAGTTTCTTAACATTCTCTAGCTTTGGCATCTGATGCCAGAACTTGCTTCTCTAATGATAACATAGTGTGCATTGTTCAAACTTGACCATGCCCCAGATAACCCCTGGCCTCTCAATTTCTTTTTACATAAACCAGAGCAAGAGAAGGAGGGAAAATATTTGTTCGTTGTTATATCTCTAATTTTTTACTTTATGACTCCACTAAAAAAACCAACTGTAATTTTGAAGCAAAGATTCTGAAATTACCACTTTTCCAAAAATACTACTTAAGACTGAAACCTAATATATCAAAGCATGTTTGTTCTGGAAATGGTATATGTTTTCATAAAGATGTATTTCTAAATGGCTCTGGAATAGGGAACCTTTCCAAAACAGGCTGTAGTTGCCTGGGTGAAGAATATTAGGTTGCAGCATGCAAAAAGGAAATCCTGGTATAGGAAACAGTTGATAAAGGGCAAGTGTCTGCGTCTTCTAATGAAGCCTGTGATGTCCTCTCGTGAGCCTGCGTGTAGAATCTTGCTAGTATCTCTAAAGTGAGAGACACCATGCTCTGTTGCTGCTGGGCAGCTCAGCCCTCCGTTTTACTGCTGTTGTACATAATCTATCTTCCTCTAAGACCTGCTTGTTATCCTGGGGAAACTCCCAGCTTTCTTCACTCTGCCCTTCGTGAGAGCAGCATTGTTGTAATGGGTCACAGGCCAGCCAGGCTTACGGTGTTTGACAGGTCAAAGGTGTTGGTATTTCTAAACTGTCTGTTTATTTTTTTATTGTCACTATTCTATGGATGTTGAATGTCTCAACTTTTTAATTTTTATATATATATTTTTCTCTATAGTCCAAGCTCTTTCCTATGAGTATTACGTGGAACTTTCTTGGTTCTCTACTTAAACAGAAACCCTACAAATACAGGTTTTTCTTTCAAAGTAGCAAATACCTTTGCTTTACAAAATGTTATGTTGAGGAAATTATTCTAGTCCTGCTTTATAATCTCACAGTGTTTCTAAACAGTTCTAAATAGACTCATGCCATTTGGAGAAAAGTCATAGAAACAAACTGAGCTCCAAGTCCAAAAGCATTTGAAAGCAGAGTGACAGTCTTAGTTAAATGTCTCAGCGGCAGACATGTGTGCATGTAATTACTTAGCCTGTATATTAAATTTAAAAAATACTATCCATCTACTTAATATTTAATGGGGTACTTTGTTTGGGGGACTATATTGTCAATTTCAAATCGCAAATTTGGCTTTGCAAAGAGGCTTGAGTAAGTGTATAAACCAGGAGCCCTGGGGTTGGTGTGGGTGTGGCTGTGTATGCCTGCACTCAGATGTGCATGCCCTCTGTGCAGAAGCTGTATGCATGTTTGTACACTGAGGGCATTTGAGGAGGTTCTTGTAAGGTTACAGCCTTCCCAGGTCGCCCCAGTGGTAAGCTGTCCTGTAACTGCATTCTTATGAACTGACTGTAAACTCTGTCCTGTAAATACATCCTTATGAACTGACTACAAAACGTCCTCCCCCTCAGGTGATGAGGCTACATGTTTTTTGTTTGCTTTTCAAAATGATAATTTTAAAAAGCCAAACGTGTTCACTGGGGATAACTCTGAAATCACGATTGATAAATACAAAGTGATACTGATAAATTTCTGATAGGGAATAGTAATAAGTACATTTCACAAAATGTAGCTTATAGTTATGTAAGCTACAAATTAATTTCTTTTGGAGGATTGGCATCTCATGATTATTTTGAGTTATAAAGGCCAAGTCAAATCGTGAGTATGGAGCAAAGGACAAGTCACCCAGAGGAGCTGAACCGGATGTTTAACCAGCACAGTGTGCCAGGTTACGGTGACTCAGATCACTCATGATGTCCCTGTTATTTGGGAGGGATTTTAAAAACAACAACAACAACAAGGAAAACATTAAGTGAGGTGGTAATTTTCCAGTACTCAAATGTTAATGAAAGCATTTATTCATGTAAACTAGAGTTTTATTTTTATTTTTATATATTAATTTTGCTGTCTTATTTGTTTTTACTAAAAATAGTTTCTCTTTATATTTTCTTGTGAAATCCTTCAGAACCACTTCTAGAAATGGCATCATTTTGCCATAAGTATTTTGTTTTCTCCCCATCTAGTTTTTATGAAGTAGTGCTAACTCTGCCTTAATTTGATTTGGCATCCCTGCAATTGAACATTTGTAAGTATCTTGTATTATGGCCCATCTGGGTTGTCATAGAAACCAAAGACCTCCATCCTCTTCCCTCTAGTTAAAAATGGAATGCAAACAGGGCTTCAAAGTGACGTTCTTCTAGTCTAGTGACAGCGCTGTGAAGTGCAGAACAGCAAGGTTGCTTATTGGTTTTATTCTCCCATGGCCTATCCTCCCGGCTAATTCTGATGCGTGCAGCTTTCCTCTTGAGAAACCTGTGAGATACTGATAGAATTATAAAATATAAGCATGAGAAAGAGGAAAGAATGCGGCTAATTCCTTTCCTACTCTGCTAAAGAGATGCAAAATTAGCAGTGTTTTGTTCTCCCTGGGTTCGTCTGGTGTTGACACCACAGTGAGTGGTGCACGTCTCAGAAGCTGAGCAGTTGCCACAGTCTGCAGGGTCCAGTCTTTATTTCCCAGGTTATGTTGGTGTGCCGTTATCTCATTAGAGCCTATAGGCTTGCCGTTATCTCATTAGAGCCTATAGGCTTGCTGTTATCTCATTAGAGCCTATAGGCTTGCGGGTTAAGTATACACCAAGAATTTATCAGAATAGTGTCCTGTCATTGGACCTCGTGAGAAAACATTTTTATCTCCTCCTGAGACAACATTTTGTTCTGTAGCCTAGGCTGGCCTACAACTCCCTGCCTCTCCCAGTGGTTATAGGTGTGTCCCACATTGCCTGGATCCTGATAGAACATCTTATGGCCCCATTCCCTTAGTCAGAATCCTTGACTGCACCCTTGATGCTTTTCAACCTCACATTCCCTTTAGCTTCTCTGTCAGAAACATGCATAGCTCTAATTTTTTCTCCTTAAATACCTGATATGCTCCTAAGGCACAACTATGTTAACTAACTCCAGTGTATTGTTGCAGCAATGTTTGCAAAATATCTGTTTGTTGTTAGTATTTGTTGGGTTATTGATGTGCCATTATTCAACTTAAAGTGTCTAATTCTCAATTTCCTTTTTAAAAACTTTGTTGTTTTTCAAGACAGGGTTTCTCTATGTAGTCCTGGCTGTCCAGAACTCACTCTGTAGACCAGAGATCTGCCTGCCTCTGCCTACTGAGTGCTGGGACCAAAGGCCTGTGCCACCACCAAAGGCACAAAGATGAAACCAAAGTTTTCATCTTGATATAATTTGAATTATAGAAAGCAGCACAAATAGTGATCTGTAATGTGATGTCAGCGATGAAGAACTGAGGACTTAAGTGTCCACAACTAAGTGCTCACAGGGTGAATTTGAGGTGAAGTATGATTGAGTTGCTGTCGTCAGTCTAGATGAGAGCACATTTTCCAAACAGCTCTGTGTTCCTTGACATGGATTGTAGAGGTGAATTCTCCATACCAAATACATTGCTGCCATACTTACAGTTTGCTGCATTCACTTATTTTACTGGTGCTTTTAGTTCTGTTTTGTTTGCAAGTATGTGACAGCTGAGAGAGGGTTAAGCAGCCTCAACTTTCTATCCAGTGTAAAAATTAGACTCTCTTAGATCATTATTCCCATTTATCAATGTCTGTTTAATCAGACCAGAAATGTTAGTTGTTCAGCAAATGTCACATTGCCAGCAGCTTTGTGGACGCCTGTGGCTCTCTGAGCACATGGTAGAGCAAGCTTTCCTCGAGCACTCTGCAGGGCGGGCTCCTCTGAGCACTCTGTAGGACAGGCTTTTCTTTGAGCACACTGGAGGACAGACTTTCCTGTTCACATCGCATGGCTCATTCCTGGGGAGAAAGGCAAAGCTCACAGACCTGAGAGGCTTGAGAAGAATAAAGGGATGAAGTTCTCACTCTGACATGCAGAAATCTCTGGAAGGCATCAATCTTCATGAACCTCTGCTTTGTCATTGCCAATTAAGGGAAATGTGGTCCTTTCCAATTTATGTTTTAGGAGTTTTTCTGTATACCATCGATACAGTTCCCTCTGACCACCAAGCCAGCAATTCCTTCTAAACTGGATTTTAGTCCTCTATGGATAAATTTTTAGATTGTCCTTCTCATATAAGCTTCATTTTCATAAGGAACAGAGCCCAGGGAAGATCTTCTGTTCCTTGAGGATAGGTGTATAAGTGACTGATCCACTGGGATACTGTGCTCACCCACTAGCAGGAGACCTTACCTTTTCCTCAAGTAGTGATTTTCAGTTATTGTTGACAGCCTGTATTTAATGTTTTTGCCAAGGACAAATTTCCTTGGGTTTAGTATTGCTTAAAACGTATACTCCCTCATGTTTGACCTTGTCTTTTATTTGAGACCCTACTTTCTATGTTTCCTTCTCTGCATACATATAGTATTCCAACAGTTTTTCTGTTAACACTATAAGGAATATAATAGTTTTACTATGTGAGTATCTTGTGTCCCCTGAAACAAACAGAGTCTTCTTAAAGAACAGGCATATATACTTCTTTTTAGCATTGATACTAGTAGGGATATTTACTGAATATACCCACCCCATATTCTTGTTCCACCCATAATTCTATTCATAGCTCTGACATCTTTCGAAATTAAGGTGAAAGGGTGATTAGCGAAGTACATGCAAAACAGCAAGCAAATTAATAGTTGTGGATGATTCACAGGATGTTCTAAGAACCTTTCCTAAATTCCATTAAATGTGTGGGTTAACATCACAGATAGAAACTCACAGAAGACTGCAGGGTTCATCCTCTTGTCCTCTGGGATTTAGCAATCTTTTCAGCCCCTCTCTTCATGTGCTTGTATATTCCTGGGTAGCAGGCTGATTGCTGCTGATGGTACTAAAATGTTTTGATAGTAGCAAAACTGCACTGCCTTCTTCCTCATGACCTGTTTGCACATGGGCCTGTGGTGTATCATTTTGTCTTGTATAGGAGCAGTAGAATAAGGTCTGACTCTAGCTGATTGAAGTGGTAGTTTTAGATTACAATAAGAGGACCTATTGCTGGTGAGGGAGGTTGAAATTGCAGAATGAGTTTCAGCGTGAGGCAGGTCTGCCCAGCTGTGGGTTGATTTGCTCCGTGAAACAAGGAGCCCACATAAACAGATGGCCCAACAATGAGTCAAAGTGACGGATCCTGAACAGATACACTGTCTTTTGCCTGATCCTTAACATGATTCTAAAGAGTAGATTTTTATCCTGCCACCTGAAAGCTAAAACCAAGCGATCAGTGGAAGAAATTCCGTTCATTATGAAATGAAAAGCACACGTAGTTAGGCAGAGGAGAAGCCTCGCTCTCACTGGGCCTGGACACTGAGAAGCCAGCAGTTGCAGGAATAGGTGTGAGCTGGCTTTATCTTTTGGCGTGTGCACATTCAACATCATTCTGCTGTAAGCACACCAACATGTGGCACTGTAAGAAAAGAGTAAATGTGGGTTTTTAAGACACACATGCCTTTTGTTGCAAAAACATATCTCATATTGAGGTTAAGGAGAGCTTTTTTCAAAGAATACCTTTGTAGTAAACATTATAGAAATATACCACAACCGAAGTTCGTGATGGTTTAAGCAAGGAAAGTGTGCATGGAAAAAAAAACAAAAACAGAAGAATGTAGTAGATTTCTCTCATCTAGTCATCCATCTTCAGGATCTGAGGAGTTCTACAGAACATCTCTGCCAAACACTTTCAGAAGTCCTTAAGCATCTCACTAATTTTCAACACCAAGATTTTGCGAAAAATATAAACACTTGTAGTCCCAACACTTCAGAAGCTGAGATGGAGGGAGGTGGGTTGCTGAGGAATTTGAGGCCAGCCTGGGCTACATAGAGTTCCATACCTCTCTGGACTATATAGTAAAATCTTGGCTTTAAAACAAAAGAGAACGTACTTAAAGATGCCGGGTGAGTGTATGGATGTGCTGCTTGAACTCTGAACTTTCAGGCCTCATTGTAGACTGGGCTGATTTTTATGCTCATGCCCCCTGTGTGCACATATGACCCAAGAGACAGAGCTAATAGCGAGCAGCATTGTTGGGATGACTGTTGATATTCCTCAGCTCTCTGTAGTTAGGATTGTAAAAATGTAAGATACGATGGTGAACTCAGAAATGCTGGGAGGGTTACAGAGCCATTGGTTAAAGAGGTACAAATATAGCTACCTTTGTTTCCCAAATAATTGGGATCCTATTGAAGATGAATTGTGCTGGCACCTACTTTCTACACTGGCTTTCATTTTATCTGCTCAAGCATGCACACCTAACCTTTGCTTAGGGCAGGGAGGCACTAATCTGCTTCTGTGCACATGGAAAGGAACTCTGGCAATGCATCGAACTCCGGGGGATGCATTAATAATGGAATTGTTTCTCTCACTCTCAAAAAGGAAATCATTTATGTGGCCACTGTCTAGAAGAATGCAAATAGATGTTTGTTGTTGTTGTTGTTGTTGTTGTTAAGTGAATCACTGAGCAGTACATAAAGAGAAATACCTTAACAACTAAATACCCCAAATACACCCTTCACATGTCTATAGACCCAGTGTGATCTAATTCGATATAGGTCACCTTGGAATTGTGTCACCCTATAAGTGTTAGTGTATCTGGTACTATGTTCTATGTCTTTTACGATTATTAAAGCCTGAAAAAAAATAACCACTGAAGTGATTATTTTGGTTCTGTGAAGATTATCAGAAGATCACATTTAGATCACATTTGTTTAAATCAGCTCCCATCATTCCAGCTTTCCGGTTTTGGTTTGTCTTTGTCTGCAACTAAAACTAAATCTGTGAGCTAGTAACAGAGCACACAGCTTCTGCTTAAGTCTGCAGCATTAAAGTATTCCTTTTGTTGCTGTGCCGTTCTTGCAGACTTGGTAGAGCCTTATCAAATGCAGCCAGTTGGTGCGGCTGGTCTGAAAGCACAGGAGAGCTCTCATGCGGAAGGTTAATGGGGTATAATTATAAAGAAAAACGAACTGCTCACCTACTATATCTCCCTCTACCTGCACCAGAGTGACAAGTGCTCTGATCTTCTGTAAACCCTGGAGCAGAGGTTTAACCATCTAAAATTATGACAGTATAACTGTCACACAAACAAGCATCCTGTGAAGTATAGGTATGCACCCTGTACAGGAATGACACCTTCCTGTTAGAGGAGCCCTGCTTAGGACAGGAGCACCTGCAACCACAAGAAAAGCTGCTTGTTAAACATTGTACTTCTGTGTCGCTTCTTCATTTCCACTCAATTTGTTCCATTTTCTTTTCCTGAAGGAGCTTTCTTTCCTCTCTGACTAGTTGCAGGGCTGACAGCCTGCACACAAGTGGGTCTGTCTCACTGAACTATGAGACAACAGATAGCCCTGCTCTGTCCTCCAAGCAGTCTGTCTCGCCTGCCCAGACCATCCTTAAACCAACTGGAGTGAACACAGCTTTGACCGTGCTAGGCAGGTGTTCCACCGCTGAGCTACACTGCTCCTACACTGCTCCTCAGCGTGAGGTCTTTGAAGGAATACAATAATAATGTCCTGTCACTTTCAGCACCGTGAGCAGGAGAGAGCTCAGGGAGCATGTGAGCTAGGTCCCTCTAACATCCCTGTGTAATCCTGAGGTTATGTGAGTTCAAGACAGGTAGATCCTACTGTCCTTTAGTTGAGAATATTATGGAAAATATTTTTATAGGAAAAATGCAATGAGGCAGGACAAGAATAGAGAACAAATGAGCAGGCGATGTCCAAGGGTTAGATGACTTAGACAGATATGTGTTACTGGGTACCACACTACCAGGCCACATTGTAAAAGTGCCCTGACACTAGAACATCTGAAGGGTGAGCTAAGCAGTACTGGGCTGCTGAGTTGGTTGAGTGCTTTTGCCAGCTCAGCATAGAATTGAAATAAGGCGTTGAGGAAGGACGCAAATTCAACAACCCCCCTGACATCTTGTTCCAACAAAGCCTGAACCATAGCACTCTTGGCTAGGCTGTGCTGCCTACAGAGATGAGTAAACCCAGCATTATACATGCATGCATACATACATCACATACATACATCACATACATATATCACATACATAGATATAGGCATATATACATACATGCATACATGCATACAGTCCTGAGGAGGGCACACATAAATGATAACTTTGTTACATGCACAGTAGTCCTACTGGCCTACCTGAGTGCTGGGGGAGGGGCAGCAGGGTCCTTAGGAGGAGTTCTGAAAGCCAGTGAGGTTTAAAACCTCTTTGTGTGGTTTGTAGCCACTCTGCACATGGATTTGGTTTTGATTATCCACATTCTATTTTGAAGGAAGGAAGGACAGAGGAACACGTCTATATCGTTTTTACAGCAATAAGATAAATCTGTTAATGTTTAAAGGTTTTTAATTCAAGGCCCAGTGTGGTGGCATGTTTTAGGCCCAGCACTAAGGAAGCAGATGCAGGTAGTTCTCTGGGAGTTCAAGGCCAACCTGGTCTACATAATGAGTTCCAGGGCAACCAGGGCTCTGTGGAAAGACCCTGTCTCAAAAATAAACAACAACAAAATTATGTCCAGTTTCATGCTAGTGGCTGGTAAGTACAGCCTCCAGTGATAATAGTTCTTTAAAACTCCACTGGATCCCAGTGCGTCCCAGTACTGCCTGCCTGATATTGCCAGTGTCCATTTATTTTGTTTATTAACCTGAAGTCATTGTTCCAGCACTGAGGCCTTTTTTGTTTGAGGCTGGAAAGTTAGCAACAGGCTCTCAGGGTTATTGTTATATCCCAAAGATGGGGAAGCAAACATTCTTTTTTTTTTCTTTTCTTTTCTTTTTTTCAGAGTTGGGGACTGAACCCAGGGCCTTGCGCTTGCTAGGCAAGCGCTGTACCACTGAGCTAAATCCCCAACCCGGAAGCAAACATTCTTGTTGGGTTAGCTCCAGTGTGTGTCCCTGCTCAGCTGCCAGGGACAGTGTCTCAAGTGATGGACGTACACTTTCTTTCTGGCATTTCAGGATGTGGACAGACCAGTTCTGTGCAGTTTCTTTAAGAACATCTCCAACTCTTCCAATTACTCAGAACTGTTTATAAGAAGTACCCCTCCCTCCCTCTCTCTCTCTCTCTCTCTCTCTCTCTCTCTCTCTCTCTCTCTCTCCACTTTTACCATATTATGACCAAAATATATGATAAAAACAACTTAGTGAGGAAAGGTTTATTTGAGTCAAAGCCCAAAATGGTGGAGTTCCTAGATACAGAAGTGGCAGAGGACAAACTTTAGAGCCAGAATGACTAACTTTTAGTAGCCTGCCTCTGCTAGGAGCTGGGGAGATAGCTCATCTGGTTAAATGCCTTTCATGCAAACATGACTTTGCATCCTCAATACCCTTACAAATCCAGCGTGGCCACACATGTCTGTTATCTCAGTGCTGGTGAGACGGGGCAAGAGGGTCGCTGAGGCTTGCCAGCTGATGGTCTGTGAGCTCCTGGTTTAGTGAGAGACCCTGATACAGTGAAAGGTCCAAAGATGTCTCAGCCAGCAGACAAAGGTGCCAAGCCGGGCAGCTGGAGTTCATTCCCCACAACCACATGATGAAAGAGGGAACCAGCTCCTACAAGTTCTCCTTAGCTTCATCTGTCTGCTGGGCACCCCTCCACAACACACATATGAAATGAATAAATATGTGACAGTCAGTTGAGAAAGATTCCTAAAGACCCTACAGCCTTCAAAATAGTACGAGAGGCTGGAAAGAAGACATTCACAACCTGAGCCTTAGTTAAGCCTGGCATAGTGGTGTACATGCGAGGCTGAGGCCTAGAGAGGGAATTGCAGGCCATTAGGGACACACAGTGAGACCCTTCTCAAACAAAAGCAAAAGCATGGACCTTTTTGGGACATTTCAAATTGAAACCATTTACTTATGAAAGCGTGACATTTACTTTGTCATGGGTGTCATTGGTGTAGTATATTCCAGATGGCCAATAAAAGATGGTGTTCCCCCATGGCCTAGAGCCCCATACTACTATACATTCTATCCTTCTTCTTGGATGCCACCCAACTCCTATCAGCCCCAGAGAATCTGGTCAGAAAAGTTTCAGTGGGTTAGGTTGGTGGAGTTTAATCAAAGCCAGTGTTTCAAGGTAGGGCTTCCCTATTTTAGTCCCCTTCTTACTATCAGACTAACAGCTATCTTTTTTTCTCAAGAGAAACTTTAGAATTGAACTTTGTTAAAAAGGTGTATCAGCTTGGGAAATGCTCCATCTATAAGTTGGTAGATGTATTCTGCATAAACTTATCATCTGTTTACCTCTTCCTTCATCTAATTTTGTCCAGTGTTTCTGTAAAAGGAGAACTTCTTACATTACCTCAAGTGACATCCCAGGAATAAGCAATATGTTTCACCTGACTTAGTGATCCTTAACTCATAGGGGCTGCTTTTGTTGCTCTTCCAATTTTAAGATCATCCCTGTGCTTTGCTTTGTTTCATTTTGTTTTTCAGTCTATGTAGCTCTGGTTGTTCTACCTGCCTCTACCTCCCAACTACTGAGAGTAAAGGCTTATGCTACTATACCCAGCAAGTCATCACTGTGTTTAAATTGTATGTTTACATCCAACTTGCCAGGACAGCTACTGTGTCAAATCATAGTGAGGAAATGGGTAGCAGCTTTAGGGCAGAGGAATGAGTGAGACACTTTGAACAGTTATGGAACAACTCTGACATTAGCAATATAGTGGTTCCTTTTAAGTTGTAGGATGATATAGCTGTGGGATTTGGAGTGACGAGCTGGTGGTATGTGCAGTAGTGCTCGATGAACAGCTAGTTAGAGAGACAAGCTTCTTGCTGAACCAGAGCTTTAGTTTACAAACTAATAACTTCCATGTCATAGGTCATCGCAGGACAAACATGAGGAACAGGTGCTTTCTCCTGTAGCACAAAGCTAAACTGTGCAGATTGTGAGGGATTTTTACTGATAATGGTTTTCTCGTATCCTCATTACTGTGTCTGGGGTCTCTTCTGGGTCAGTTCTTGTTTAAATTCAACATTATTTTATGTTTTAATTTATGAACCACCATAGAGATACAAGCTATCTTGTGTCACGTTTCAACGCAAATATGTTTCATAATGTGTTCATTTCCAAGAAAAAAGGCAATAAGATTATTCACTCTCTTGATACTATATTGTTTTGTTTATAATTTAAAATGGCAATGGTAATAAATCTGGCCAGTGGATGAAGCTGTTGGTCATCCACTCCGAGGATCTGAGTCCTACCCCTGTATCCACATAGTAGAACGAGAAATTGTATTCCTGCAGATTGTCCTGACCTCTGCATGTGCACTGTGCTGGTGTGAAAGTGAATGGCCTACAAAGGCTCATATATTTAAATGCTTGGCTCCCAGTTGGACTGTTTGTGGAGGACTAGAAGGTATGGACTTGTTGGTGTGGAAGTGGCCTTCTTGGAGAAGGTGTGTTACTAGAGGTGGACTTTGAGATTTCAAAAGCTCATGCTAGGCCCAGTCTCAGAGTCAGTCTGTCTGTCTGTCTCCCTCCTTCCCTCCTACTCTCTCTCTTTTCCTCCCTCTCTCCCCCCTCCCTTCCCCGCCTCATGCCCTGCCTTCATCTTGCAAGTGAGATGTAGACTCTCAGCTGCTGCTCCAGCACCAGACCTGCCTGCTTGCCACCATGCTCCCCACCATGATGGTTATGGATTGACCCTCTGAAAGTGTAAGCAGACTTCCAGATAAATACCTTCCTTTATAAATTGCTTTGGTCATGGTGTCTCTTCACAGCAGTAGGGCAGTGACTGTGACATGCATTATGCTCTATACACTCCCCACATACACACATGTTAAATAAATAAACATAATCCATATTTTAAAAATCTAATCACTTAAAAATTAACATTGAAACATTTGGCTTGAGCTGGTGTGGTGGTTCACACCTTTAACACCTGCAGAGGCAGATCTCTGTGAGTTTGCAAACAGCCTGGACTAGAGAGTGAGTTCTAAGTCAGCCATAATGAGACAAAACAAAAAAACAAAAAACCAGACAGCATTTTTATAGCATCCCCTAGGCAGGTGACTGTGTCAAGATGAAGGTAAATGTTTGCTTCCAGCTCCTGGCTGTCAGAGACTCTCTGAAGTGGATGATGAATGCAAGTTTCATGGAGAAGTCACAGAAGTAGCTGCTGAGGGTCTGGGTGAAGACTGGAAGCTTCTGTAGTCTGAATCAGTGGTAGGAAGGTTTCTTCATGAAGCACCATGTCCAGCCCCACATGGCAGAATGAGCCTGCTGTTGAGTAAGGGAAATTCTTGTTATAAACCAAGGAAAACTGGAAAGAGGAAGCGCAAGTCTGTTCACGGATGCCAATCTAAGTGTCCTCAACTTGGTTACTGTAAAAAAAAAAAAGAGGAAAGGAGGATATTCCTGGACTGACAGATAATGACTGTGCTTCATTGGTCAGGGTCCAAAAGAGCTAGAAAAATCCAAAAGCTTTTCAGTCTCTAAAAGCATTGTTGTCTGCCGATATGTTGTCAAAAATCCCATAAACCAAGACGGTAAGAAACCTAGGACCAAAGACTCAGCATCCTGTTGCTCTACATGGTCTTCAACATAACCACCAAAGTACAAACCACACACTAAGAAAAACAAGAAGGCTGCAGAATATGCTAAATTTTTGGCCAAGAGAATAAAGGAAGCCAAAGAAACTGCCAGGAACAGATTCCCAAGAAAGGTAGGCTGTCCTCTCTGAGAGCTTCTCCTTCTAAGTCTGAGTCCAGTCAAACACACGTCCTTAAGAGTAAAGAACAAATAATCAAACCATGAAACAAAACATTTGATTTGATGTTTCAGAAATCTGTGATTGCAATGTAATTGACATTTGAAATAAAAATAGCATTTAAAATCTGTGGAGTTGAAAATTTATGTCCTCAAATTGTATTACTTCTTGGTTACATCTCTTGTTTTCACACTTACTAAGCACTCTCCACTATTAATGTGGAGATGTAACCCTTTCCTGAAACAAAGAAGGCAGTACCATACAGCTTGGGTTTAAGGAGACAGAAAAGATATAAATGTGAGGAAACTGGCTTCTGACTCTGGCCTCTCTTGTCTTTTAGTGTAAGTATGATGACTACTGTTCTGAGCGTACAGTTTACTTTGTAATCTGTGTGCTCCTACTGTTTGGCCCTGACATGGCTTGTCGTTTATTTTCTGTGGTAGTGGGCATTGAAGCAGGTCCTTGAGTAGATGACAGACGTGCTCTGCCACCTGCGCTGTGCCTGGGCTCTGTAGCTGTCTCTTGAGACTGCTACAGCTACTTCCTTTCCTCCACAAATCAGAGTCCTCAGGCTCTTAGGGCCCCCTAGCTAAGGGTAGAGGTCCGTTGTAGCAATATTATTAGTGTTTCACTGCCATACACACCAAATTTGGTAAGAAGCTAGATGATCCTAACCTGTTAGAGAGTGTGAATGAACTAAGTAAGAAAATTATCAACTGCTTTTCCAATGGGCTTACTGGTGTTAGAGGTGCAGTGTAGACTTCAGGGATATAGATGAAGCTCTGATCTATGGAGATGGCATGTAAAATCCATTAGTGCAAATAACCATGTGTGCACGCATGGTGGAGTATGTTAAAACAGAATCCGCTCTAGTGCTGAGGTTGACAATGAACTCATGAAGCCTTCCTGCTTCAACTTCCTGAGAGCTAGGATTAGAGGTATGAGCCACTGCACCTGGCTAAAGGAAATGCATGTTCTGAAGGAACAAACCCCAAAGGCTTCTTTAATTAAGAAGGTAAGCCACAGTCCAGTCAATGTCATGACGTGTGTGTTCTCTGCCATCTGTTAAGCATCCACACAGGTAATTATTGGCAATGTGAACTTTCCTGCTCCTTGATTCCTTTCTAACAGACTGTTCAAATTCCTTTGATGCCTTTCAGAAGCTGTTTGTCTGGTTCTAACTAAAACTCATCTCAGAGCTTGAGGAAAGCCTTCTAGTTTCCGCCACATGAAACCAATAGTGCTGCTGCTGCTGCTTCCTCCTCCTCCTCCTCCTCCTCCTCCTCCTCCTCCTCCTCCTCCTCCTCCTCCTCCTGCTGCTGCTGCTCCTCCTCCTCCTCCTCCTCCTCCTCTTCCTGCTCTGCTCCTCCTCCTCCTCCTCCTCCTCCTCCTCCTCCTGCTCCTGCTCCTCCTCCTCCTCCTCTCTTCCTCCTCCTCCTGCTGCTGCTTCCTCCTCCTCCTCCTCCTCCTCCTCCTCCTCCTCCTCCTCCTCCTCCTCCTCCTCCTCCTCCTGCTGCTGCTGCTGCTCCTGCTGCTCCTGCTGCGCCCTCTGTGCCTGCTGCTCCGCTGCTGCTGCTGCTGCTGCTCCTCCTCCTCCTCCTGCTGCTGCTGCTGCTTCTCCTCCTCCTCCTCCTGCTGCTGCTGCTGCTGCTCCTCCTCCTCCTCCTCCTCCTGCTGCTCCTGCTGCTCCTCCTCCTCCTCCTCCTCCTGCTCCTCCTCCTCCTCCTCCTCCTCCTCCTCCTCCTCCTGCTCCCCCTCCTCCTCCTCCTCCTCCTGCTCCTGCTCCTCCTCCTCCTCCTCCTCCTCCTCCTCCTCCTCCTCCCTGTTAGAATTCTATCTCTTACTCCCCTGGGAGCGTTCTTGCCAACAGCGTCACTGCGTGTTCTCTGATTGAGTTTTGCTTATTGCATTAAGAGTGGAATTTACTGTGAACTTACTGCTTTCTCCCCGTATTTGTGCTCATAAAGTGATATTGTGTGTTTCTGTTCACAACGTGGTGGAATCTTCCCTTAAGTCTCTGTTTCTTTAAACAGCACACACCTTTTGTTCAGAACTGTAGTTTGATCCCTAATGTCAGCAACACACACAGTTTTGTTTTATGTTTGTTCATGTGGACACAAGGTCTCTGTTCATTCTAGGCAGGCCTAGAATCCTCCTGTCTCCACCTCCTAGAAGATTGCTGCTTAGGATGACATGCTGTGTCACCATGCATGGCCACATAGACAATAATTATCCAACACATCCTGAGGACAGGCTGCCATGTCTATTTGCCACATCCTTGCTGTTAACGAATATGGCGTTAACCATAAATGCAATAGTTGAAGTTCAGTTTAACAGCAGAAAATCCCCCTCCATCATTGAGACACTCCCTTAACCCATTTGAGAAATTCTGACACCAACAAATAGAATTTTTTCCAGGTTAGTTTCTCTATTCACATAAAATGTAACACCCTGGTTTTGTTTGAGCAGTGAATAAGTTTGCAGATCTGGACATGCATTCATTGTATTTTAGGTGTGGAGACAAATGTGACTGATTTTTCACATTTTAGTTTCAAAATTTCTCTGTGGGCCCTTTATTTAAAGATATAAAGGTCACAGTCTCAGATTATACAGTAGTTCTTGGGGAGAAAGGGTAAATATTTGAAGTGTTACTTTGAATGCTGTTTTGAGTGGGTGTGGCTTTCTTGTAATTGGTTCAGAATAAAGTTGCATAGAGCACCAGCTGGTTGAGTGCGCTTGAGCAGCAGCAGCGATCTGAAGCACCAGCACCCAGCCGTGGAGGGAAAGGCCTAGTGCTTGAGTTTCTTCTGAGAGATGCTCTGTAGAATCTGTGCACTGTTGTAATGGAAGGAAACGGGGAGTGGTTTGACTAGGGAGTGATGGGCTTGTTCTCTGCCTCTCCATCTCCTTCTGTGCTCCAGGGAACTTGGAAGAACTGCTTGAGATAAAGGAAGATGAGCTTGTATTCTGGTTTTTGGATCTATACAGTTGTGTGTTTTCCTTTCAGACCTGTCTTGCTGTTATGTGAACATGTTGATAGTCTCACCGAAGGTCTTAGTATTGATCACCAAAGCCCTGTGAACTCGTCCTCCTGAATAAGCCCTGATGAATCTGGGATGCAAAGGCCAAGGAGGTTAGGGACTAGTCACAGACTAGGTCTATGGCGTGCTTGACAGCACAGAAAGGGACAGGGCAGCCCTCGTGGACACAGGCTGCACTGGCCTGCTGTTTATAGAAAATACACTGAAGAGAGAAATTGTCTATAAGTTATTTACTATCTCCCTACCATCTACCATCATTCTTCCCAAAAGTTTTTTCTTTTCCTCCAATTCCCACTTCCTTTTTAAAAACAAGACAACAACCCTTTTAAAAATGTATTTATTTTATTTGTTTGTTTAACATATGTGATATACACTGTGGATATCTTCAGACACACCAGAAGATCCCACTATAGATGGTTGTGAGTCATGATATGGTTGCTGGGAATTGAACTCAGGACCTCTGGAAGAGCAGTCAGTGCTCTTAACCAGAGCCGTCTCTTCAGCCCCAAACAACAAATCTTTTAAAGCCAAACACACCTTCAATGCCAGCACTCATGAAGCAGAGGCAGGCAGATTTCTGTGAGTCAGGGGCCAGCCTGGACTTCATAGTAGGTTCCAGGATAGCCAGTGCTATGTAGAGGGACTCTATCTCCAAAGTTGTTTAGTAGTTACTAATACTAATCTTTTTTTTTAAAGACACACACACACACACACACACACACACACACACACACACACACACACACACAATTGCTATCTTCAGACACCCCAGAAGGGGGCATCAGATCCCATTACAGATGGTTGTGAGCCATCATGTGGTTGCTGGGAATTGAACTCTCGACCTCTGAAAGAGCAGTCAGTGCTCCTAACTGCTGAGCCATCTCTCCAGCCCCAATATTAATCTTTTTTTTTTTTTAAAGACACTTTAAGATTGTTTGGTAGTGTCAAATGCCAGTTTGTGATATTTAGTCTTTTTTTTTTTTTCTTTTGAGAACTTCAGGATAATGAACTGAAACAATTAGTCACATTCAAAGATCTCTCTCATATGTGAACACTATTGAAAATCTCCTGTTTATACCAGTGTTACCTCCAATACTGATTGGCAAACAAACAAACAAAAACCAACAACAACAACTAAACTAAACAGAACATGATTTCTTTGTTCAAACCACAGTGGAGAACAAGTAGGCTCAACTCCTGGGGCAGTGAGAGGGCCCTTTGCATGGGTGTTGAGGATTCCCTGGCCATACTTCTGAAACACTGTCATTGTCTTCTCTCACTTTCGCCTGTGTCCACATCCCTCGGAGACCGTGGGATGTAGAGAAGCTGCTTTCATGCGTGGACTGTTCCCTCAGCAGCCCTGCCTTGCTAATGGTGTGCAGGACACCTCTGCCTGAGGAGTGCATGTGTGCTAGGGTGCCCTGCAGCTGAGCTCTCTGCTCTCAGCCTCGGTTTTGACTGCATTTGTACATTTAGTGATAGGAAGCAATACTGCCCAAACCTTGAGCTTTCCAACTTTCAAACAGCCACAGACAAGCACAATCATGTGACCATGGTGTTGTAGTTGGCAAATACAGTGAGGACAGGGGGCCAGGATGTTCTGGTCTGAGTGATGCTTTGAAATACGGGAGCTGTCTTCTATAGAAAGCGTTGCCCAGCTCACATGATCTGACCCATCCAACCCACAGGCTTTTTTCCTTCCTTCTAAGAACTGATGTAACATTGCAAGTATTCTCTGTAGCCTTCCCTCCCCAACAGCAGGTCTCCATGGCTTTGTTTTGTTCTCTGAGGAGGAACAGTTACGGATGCACTGTGATCACTTGACTCGCACTCTGCTTCTGGTTCTGATTGGCTGCCACTCTGCCCTAGCCATGTGGCTGCAGAGTTCTCTGGCCTGTACCTCTCAAGTTCTTGCTCTGCTCTTGCACACAGCACTGGGAACAGGACCTGAGCTTTGTCTCTTCATTGTCGTTCACTTCAGCAGGCAGTAATCACGAGGCTGGAGAGGATAAAGACAGCCGTCCTTTTGTACCTGGTGTAGTAATTCTCTAGTTTTCCTGCGACGTTTCCTTCAGAGTGTCTCCCCATCCCACCCTTCTCTTCTCCTCTGGCAAGTTTTTCTTCTCTGTTTTTTGTTGGTTTGGTTGGTTGGTTTAGTTTGGTTTGGTTTTGGTTTTGTATAAGCTCTTGGAATCTGTCTCTCCTGGGAGATTGCTGCCTGGATGACATGCTGTGCCACCATGCATGGCCACATAGACAGTAATTATCCAACACATCCTGAGGACAGGCTGCCATGTCTATTCGCCACATCCTTGGTGTTAACGAATATGGCGTTAACCATAAATGCAATAGTTGAAGTTCAGTTTAACAACAGAAAATCCCCCTCCATCACTGAGACACTCCCTTAACCCATTTGAGAAATTCTGACACCAACAAATAGAATTTTTTCCAGGTTAGTTTCTCTATTCACATAAAGTGTAATACACTGGTTTTATTTGAGCAGTGGATATATATCTGGTGGTGAGGAAGACTGAAAGCAGTTCTAATGAATTAATTCCTAAATGTCTACGTGTTCAGACAGGCATTCAGTGTTAACTAACATCTCTGTGCAACGCTAACAGTTACCTGCAGCACCCTGTCCCATGAACTTTAACACTTCTATTCCAATGCCGTCTATACTTGGGAAATACAGTTTTGAAGACTTAAATGTTAATTTTATAACCATTTGATAGTTTATTAATTTTTTATTCTGCGTATGATTCTGCAAAAAAAGTTGGAATGCATTAAAAATATTTTTCACCTAAAAGGCATTGCTAGTATGGGGCATAATGTACAGTCAGTCCCCTCCCCCAAAAATGTCCTTTATGAGGTAGTTTCAATATCTGAAAAGAATCAATAACAATATTTTTAAACTTTTAGAATGTACTTAGTATTGACTTAAATGCTTCAAATCCATTTTGTGGATATTTTACTATTCCACCATGCTAAGTGAGGTAGCCTGTGGGTTTGGGTTCTTTAGAGTGGGTGGCAAAGTTGGGTTCCATGGGTGACAAAGTTGACGAATTTGCAAATTAACCTGGCTGTTCTGGATTCACTCAACCCTTTGCTGAAGCTTCATTTTGGGGACAAGGGGTGTGTTTGCATTGGTAGAGTGCTTGACCAACAAACGTGATACCCCCCTGTTCGACTCCCAGCATGTATAAACTAGGTGTGGTGGTGATATCTATAGTCAAAGGACTCCAAAGTTGATCAGGTCATCCTTGACTATCACACAGTGAGTTTGAGACTAACGTGGGATATATAAGAACTTATCTCAAAAAGTTAATTAATCAAAGTATACTAATCTCAACTAGCACTAAGCTTCCTTATCTCCAGTCATGGCAAACTGCAGCTGACGAGCTCACTGTGCAGCCCCTCTGAGCCAGTGACTAGTCTTCAGTCCTGTTACTTTGCACACTCTGTGCAGGGAATGAGGACATTGGTTTACAGCATAGTGCTCTCTGCAGAGTGAAGATGCAACAAACCCTGCATTCATAGCACTTCCCTGTGATGAAATGTATTGTTTATGAAGTGTATTGTTTGTAGCGTCTGGTGCTGTAGCTTATGGCAGTGTACTTGCCTGGCACACATGAGGTCACCTCCAGCACTAGTGCTTCCCAGCCATCCTAACCCTGCACCCCTTTAATAGAGCTAGCTCATCAGGTTGTGGTGACCCCCAACCATAAAATTATTGCATTGCTACTTCATAATGGTAATCTTACTACCATTATGAATCATAATATGAACATCTATGGTTTTTGATGGTCTTAAACTCCTATGAAAGGGTCTTTCGACCCCAAAGAGTTTGCAGCCCACAAATTAAGCACCTGTGCTGTACACAAAAGAGAAAGGAAAGGCAGGTAAGAGGCAGGCGGAAGGGATAGAATATTATAATAATGAAAATATCCAGAACCACACTTTTTTAATTTAAGTATAACTTTGGATGTTTATAAGACCTTGATTTTAAATTCTCTTTGTTTGTTTTTTTATTTAAAAAAATTTTTAAACAAGATCTCACTATATAGCTGTAGCTGTCCTAGAACTCACTACATAGTTTAGGCTGGCCTGGGACTCACAGAGATCGTCCTGGGTGCTAGGATTCACCAAGCCCAGTTTGACTTTAAATTTCCATCCCATGTTGTTAGACTTCTACTCTGCCTACACAGAACCATTCGATGCCATGCATATGTCACCTGCATTTCTTAAGTCTGTCCCAGTGAAGAAGTCCTACTCAGCAGTTATACATTTCAGTAACAGAGTACTTTCTGTTTATGTAGCATATAGCAGCTTTATTTAAAAATAAGGCTGAAAGAGAGAAAGAGAGTGTTCCTATGGATTGAACCTAGGGCCTTGCATACATTATACAAGAGCTATGTCCTAAACCCTACTTAATGTGTCAAACTGGGAGAGATACATGATGCTTGCTTGAATAGTTAAAATGACAGATGAAAAAACTTAATAATGGCCAGTGCTGTGCCAGTTACAGTTCAGTGCATTCCATAGAGATGAGCTCACTTAATGCTCATAAGATGGACTTTTATCTCACTTGTATTTACCAGGACACTAAGGAACAGGTAGGTTAAAAATACCCCCCCAACAGCATATAACCTAGGTTGAGTTAAAACCATGGCACTAGTGCTTGATTCAGTTGGGAATGCAGCTCAGTTGATAGAGTTGAAAGCTGTGCTGCTCTGCTCTGCTCTCCAGCTCACAGGCTACACTGATAATGGCCACGAAATCTGAACTGGCTGTAGAGGTTCGGCCCTATAATCCTAGCACTTGGGAGGCTGAAGCAGGGCACTGAGTTCAAGGCCCACTGGATTGCATAGTGAAGCTACCTCAAGAGGTGTAGGTGCGAAAGGAACGGGAAGGGAGGAAGGGGGAGGAGGCAGGGTGAAAACATGGGCTCTGCTTCACTTTTTAAATCTGTGTGCCTCAGTTTCCTTCATAAAATATCTTTACAACACTGGTTTCATGTTAATGGAAATTTTATAAGGTTCTTTGGGTTCCTCATGTTAGAATCTGTAAATTTTAGGCATGGTGTTAGATGAAGCTAGTAGTGGAAAGACATTAGAGAACAAACAACGTTCTGATAGGTTTTGTCTTCATTTGGTAGAAAAGAGTAGTTGAACAGCTGCGGAAGAACCTGATAGTCAAGCAAGAGCAGCCGGACAAGTTCCAGATACAGCCATTGTCACAGTCTGAAAACAAACTACAAACAGCACAGCAGCAGCCACTACAGCCACTGCAGCAGCAGCAGCAGCAGCAGCAACAGCAGCAGCAACAACAGCAGCAGCAGCAGCAGCAGCAGCAGCAGCAGCAGCAGCAGCAGCAGCAGCAGCAGCACGCCCAGCAGTCAGCAGCACCGCCTAGTCTGACTGCATCACAGGTAACCGTGTGGGTGGAGCAGCCAAGGCTGAGTGTTGGGTATTGGTTAGTTATCAGTCACATAGAACTGGTTTATATTTCAGCTATCCTAAGCTTAACTAATGCTAAACACGTTTTCTGTGTGTTTTTTGGGGGTATTTACTATCATTGACGTAAGGATCAGATAAATTCACCTGCAGAAGGAAAGAGCCTTCTAAGGGGCAGAAGTCAAATGATTAGGTTGGGAATGCAGCTCAGTTGATAGAGGGCTCAACTAGCACTCATGAAGCCGTGGGTTTGATCCTCAGTACTGCATAAAGCCAAGTGTGGTGGTCTACACCTGTGATGCCAGCACTCTGAAGCGGAAGGGGGGGGGTGGTGGTGGTGGTGGTGGTGGTGGTGGTGGTGGTGGTGGTGGTGTCAGTGTCAAAAAGTCAATTAAATTTGTGACCCTTGACAGACAACATAGCAAGTTTAATTTTGAGGCCTCCTTAGGCTTCATGAGATCCTATCTCAGAGAGGGAGTGAGGGTGATTTCCATTTGGAGATTTCTGGGGTATTTATTTATCCAAATGACGTGATCCCTCCTGTAATTGTTCTGCAGTTCTTAGCTATTAGGCATGGAGCTGTTCCAGTATCTGTGCTTTGGGAACCGTGTAGAAAGAAGCATTCGAAAGGGTGCCATGTTTTTATTATCCATAGACAAAATGTTCAAAGCCACTTCTTGAGAATGTCTGTTGGTTCTGATAAACTGGTAGAGATCTGAAATGAGGCTGCAGGTGAGCCTTAGAGCTGAGCGGGTATGTCGTATCCTAGCTTGATGTATCCGTGGAAATGTTTTACTGAAAAGGGCATTTAATCTACCATAGAATGTGAGGAGAGAGTCAAGATACACTGAAAGGGCATATTTGGAATTGACATTTGATTAAGAAAATTATTCAAGTTTGACCTATATATTATGAATATACTATTCTAAAAGTAACTGATGGACCTGGGGAGATGGCTCAGTTGGACAAGGGCTTGCTGTGTAAGCCTGATGACCTGAGTTCTATACCCAACATCTACATAAAAAACCGTTGCACAGGTTCTGTGTGTGTGTGTGTGTGTGTGTGTGTGTGTGTGTGTGTGTGTGTGTGTGTGTGTGTGTGTGTGTTATGTATCTTTTAATCTCAGTGGTAGGGGAGTAGAGGCAGGAGAAACCCTGGGGCTTTTCCTGGAACTTGCGGGCCAGCCAGCTTAGCTTGAATCAGTAAGTTTGGATTCCAGTGAGAGATTCTGTCTCAAAAAACCAGTGAGGGCTGGAGAGATGGCTCAGAGGTTAACAGCATTCGGTGCTCTTGCAGAAGACCTGTGTTCAGTCTCCAGCACCCACATCAAGAGGTATGCAACAGTTTGTAACTCCTCCTCCAGGCTCTCCAGGTACCTGTATGGATAGTGTGCACACATATGCACTCAAGCATACATGTGTACACATGAATAGTAAATAAATATAATGAATAAATAAAACCTCCATTTGGACAGGTGTGGTGGCACATGCCTTTAATCCCAGCAGTGGGGAGACAGAGGCAGGCAGATCTCTGAGAATTGTATGCCAGCTTGGTCTACAGAGGAGATTCCAGGACAGTCAGGGCTGTTACATAGAGAAACCCTGTTTCTTTTTTTTTTTTTTTTTCGGAGCTGGGAACCGAACCCAGGGCCTTGCGCTTCCTAGGCAAGCGCTCTACCACTGAGCTAAATCCCCAACCCCAACCCTGTTTCAAATAAACAAAAAACCCTATTTAAAATACAAAACAATACTAGCAGCATAAGTGTTCCTAAGAAAAAGAAGTCCTTACCTGGAGAGGAAGTGGCCAGTGAACTGGAGGAGGCAGCGAGCCCCATCACCCCTAAGAAGAAAAGGAAATTTTCTGAGGAGCCTGAGGCTGCTGCTAGCTGCACAGAGAGCAGCACAAAGAAAAAGAAAAAGTCGCAGAAGGCACGGGAGGAGGATTAGAATGGACCTGCTTGGTGGGAGGGGCATACTCTATGGTGGCAGTTCCTCCTGCCCAGGATAAACCCCAATAAAAACACAAAACCAGAAAAAATAAAATACAAGGGCTGGAGAGATGGCTCAGTGGTTAAGAGCACTGACTGCTCTTCCAGAGGTCCTGAGTTCAAATCCCAGCAACCACATGGTGGCTCACAACCATCTGTAATGGGATCTGATGCCCTCTTCTGGTGTGTCTGAAGACAGATACAGTGTACTCATATACAAAATAAAATAAATAAAGCTTTAAAATAAAATACAAAACAAAGTGACTAACTGAAGAATGTCACCTGAGGTTGACCTTTGACCTCCACACATTTGCATACCTGCACACACACATCCCCAAATAAGAAAATAAATCAAAATAAAAGAGTTCCTACTGCTCTTACAGAAGACCTCAGTTCAACTCTTGGTATCCAAATGGTGATTCACAGCCATCATAACTCCAGTTAACAGTAGATCTGTGTATTCTTCTGGCCTCTGTAGACACCAGACGTGCAGATAGTGCACAGATATGCCTGCAAAACACTTAGACACATAAAATAAGTAACTTTTTAAAAAAGTGTCTAGACAAGCATGGTGGCAACACATGGTCTCACCACTCAGGGGCAGAGACAGGCAGATATCTGTGAGTTCAAGGACAGCCAGGGCTGTTACACAGAGAAACCCTGTCTCACAAAACAAAAAAAAAAAACAAAACAAAACAACAACCAAAGAGTCTAATGTATTGAGTTTCTAGCTCAGTAATAGAGTCCAGGATGTGTAAGATCCTATGTTCCATCCCCACCGTGCACGCACGCACGCACGCACGCACGCACGCACGGAGGGAATGAATGAGACTGGTGCACAGCAGATTAGGTCTTCTGAAACCCACCCACACTGAGCCTTCACTGTGTATGTAAAGGAAAATGGAGTTTACTTATCTACTCATTATTTGTAGACCTCAGACTAGTTCATGTACAAAAATTATTAAGCCAAGAATTGAATCAATTTTAAAAATACTAAAGACATACATAATAGGTAGTTTGTCATAGAGAACAAAATTGAACCCAGAAGTTCTGAATGAAAAATCTGCCCATTCAGCTACTTTTCTGTAGTGTCAAACATTACCAAGAAAGACAATGCCAGTACAGTATAATCCTAGGAAGAGAAAGAAGTCCCGGGCTGGTGAGTTGATTCAGCAGTTCTGAACACTTGTTCTTGCAGAGGATCGGGATTTGATTCCCAGCATCCACATGGCTTCTCATACCTGTCGGCAACTCCAGTCCCAGGGCACCCAACACCCTCCCCTGACCTCCAAGGGCACCAGGCACATATGCGGTATATATACACGTGTTCAGACGAACACTCATACACATAATATAGTAAAATAAGTAAATAAATCTAAAGTACGTTGTTTAAATCCCTGTCTTAAGTCAGGGAACAAGAGCACCAAACATACTTTCCCATTAATCACCCCAATACTATATGTAAAGTACACTTGCTTTCCCCCAGCAGGGTCTCACTGTGTACCTCTGGCTGTCCAGGACTCTGTAGAGCCAGGCTAGTCTCAAATCAGAGGTCTGCCTACCTCTGCCTGTGGAATTGTTTGCCTGATGTATGTGTGCACTCCACATGGATGCAGTGCCTGCAGAGCCCAGGATAGGACCCTGAGTCTGTGGAGCTACGGCCAGCTGTGAGCTGTTGAGGCTGCTCTTCAAGGCCCCGTGACTTCTCACGGAGTGCTGCTGCTGCTGCTGAGGTTGCTTTTCCTCGGGCTCTAGGCAGAGGTGGATTAGTCTTCCTACGGGGAAAAAGCAGGGTAGGACTACTGTTTGGTGATACATGGAATTTTCTATCCCAGTAACATTCTGTGTCACACAAATGTTAAGAAAGACTTATAAACAAATGCCTCGTTGGCAGCCTCTGCTCGTCTGAGCTCTTCACTGGGGTGGTGAGCAGCAGGCCCAGCACTGCTCCAGAACAGGGTTTCATTGCCTCGCTCCATCTGGTAGCACACCTGACATATTTAATTGATTTAGGTAACCTCGATTTTATATTCTTTTGTTTTGTTTAATGCAAAGGCCTAATGCTAAAACTCAAAGGCCCTCTAGGTTTCTGTTGTTTGCCTTTGCAGTAAGCTCCACTCAGTGTTTATTGACTGCTCTCTGTGTGCTGGGTGGTATACAAAGAGAACAGCCCCTGCCAAGGATCTGGCATACTATAATCATCATTTTGTAATTATTTATTGAGTCCACACTGTGTAGGCCCTGAGCTACCCAATGCAGAGGCTAGACTGACTCACAAAAAGATAGTTTGTTTTTTCAAGAATTTCAGAAATTTGAAAGAAAAATACAAACTGTTAGCAAGGATATAATCAAATTACCAGTGAAGAAGTATGAAAATACCAGAGAACAGAGTAATTTTCATTAGAGGAATCACAAGTATTTTTAGGATCTTGACCAATGAATGGGATGTCTGTGATGAGCAGAGAGCATTGTAGACGTAGACAATAAGACAATTAAAGTAGAAACTTTACAAGACCTGGGGCCTATAGCAGGTGCTCAGTGGTTAAAGTTTGCATTGTTCTTGCAAAGGACCCGAGTTCAGTTCCTAGCACCCACGTCCAATAACTCACAACCACCACAGACAGCTAACACTCAAATGTACACACCCTCTGTCTCTGTTTGTCTGTCTGCCCCCACCCGCGCGAGCGTGCGCGCACACACACACACACACACACACACACACACACACACACACACACACAAAACAAACTAAAAAAAAAATAAAAATGAAAGACTCTTTTAAAATGTTTTAAGGGGGGAGCTGGAGAGACTGCTTTGCTGCTAAGAGATTAAGAGCCTATACTTTCCTTGCAGAGGACCCAAAATCAGTTTCTCACACCTATGTTAGGTGGCTCACATCTATCTATAGCTCCAGTTCCAGGGGATTGATGCCCTCTTCTGGTCTCCCCAGGTACTGCACTTACATATACAAACCCTGACTCACACACATAATTTAAAAATTAAAATTTAAAAATAATAGAATAAAATCTTTCTCTTGGAAAAGTGTAAATGCAAAGGCAGGTATAGTGTCATAATATGAGCACGCAGGAGATAAGGCAGGAGGATTAAGAATTCAAGGCCGGCCTGAGCTCCATAGTAGGTCTGTCTCAAAACAACAAAAGTAAACAGAAAACATATAACGAAAGCGTGCCTTTTGTCTCAGTGATTGTTTTATAACTTGACCAAGACAGCATATAGAAAAAGCATTTCACTGGAGACTTGCTTATAGTTTCAGAGGTTAGTTCCTGATCATTATCGTGCAGGTGTGGCTGTGGACAGCAGGCATGGTACGAGAATTCACATCCTGATTCCCACTCAGGAGGCAGAAATAGAGTGAGATTGGACCTGTTGTGGGCGTTTGAAACCTATCCCATTCCCAGTGACACGCCTCCTCCACCAGGGCCACACCCCTAACCTGTCCTAAACATTTCACCAACTGGAAACTAGGCGATTCCGTTCAGGCAGTGACACCTTTGAAGTAGCAAGGAGGCTCATAGGGAGTATGGACTGTGATGGGAGAGATACAAAGCCAGGAAAGGCAAAAGGGAGCTACCGCTAATGCCTGATAAAACATGGGTGTTTGGTGATCATAGGATAGCGATTGGATATGTAACTTCTGAAGGGAATGACCTCTGCGATTAGAGTGGGCAGGAAGGAGATGCTGGGTGAGGAAGTTTTATAAACTAAGGGACCCTTGCTGTGAGGCAGTGTCTTCTAGACACAGCAGGGAAGTTGTACCCATGAAATCTCCACAGCGTGGTTGCCTGAGTAATGACAGCATCATGCTGCCAAGGCCACACCCCTAGTTAGAGAGCTGCAGGCAGTGGAAGGTGTGTACTTATTAAAAACTCAATACAAAAATAACCTTATAAACAAACGGGAGGGTGAGTTCTGTTTGTGTTTGAGTATACAACAGTGACTTCCTATTCAAAATTAAGCAGACACTAAAACAGACGTAGAGGTTAATTAGATACCATAGAAATATCCCTTGGAATTCTGGTTTGTGCATTAGATCAGCTCTTTGTAAATTAAAACGCCTTTTATCTTACAAGTTAACAGCATTAACCTAGCAAAAAATACACAGGTATTTAGCCAGACTTTGTGGGTTACACATGTGATTCCAGTGTTTAAAGAGTCTGAGGTTGATCACCGCGTTTGAGGCCAGATTGAGCTACCAAGTGAAACTTTGTCCATCCCCCCCCCCCAAAAAAAAACCATTTTTAGGAGCCAGAAAGATGGCTCAATAGTTAAGAGTGCCACTGCTCTAGCCAAGGACCTGGGTTTGATGGTAACTCCATTTCCTCTTCTGGCCTCCACAAGCACTCAGGCACATATGTGGTGCACATGCAGACATATAGGCAAAGCACTCATACACATAAAATAAATAATTTTTAATTTATTAAAGTAAAACAAAAGGATTAGTACTATTGCATATATGTCTGCATGAATTTCTAGCCCATAGAAGTCAAGTTTTGTTATAATTATAGAAGTTTATGGAACCATAGTACCTGCTACCTTCATTTGAAGATCATCAGACTTGAGTAGCATTGTCTTTCATTCTGGACACCCAACCTCTCTGCATCTGCTCTTTTTCCTGTGGACGAGTGAGACATTTTCAGTATCCTTGGATGTCAAAGTTCTCTTCTTGTCTAAACCCTAACACATCAAGAGTTTGCTTCATGTTCCCTGATGTTTGGAACAGAGTGATAAGATTGGATAAGAAATGAGAATCTGAACTAATCCATGAATACACTCTTTAGGAAGTTTTCACTGAGACATTCGTACTCGGTCTTTGGCCTATATATTATGTAGATGCTAGAGTATATGCAGTAAAATCAACCACAGTTAAGTTCATATAAAGGAGAATAAAATCCTGAGTCACAATGTGATGAAACTTGTCAGATTTAATGTTATAAAAGCATTAAGTTAATGGTAGTATATAATTTAGGTAAATATAAACATAAATTTAGATTTGTGTTTTTATTTAGTATTTGCTAGAATAATCAGTTTAGAGTTAATCAAAATATTGATAACGATTGCCTCAACTAGAGGTATTCCAAACTAAAGTCCATTGACCTCATTTAAAGCAATATCAATACATAAACTGTTCTCAGATCTGTGTAATTGGGTTCTGCTGGCCAGACCATCAGTCTAGAGCCTGTGTTACACTAGGATTAAAGGCCATCTGCGATGGCTTGCTCCCCTACTTCTTCAGAAGCTCTTTGTATTCAAGCATTTTAAATTGAAAGATGAAACAGATAGCTTACTGTGTTTAAACTCTTCATACGACAGCTGGCTCTGTGAGATAGGCTTTGCCGCTGCACACTCCAGCCCTTCCAGGAAATGGTATTTAGCTGTCAGCCCTGACCTGCTGCCCAGGTGCCACTTCACGCGTGAGAAGGCAGTGGTGGGAGGCATTAGCTGCCCGTGCTGTGCCTTGGGTGTTTAATTGTAGACACTAATAAGGATTGCTAGTGGGATGGAGGAGTCCACAGTTTTACATTTTGTTGTTGTTGTTGTTATAAGGAGGTTTTAAAAGTTGAGTGTATGTGCATGCAAACACATAGCAGGAAGAAAAGATAAAGAATTGTGAACACTCAGTACCTGGATACGTGGTGCTCACATGGTGTGGAGGAGGAACTTCAGGGGTTTCCCAGTGTGTGGAGGAGAGAGGGACACTAGGGAGAGTGCAGAGCTAGACATGCTCTGTCCACTGCCCAGTGTGCTAGTCCTGCCACATGTGGCTTAGAAGATGGGCTGAGTATACGCACAGGGCCACGTTTAATTTCCTCATTAAAATTTATAAAAAGCCAGGCATAGCTGTTGGCTGCCAACGTGTAAAGTACATGTTAGGAGGAGACGTAAAAGTGGAATAAATATCAGAGGCAGTAAGTTGGTGATGAATGTCTGTGTTCCTGAAAGGTCTGCATCTTGACTGCCAGGTAGATGTGTATAGGATTAATGAGGTGGTTTCTGTAACAGACATTTATAATCATTCTAGTAAAAAGTTAGGCAAATGCAGCATCAGAGCTGCAGAAACACCCTTCAAGCTCAGCTGGGTCCTCACCAAAGCCTCTCCTATAAGTTCCAGGGCTTTGTAAAGACAGGTGTTTGTCCCCACCTTGTCCATTTCTCCGACTCTGATGATTTCCACATCAGTTCTCCAGAAGAAAGGCTGTAGGCAGCGGCACAGCCCTCCCTTTGGAATAGAGAACTGGTGTTTCCTCTGCTCGTTAACAGCATCATTACCTGCAGCTTGGGCTTCCTGCCTCTGAGGCAGCAGTCATACTGGTCCTCCTGCGAGTTTCTCTTCTGCTCCTGGGGGCTTCAGAAAGATGACATCTTTCCTTTGTGTCATAAGGCAAATTGCCAGATCAGTGAGGTTATAGCGATCGGGGATAGAGACAACGTACAACTTACACAGGAATTAACTGACTTCATACAGTTAGAAAATCCAGAAGCGTTAAGTGGGCTCCTGTTACGCACATGTAGGTGTGTACTGTTCATTGCCTAAAACCATATGTCTTCATGAGGGTACACTCACTACAGTGAACTTCCCTGTTTACAAGTGACCCTAGGGTTGGGGATTTAGCTCAGCGGTAGAGCGCTTGCCTAGCAAGCGCAAGGCCCTGGGTTCAGTCCCCAGCTCCGGAAAAAAAAAAAAAATCACAACTGTACAAGTGACCCTAACTTGAGAAATTAGAGCTTGTCTCTCTATAGTAAGAAGCATGCTCTACATGTGCAAAGGCTCATAGACAAACTTGGTTGTGTTATTTCCTTTGAGAGTTCAGCAGCGTACGTTTCAGTGGGATCACATTTCAGTCTCCTAATATCTGTTCTCCGTTTCTCCTAGAAGACTGTAACTACAGCTTCTATGATTACCACAAAGACACTACCTCTCGTCTTGAAAGCAGCAACTGCGACCATGCCTGCCTCTGTTGTGGGCCAGAGACCTACCATTGCTATGGTGACCGCCATCAACAGCCAGAAGGCTGTGCTCAGCACTGATGTGCAGAACACACCAGTCAACCTCCAGACGTCTAGTAAGGTCACTGGGCCTGGGGCAGAGGCTGTCCAAATTGTGGCAAAAAACACAGTCACTCTGGTAAGCCACCAGCTGCTACTCACGTGTTCTCCTAAGAGGGTTCAGGTTGTACATTGTAGAGGGTATCCATTTTGAGCTCCTGCTGGGTCTGAGCTCCTATCTTTCCTAGCAAAGCAAACTCACCTGTAGGCCTGGCACATGCACCTGTGCACACACATATGCATGCACGCACCTAAATCTGAGTGCTGAAACTCTGTGCTGTATTCTGCTACATTCTTTCAGCTCATTATCCTTCTAAATCAAATGAAGCCAGGAAGTACTTAGAGTTGGTTGGGCATACTTTAAAACACCCAAGAACTCAGCAGTTGATGTGCCAAAGACCAAGGACTTGAACAAGAATGTCTGCGGTACTTCTCGGATCGAGCCGTTTAGACACTGGTGTTCTTAGACGTTTATGAAAACCAGGCCCAAATTGTGATACTCAGTTATCTTCTTCAAATGACAGAGCTCTTGGTGCCTTTCTGAATAAAGATCAATAATGAGTAAAAGTAGCAACAAAGTGAAGGTTTTTATCACTCATCCAGGAGTCCTTAGAGATGCAGTCCTATTCCCTCAACCAGGCATGAAGAGTCACAAGTTCTCTGTAGACTGGGTGCGGTGGCTCACACCTTTAATCCAGCACTCAGGAAGCAGAGGCTCTGAATTTGAGGCCAGCCTGATCTACAGACTGAGTTCCAGTCAGCCAAGGCTACACAGAAACCATGTCTCAAGAAGCCAGAAAGAAAATTCTCTGTAGGGAAGAAAGCTGCTATCTGCTGAGTAAAGCTTGTATCTTTGGGGGAAGGAAAATTCATTTGGACAGACAGTAAATTTGATTTTTCTTTAGATGTAGTTTCGACTCTTAAAATGTATAAATGTAAGAGTTCGTGAGTATCAAACCGTCCACGACTGCTGACTGTTTTGGTTCTGCATGTGAGGAGACAGTGCAGTTGGTCACTTTATGGGGCAGAGTGTGGGTGGGAGAGGAAATAGTTTCTAAAGCAGCACCAGTTCACATAATGAACTGCAGGAAAGAGCTGGTGGTGTATGGAAGGCAGATGCCCGTGTCCTTCATGTGCCTGCCTCTAATACTGAATAGTGACTGCCCTCAGGTTTATTTCTGTTTCCCTGTTTCTTAGCAGGTTCAAGCAACACCTCCTCAGCCCATCAAAGTACCACAGTTTATCCCTCCTCCTAGACTCACTCCACGTCCAAACTTTCTTCCACAGGTGAGTGAGCAGTGGGAACTCCAGCAGTGGGAAGGGCCGTGAGATCCTCAGGGCTTGCCCATGCTGAAGGTACCTGACAGAGAGCAGCCAAGATAACAGCAGAGGAAGCATCATGGCGTCACTACCTTGGTTGGAGGAAATATTGCCATATGAAGCAAAGGGAAACTTTGCTAAAAAAGAGTACAGGGAGACTCAACAGCCAGATAAGCCATTGTGAAACCTGGCTTATAGGAGTTGGAGTAGGGGTCTGCATTGGGCTTTTCTACTCAGCCCCAAGAAGTACTGCCTCTCCTAACCCCTAACAGTTCTCCCAGCAACTAGACTTACCCTGCTTGACTCCAGTCCATCAAGAGAAAAACCAAGAGTTATTCTCTGAGGGGGTAGCTTTCAGACACAGAGAGAAAGGAGTCTTTCTGTGAGGAGTCAGTCATACAGTACTAGTATGAGAGAAGATGATCCTGTCGCTTATCAGATAGATCTTTATAAGTGCTATTGGTAGCAAATACTGTACTAATCTAGTGTGTCCTGGATATGCTGATTTTCGAAACACAGCCACAGCAGCAGCATGGTTGCCTATAGGGAATTAGTGTCCATAAGGGCACTGTACAGTAGAAGGGACACAGACCTTCTGAACTGATAGAGAACGTACATTCATGATTTTCTTGAAGAGTCTACATTCAATGTGAGACCTAAAACCCCAGTAAAGTCTGTCTGATACATTTTGAAGAAGGAATTTTTAAACTGTCCCAGGCTGAGAGTACAGTGTAGGCTCTCATGTCTGGAGTAGAGACACACAGGCACATCAAAGAGCCAAGGAGATTGGCTGTGGCTGTGCAGAGACCATGAGGCCACCCAGGTTAGGGCTGGAGAGGAGTCTGTGGATCCTCACATTGTGCAGAGCTGTGTGCTTAGTCCTAGCAGCAGGGGGCTGTGGAAGCTTTGCAGACAAGTACTTAACAGGAGCGTCTTAATGTTTTAGAGATTCCCTCTTTCTGCTGGTAGACCACAGGCTGGAAGTACTTAAGACTCTGGTCTGGAAGAATAGTCAGGACATTAAAAATGGTGTGAACTGATCTTTAGAGAATCCTACTATAGTCCTGGGCTCTTTATAGGGACAGTCTATTTTCATTCTCACAACAGCTGTATGGACGGTTTTCAGTAAAGACTCAAAGGTTTAGTTCATGTTTTCCAAACAGTGAAATCAATATGGTATGTTGGTAGAATTCATGAAGCTTTTTGTTTTAGAAATCTATATCTATAGGTGTTGATAACTGTTTAATGTAGTTATTGCTACTATATCAGTAGCAGCCACCACAGGATCATTTTAAGTTAACCTAAACATTCAGATTTAGAAGACTGTCGTGGGCCACACTTGGCACCAGTCTGCTTGGAAACACTGGAAGACTTGATACTTCTGGTAATACAGAATTGTTCTCTCTCTCTCTCTCTCTCTCTCTCTCTCTCTCTCTCTCTCTCTCTCATAGGTTCGACCCAAGCCTGTGGCCCAGAATAACATTCCTATCGCTCCAGCGCCTCCTCCCATGCTTGCAGCTCCTCAGCTTATCCAGAGGCCTGTCATGCTGACCAAGTTTACACCCACAACCCTCCCCACATCCCAGAATTCCATCCACCCTGTCCGTGTTGTCAATGGACAGACTGCAACCATAGCCAAAACGTTCCCCATGGCCCAGCTCACCAGCATTGTCATAGCGACTCCAGGGACCAGACTCGCTGGACCTCAGACTGTACAGCTTAGCAAACCAAGCCTGGAGAAACAGGTATGGACATCTGCTGTGGTGGTAGCCTCACCCTTGAAACAGTGGCTGCTGGATGCTTTCTAAATACTCTTTGTCAAGGGTGCTTCACCTCAGCACCAAATCCACATCCTATCACTTTATCGTATGATAACTTGCATTCAAAAGACCCTGTATCCTGAAGTTGCATTGTTTCCCAAGGTAGCTGACTTCAGAGTCTCATGTAAATGTGCTCCCCCTGCTGGCTTTAATGCAGAAATCACAGAAGAGGCAGTGGGGGGGCTGCCTCGGGGAGGAAGCACCCCATACTGGAAATAGAAAACATCACATTAGCTTCACCCACTAAGAGTCCAAATGAGAATCCAACTGTGAGAGTCAGTCAGGAGCAGTAAACAAAGCAGAGAAGGGATTTCATTTCAGAGACTTAATTGCTCATCACAGATAACATAGAACCAAACAGATTTTAACTTTCTAGACTACATGTAGCAGACATTTTAGTTCAAACATTAAAGCTACATTTCTATTTTCTGAAGTCAGATTTTTATTATAAGTTAGTAAAGTTAGTAAGAATAGAGTAAAATCAGTGATCTCCAGAGAAGCCCTGAAGACTCAGCAGCAGATGTCCTCGGGGAGGATCTCTAGCCATCACTGCCCTGCCTAGAGAAAGAGCAGTGACGAGACGGGGGCTTCAGAGAAAAACAGTTTCCAAGAAAGTGACTTTAACTAGCCATTGGCCTGCTGGGACAGTCTATAATTCCACACCAGGAGGATCGGGCAGGAAGATGGCTGCCACCTGGACCAGTCTGGGCTGCAAGCCTGGACCGCCCTATATAGTGTGCAGCCCTGAGCTCCTTGATGGGGCTTCACAGTTCCCCTTCCCATCATTAAACCTCACTCGACTTTATAAAGAAAAAGCTCTTTTAATTTCCTTTTATGATTATATAGATACGGCATATGACTTAAGGATACAGGTATCACAGAAATGTAAGAATAATAGAAGATTCTCTTCTCCTAACTATATGCGTTTTCCAAAATATTTTACAGAATTTTACCTCCAGTAGTTAGTTATTACAACCATTTTAAATCATGTGCCTGTCTCAAAACGTCAGTGCCCTGGTCTGTTTCTAACTGCTCAGACTTGGTCTCTCATCCATGAGAAAACAGTCTCTGGTGAGTCTCAATCATCTGCCTGAGTGGGTGGCCAACCATGCCACTTTCCATCACAGCCTCACTTCTCTTTTACATTGTGTTAAGTAAAGCAAAAGCTTTTTGCCAGGCAGTGGTGGCACATACGTTTAATCCCAGCACTCAGGAGACCGGTGGAACTCTTGAATTCAAGGCCAGCCTGTCTACAAAGCTAGTTCCAGGACAGCCAAGACTACACAAAGAAACCCTGTCTTTAAAAAAAAAACAAAAGGGGCTGAAGTGATGGCTCAGTGGTTAAGAGCATTGACTGCCCTTCCAGAGGTCCTGAGTTCAAATCCCAGCAACCACATGGTGGCTCACATCCATCTGCAGTGGGATCCAATGCCCTCTTCTGTTGTACATGAAGACAGTGACAGTGTGCTCACATTTAAAAAAAGAGGCAAAATAACCTGTTTTCATTTCATCTTATTTTTTGCATCTCTTTTCTCATTATACAGACAACACATGTGATTTTAAAAATGCAAGCATCACAGAAATATGAATCATAGAAGATGCTCTCCCTACAACCTATGCATTTTCTGTTATATTAATTTTGCCACCAGTAGCCAATTAGTATTACCATTTTCTATTGCATAGATGTTTTCTGCTTACATGCTAACAGAGTTTTAAAACAGGAAAAGCACACTGTGTGTTTTAGCACAGTGTGTTCTAGGTCTCGAGCATCTTTCATATCTCCAGACTTCATGTTAGTGGCATCGTATGGTTTGATTTTATGGCCACAGAAGTTCTAAGCTTAAAGCCTTCTTGTCTTTTCTCTTTACTAGAAGGAATTCAGTCATTGCAGGGTTAGTTGGCAGGCCATCTGGCAGAGCAGTCATACAGATTAGCACAGCTAGCAGGGACTCTGTCTAGAGTAGATTCTGTTCTCAGAATTCCTGACTTCAGAGCCCCTGCTGCCCTTCTCATAGGTGAGCTAACGTAAGGAAACAAGTAGCAGCCTCCTCTCAGGACGACTAAGCCTGTGTATACGGCATTCTTGAGACTCCATAGAGAACTCTATGGATGGAGCGCTGGCCTGGCGTGTACAAGGACCTGGGCTGCTTCTCTTACAGCACCAAAAAGAAAAGTCAGGTGCCAGCTCCTCCGCGGCTCACGGCATTGGTATATGAAGATGAGAAGGAAAAGTCAGAGCCTGAGCCACAGAGCTCGGCCTCTGCGTCTGGATCAGGCATTGACGCTTTGCTTCAGGGAAGGAAGCATGGCCGACTATGTCGATTCATGGCCTCTCTTCCTTAGACATAGAAAGAAGGCAGTAAAGTTGAAAACCTATAATGGTCTCACATCTGCCCCTGGAGTCTTCTTATCCACCCTCACTAAAAGATCTTTAGATGTCTCCTTTATTGAAGCTATACTACACTGTGGATCTAAGAGAAAAGCAGAGCATACAGAGCTTGAAGGCTCAAGACCCAGGAACACCATAAAGACATTGTGGGCTTTGGTTACAGACCACCACAGTAAAGCAAGACAGACGATAAGTGCACAAACTCCCCAATACATTTAGAGTCATGTGTACACTGTGCCGCAGTCTTGGGCTTCAGAAAAGCCACTGTGCCCATAAATGTACACATCTTAGTTTTAAGTCTTTCAGCAAGTAGTAATATTGCAGTAGGTTGAGGGCCCTGCTCTAATGTTGGCGGCTGTTGACTGATCAGATTAGTGGCTATTAAGTGAGGGGATGGCAGTAGATTGTTAAGGTGGCAGAGATGTGCTTTGAGTCACATTACTTTCATGAGGGATTTCATGACAGGGTTTCTTTCAAAACCCAGAATGAATCTCCAATATTCTCTAGAGAAGATTCCATCTCCAAAACACGTTTACTTTTCCCATCATCGGGAGCAGCCTGTCTGTCCTCTGTTAGAGCCTAGTCCTGTGATGAGTTCACATGCCAGCACACGCCACACGCCACTGCTGACTCCTCCTCTGTTGCTTCTGCTCTAGCTTTAAGCCCCTCAAAATTGTCTGTGAAGACAAGGGTCAACTTTCTGTTAATGTTTGAGACTTGATGTATGTATAGAATTTGGGCATCTAGAATATTGAATCCTTTCCAGAAGGTTTCATTCTATGGCTACTATTGCTCTATTTAAAATGTACTTCTTAAATAATAATATTTGAAAGTCACAATTATTCCTTGACCCATGGGCTGTGGGATGGACATTGTGTTAACAGGCGCGAAAACTTCATCAACATCTTTGTTCAGTTCCATCAGAGCTCTTGGGTAACCAGGTGCACTGACAATGACACTAACGTTTTAAAAGAGATCTATCTGAGCTGTAAGACTTAGAGTGGACTTATAGTGTTCATAAACTGAGTTGTAAACAGATGTGCAACTGTCCAAGCTGTGTGCTTCATGTATAGAGCACAGACAGATGTGCTTCATGTACAGAGCACAGACAGATGTGCCTCATGTACAGAACACAGACAGATGTACCTCATATACAGAGCACAGACAGATGTGCCTCATGTACAGAGCCCAGGCAGATGTGCCTCATGTACAGGGTGCAGGCAGATGTGCCTCATGTACAGAGCCCAGACAGATGTGTTTCATGTACAGAGCACAGGCAGATGTGCCTCATGTACAGAGCCCAGACAGATGTGCCTCATGTACAGAGCCCAGACAGATGTGCCTCATGTACAGAGCGCAGGCAGATACAGGGCACAGGCAGATGTACCTCATGTACAGAGCCCAGACAGATGTGCCTCATGTGCAGAGCACAGACAGATGTGCCTCATGTACAGAGCCCAGACAGATGTGCCTCATGTACAGCACAGACAGATGTGCCTCATGTACAGAGCCAGACAGATGTGCCTCATGTGCAGAGCACAGACAGATGTGCCTCATGTACAGAGCCCAGGCAGATGTGCCTCATGTACAGGGTGCAGGCAGATGTGCCTCATGTACAGAGCCCAGACAGATGTGTCTCATGTACAGAGCACAGGCAGATGTGCCTCATGTACAGAGCCCAGACAGATGTGCCTCATGTACAGGGCGCAGGCAGATGTGCCTCATGTACAGGGTGCAGGCAGATGTACCTCATGTACAGAGCCCAGACAGATGTGCCTCATGTGCAGAGCACAGACAGATGTACCTCATATACAGAGCCCAGACAGATGTGCCTCATGTACAAAGCCCAGACAGATGTGCCTCATGTACAGAGCCCAGACAGATGTGCCTCAGGCAGATGTGCCTCATGTACAGGGTGCAGGCAGATGTGCCTCATGTACAGAGCCCAGACAGATGTGTTTCATGTACAGAGCACAGGCAGATGTGCCTCATGTACAGAGCCCAGACAGATGTGCCTCATGTACAGGGCGCAGACAGATGTGCCTCATGTACAGAGTGCAGGCAGATGTACCTCATGTACAGAGCCCAGACAGATGTGCCTCATGTGCAGAGCACAGACAGATGTGCCTCATGTACAGAGCCCAGACAGATGTGCCTCATGTACAGAGCCCAGACAGATGTGCCTCATGTGCAGAGCCCAGACAGATGTGCCTCATGTACAGAGCCCAGACAGATGTGCCTCATGTACAGGGCGCAGGCAGATGTGCCTCATGTACAGGGCACAGGCAGATGTACCTCATGTACAGAGCCCAGACAGATGTGCCTCATGTGCAGAGCACAGACAGATGTGCCTCATGTACAGAACACAGACAGATGTACCTCATGTACAGAGCACAGACAGATGTGCCTCATGTACAGAGCCCAGACAGATGTGCCTCATGTGCAGAGCACAGACAGATGTGCCTCATGTACAGAGCCCAGGCAGATGTGCCTCACAGATGTGCCTCATGTACAGAGCCCAGACAGATGTGCCTCATGTACAGAGCACAGGCAGATGTGCCTCATGTACAGAGCCCAGACAGATGTGCCTCATGTACAGGGCGCAGGCAGATGTGCCTCATGTACAGGGTGCAGGCAGATGTACCTCATGTACAGAGCCCAGACAGATGTGCCTCATGTGCAGAGCACAGACAGATGTACCTCATATACAGAGCCCAGACAGATGTGCCTCATGTACAAAGCCCAGACAGATGTGCCTCATGTGCAGAGCACAGACAGATGTGCCTCATGTACAGAGCACAGACAGAGGAGAGTTAGTGCACTTCTCAGGGGCCCTAGGATTTTGAGAATGAGCACTGGCTTTACCTAAAGTCACAGCTGTGTCAGTCCTTACAGGAGAGGTAGCCTGTCCTCCAAACCTTTGAACCCATGCACTGACTTCTCTTGATCTATGGAAGTCTTCAATGGCATCTTCTTCCAACAGAAAGCTGTTTCCTCTACCTGAGATTCTGCTATGTCAGGTTACCCTTCGTCAGTTGTCCTTATGTGATACAGAGGTGGTTTCTTTCCTCAAATCCACGAACCACCCTCTGCTAGCATCAGACACTTGCAGTTTCTCTGAGCCATAGAAGTTAAAGACAGGTGATTGTTGTTCTGGACTTGTCTTTGTCTTGTGGGATGTTGTGGCTGGTTGAGTCCTCTGTAGGATATAAATTATTACCTTAGGTCTGGACATGCCAAAGTTTGAGGATTCTTTTTTTAAAAGAATTATTTATTTTATGTATATGAGTATACTGTAGCTGTCTTCAGATACACTATTATAGATGGCTGTGAGCTACCATGTGGGTGCTGGGAATTGAACTCAGGACCTCTGGAAGAGCAGTCAGTGCTCTTAACCACTGAGCCAGCCCCAAGTTTGAGGATTCTATCTTTCATAACCAAACAAGAGCAGGCGATCCTTCAGACACATGAAGAAGGGTGTACAAAGCAGGAGCTATAAGTGAGTGATGCGCTAGGCAGACAAATGATCTTATCTTTCCATTTTCTGTAGAGCACGGCTGTAAGTGATATGCTAACATCATTGCTAATTCCTCTTAAAATAATCCATGTGTGGCTGTAATGGACAGGAAAGAGTGGGAAAGGCTCACGTCTGAGGAAGCCACTGCTGCTTAGAGTCACCAGTGTTGGTCATATGGAAACGTCAAAGTCCAGATTCCAGAGGCTCTGAAGGTTTGCCTAGTTGTTAAATGCTGGTAACTGTTAGCAAAAGGTAACATCTTCAGGGCAGCTTCAGTTCTGAATAAAGCTTTACTTTCTTTAAGAGAGAGGCCAAACTTTTAGAATCATTGTTCTTTGTTTCTTAATATTTTTTAACTGAAATGAAATTCACTTCACTAATAATTAGCTGTTCAAAAGTAAACAGTTTAGTGGTATTTAGTACATTTACAGTGTTGTGCAACTGCCGTCTGTCTAGTTGCAAAATATTTTCATTTTCCTAAAATAAAACCCAGTGTGTATTAAGCAGCTACTTTTCATCCACTCCATTGTCTGTCTCTGGCAGTCACCAGTCTGATGTGTCTGTGGCATTGATGACTCTGCTGTTTCATATAAATGGAACCATTTAATGAGTAGCCTTTATGTCTGACTTCTTTGAGCTAGCATGTTTTCAAGGTTCACTTACTTCGAAATATTGCTGGTGCTCCTTTTTGATTACTGATTCACACACACACATAATCATCTTTGGGTTTATTACAAATTGTCCATTTATCTGTTGATGGACATTTGAGTTATGGCCACCTTACAGCCACTGAGACAACATTGAGTAACATTTGTGCCCCTGGGAACATTTGTGCACAGCACTTGTACGTGCCTTGTTTACAGTTCCTTTGGGTGTGTAGCTGAGAGTGGTTGCTGTGTCACGTGACACCACACTTCCTGAGAGTCACACTCAGCAACTTTCATTTCCAACAATAATATATGTACATTCCATCTGCTTAATATTCATGCTAGTCTAAGAATATTTTGTTTATAGCTGTCATATGGGGTATAAGGTATGCAAATATGGTGATTGCATTTCCATAATTATTAATGATATTTGTTTTTTTATGTTTACTTGCATTTGCATATATTTTAAAAAGAAATATCTATTTAGACCATTTCTTTATTTTTAGCTTCAAAAAACAATTTAGGCTTACTTACTTTGTGTGTGAATGTTTTGTTCAGGTGTGTGTCTGTACATTGTGTATCCATGGAGGTCAGAAGATTGCATTAGACCTGTTAGGACTGGAGTTATGGACAGTGGTGAGCCACCATGCAGGTGCTAGGACCTGAGCCTGAGTCCTTTCTCTGCAAATGCAGCAAGTGCTTTTAACCACTGAGCCATCTCTCCAGCCCCTCTTTGTCCCACTTTAAAGTCGAGTTGTTACTCTTTCTCTTGATGAAGTGTAGTTCTTACTTAGCCTGGATACCTTAGCAGACATCATTTTTAAATATTATTTTCCTTTTTCTATAAGTTGTCTTTCACTTTGTTCTTGCTGTCTTTTATTGAACTGTTGTACCCTGTTACATTGCTGAGTTTTATTAGCTTGCAATAGGGTGTGTGTGTGTGTGTGTGTGTGTGTGTGTGTGTGTGTGTGTAAGGTTTTTAATTTTTAAATTATGTATATATGTGCATGTGCACGTGTGTACACATACCTATAGAGGCCGGGAGGTGTGGATCCCCTGGCAGGGGTTAAGGTGCTTGTGAGCTCCCTAATGTGGATGCTGTGAGCTGAGCCCAGGTCCTCTGTGAGTGTCAGTGCTCTCACCCATGAGCTCTCACCAGCTCCTGGGCTCCTCTTCCGTTTTGGGTGAAGCTCAGGTGAACCATCCATGCAGCCCTTTCGTTTGCTTTGATTCCTGTTTCAGTCTGCTGTTATGTCTGTTTAGACTTTGTGTGCCATGTTGGCTCAGTTTGGGTAATTTACTTGTAGAGACCTGTCCATTTCTTTTGTGTTACATAATTGTGCAATTATCTGATGCATTTTTTTAAAGATCCTCTCTCCTGACTGTGTGATTAGGAATAATGCCCGCTGCTCTGCTTTTTAGTTATTTCATCTTATTTCTTGGCTCTAGCAGTTTATAACTTCTTTTGAGTGTTTCTCCTAAAGGACATGTTTGAGGGTTTTGTTATTTTTAGGCAGGGTCTCAGTATATATCCCAGGCTTGCCTTGAATTCAGACATCCCATGCCCCACCTCCACCCCTGCTAGGTTTAAAGACTTGAAGTGATGGTTGTATTATGTTCCTATAAACCATGGTTAGTTCATTCTGTGGGCCATTATTTTGTGTCCTTGATCCCTCTGGTTCCTACAGTTCTCTCCCCCTTCTTCTATAGGATTCCCTGAATTTAGAATTCCCCAGGATACTAATGTTTGGCTGTGGGTCTCTGCATGTGCTTTCAGCAGTTGCTGTGTGGAGCGTCTCTGATAACGGTTATGCTAGGCTCCAGCTACAGGTAAAGCAGGACTTATCGTTAGGAATAATTGACTGTTTTGGTTTTCTGTTGCTGTTGGGTTTTTTGATGCTTTTTGTTTGTTTGTTTGTTTGTTTGTTTTGTTTTTATTTGCTAGTCATGTTTGGTTCTATCCTAGGCATGGATTTCCTCTCTGGATTTGGGCCTCAAGTTGGACCAGTTATTGATCAGCCATTCCCACAAGTTCTGTGCCACCTTTACCCCAGCACACCCTCTAGGCAGGACAAATTGTTAGGTCAGAGGTTTTGTGACTTGGTTGGTGTCCCAGTTCAGACTCCGTGTCCCTATTACTGTGCGTCCTCACTAGGTCACCCTTGTGGATTCCTGGGAGTTCCCAGTGAACTGGGTTTCTGCCCCTCCCCCAAAATGCCCCCCCAATTGCAGCTGCCTCTTCCAGTACTCTCTGCCTATGTATAACCCGCCTGATTCTGCTGTTTCCATCCCCAATTGCTCCCAGCCCATCTTCAAAATCTGTTTTATTTTCCCTTCCCGGGGAGATCCTCATGTCCCCCTTTGAATCCTCCTTGTTACTTAGCCTCTCTGGTGCTGTGGATCGTATCACGATTGTCCTTTACTTTACAGTTAATACCCACTTATCCGTGAGTCCATACCAGGTGTGTCTGTCTGGATCTGGGTTACCTCACTCAGGATGATTTTTTTTTTAATGTAGTTCCATCTGAAACCTTCAAGTTTCATGATGTTATTTTCTTTAATAGCTAAGTAGTCCTCCATTGTGTAAATGTACCATGTTTTCTTTACCATTCTTCCATTGAGGGACATCTACGTTGTTTCCAGTTTCTGGCTATTACAAATAAAGCTGCTATGAACATAGTCGAACAAGTATCCTTTAGACAGAACATCCCTTGGGATGGGCCCAGGGGTGCCAGTGCTGGATCTTGAGGTAACTCTCTTCCCAGTTTTCTGAGGAACCGCCATATTGATTTCCAGAGTGGCTGTACAAGTTTCCACTCCCACCAGCAATGGAGGAGTGTTCCCCGTGATCCACATCCTCGCCAGCGTGTGCTGTGGCTTTGGTTGTTGTTTTTAGCCGTTCTGACAGGTGTGAGGTGGAGTCTGAGTCATTTTGATTTGCATTTCCCTGGCAGTTAAGGATGTTGAGCGTGTAAGTGTTTCTTGGCCATTTGAGAGTCTCCTGTTGAGAATTCTCAGTTTAGATCTGTACCTCGTTTTTAGGTAGGATTATTAGATGTCTAGTTTCTTTTTTTTTAATTTTTATTTTATGTGCCTTGTTTTGCCTGTGTGTATGTTTGTGTGTTGGGTCCCCTGGAACCAATAGTTGTGAGCAGCCATGTGGAACCTGGGAATTGAACCTGGTTTCCTCTGAAGAAACAGCCAGTGTGCTCAACTGCTGAGCCATCTCTTGAGCCCCTGATATCTAGTTTCTTGAGTTCTTTATATTTTGAATATTAGCCCTCTGTCAGATGTGGAGTTGGTGAAAATCTTTTTCCATTAAAAGACAAAGAGAGAATATCCAAATTAATGAAATCAGAAACAAAAAGGAGAATATAATAACAGACATCGAGGAAATCCAAGCAATCACTAGGTCATACTTCAAAAACCTGTACTCCACAAAATTGGAAAATCTAAAAGAAATGAACAATATTCTTGATATCACTTACCAAAGTTAAATCAAGATCAGATAAACAATTTAAATAGACCTGTAATCCCTAAGGAAATGGCAGCAGTCATCAAAAGTCTCCTGTGAGGGTTTGTATATGTGGGGCCCAGGAAGTGGCACTGTTGGGAGGTGTGGCCTTGTTGGAGTAGGTATGTAACTGTGGGCGTGGCCTTTAACACCCTAGTCCTAGCCCCCTGGAGGCCAGTATTCAGCTAGCAGCCTTCAGATGAAGATATAGAACTCTCAGCCCCTCCTGCACCATGCCTGTCTGGATGCTGCCATGTTTCTGCCTTGATGATAATGGGCTGAATCTCTGAACCTGTAAGCCAGCCCCAATTAAATGTTGTCCTTTATAAAACTTACACTGATCATGGTGTCTGTTCACAGAGGTAAAACCCTTACTAAGACTTCTCCCAAATAAACAAACAAACAAACAAACAGGCCAGAGACAGATGGTTTTAGCATAGAATTCTACCAGACTTTCAAAGAAGAGCTAATACTAATACTCCTCAAATTAGTCCATGAACTGGAAACAGAAGGAACATTGCCAAATCATTTTCTGAGGCCACAGTTCCCTTGATATTCAAACCACACAAAAATTCAACAAAGAAAGAGAATTACAAACCAGTTTCCCTTCATGATCATTGATGCAAAAATATTCAATAAAATAACTTGAAATCTAAATCTAAAAATACTTAAAAACATCATCCTCCATGACCAAGTAGACTTCAATCCAGAGAGGCAGTGATGGCATATGAAAATCTGTCAGTATAATCCACTATATAAACAGAGAAAAAACACATGATCATCTCATTAGATACTAAAAAAGCCTTTAACAAAATCTAACACCTCTTCATGATAAAAGTCCTAGAGAGATTATGGATCCAAGGGACATACCTAAATATAATAAAGGCAATTTACAGCAATCCTATAGCCAACATTAAATTACTGGAGAGAAACTGGCTTTGTTGGGTACCGATGGAAGGAGAAGTCCTTGGTCCTGCCAAGGTTGGATCCCTAGTGTAAGGGAATGTTGGGGGTGGGGGTGGAAAGGGGGGATGGATGGGGAGGGGATAGGGGGCTTATGGATAGGAAACCGGAAAAGGGAATAACATTTGAAATGTAAATAAAGAAATATGCAATTTTTAAAAAAAATTACTGGAGAAAAACTCAAAGAAATTCCACTAAAATTAGGAACAAAACAAGGTTGTCCACTCTCTTCCTATCTATTCACTATAATACTTGAAGTTCTAGCCAGAGCAGTAAAACAACTGAAGAAAATCAAGAAATTATAAATTGAAAAGGAAGAAGTCAAAGCATTGCTATTCTTAGATGACTATATTATGTATAATTGACCCCAAAAATTCTACCAGGGAACTCATGCAGCTGATAAACATCTTCAGTGAATTGGCTGGATTCTAGATTAACTCAAAACGTCAGTAGCTCTCCTGTATACAAACAACGAATGGGCTGAGAAAATCAGGGAAACAATACCCTTCACAATAGCCACAAGTAATATAAAATATATTGGGACAACTAAGCAAGTGAAAGACTTGCATGACAATGACTTCAAGTCTTTGAGGAAAGAAACTGCAGATGATATGAGAAGATGGAAAGATCTCCCATGCTCATGGATCAGTAAGGTTAGTACAGTAAAAACAACCATCTTACCAAAAGCAATCATAGCTTTAATGCAATCCCCATCAAGAGTCTATCACAATTCTTTATAGACATTAAAAGAACAATACTCAACTTTATATGGAAAAACAAAAAACTCAGGATAGCTAAAACAGTCCTGTACAATAAAAATTTCTTGGGGGGGTGGGTATCACTATGCCTGATTTCAACTGTTACTACAGAGCAATATTAATAAAAACCACATGGTATTGGCATAAAAATAGACAGGTTTATCAATGGAATAGAATTGAAGACCCAGAAGAAAACCCCCACATCTATGGACACTTAATTTTTGATAAAGAAACCAGAAATATACAATGGAAAAAGAAAGCATTTTCAACAAATGTTGCTGGTCTAACTAGATGTAAAAGAATGCAAATAGATCCATGTCTGTCACTCAAGTCCAAGTGGATCAACACCAAACCAGACACATTGAACCTGATCATAGAGTAAGTGGGGAAGACCCTTGAACACATTGGCACAGGAGACAACTTCCTGAAGAGAACACTGAGGTTCAGACACGAAGATAATTAATAAGTGGGACCTCATGAACCTGAAAAACTTCTGTAAGGCAAAGGACGCTGTCTTGTCTTTAAGGCAGGTGTGCCAGCAGTGGACATTCTTATCTCTTGTTTATCTGTCCTTCATTTGTCTTTCATTCTTTAAGGATGGTTTTGAAGTAGCTGGCTGGAGCTACAGTTGTCATGACCTTAGCTGCAGGTGGGCAGTTTCCTTCTGAGCTCAGTCAGATAATTCCTGGACTCACTCTTTGCTAGATGTGGGCAGGAGACTGGTTTCATTTTGTGTGTGTGTTTCCATAGTGCTGGGCACATGGCAGCTGGCTTTCCCCAGAGCAGGAGGTCCTTGAGAGAATGGAACACCCCCCCCCAGTATCTTGATTGCCTTATAACAATAAGGGATGGGGACTGTGTGTCCTCAGGATGTTCTGTCTTTAGGGGGGGTTGCCTTGTCCAGGAGCATTACTACCACGTGTTTGCTTATCCCTGGAAATTCAGGAGAGAGGCTCCAAGGACCTGTCTCACATAGGAAAGGGGAATACACACCCTGTGGTTGATCTTTCTCTCTCTCTCTTGTCCTTCCACAAAGTGACAAAAATAAGCTAATTCTGAGTACCTCAGACCTTAGTTATGTTGCTATGACTGCTTTCCCATCGAAGGCTTGCTTTATTGAGGAAATAGGCTCTTTTGAGCTAAATTAAAAAACTATGTGGTTAAGGAAGGAGGAGAAGGGGTTAATTGAGAAATTGAAATATGATTGATTGTCCTAGAGGTCAGTACTTTATTGAATTCAGGCATGAAGTAGATGCTGGGCTTGAGGTAGTAACAAGGAGTAAGTATATAAACAGCCCCTCCTCAGGTTGTATAGTAGCATGGAGTCCTATATCAGGATTCTGCCCGAGAGCAGTGGTTGACATGAAGGTCTTACATTTGCCCATGTAACCGTGTGCAAAGCCAGAGGCACAGTATGAAAATAGCCAAGGAGAAAGGTGAGGCTTTTTCAGATCGAGTACACTGTTTAACAGCGTAATGGTTTTGAGAACCTTTGCTGTCTTTTTATATGGGGATGAAACTTTGCACTCAGCTCCTGCCCACCAATAGTCTGATACTGTCATTTTGATTTACTTAATGACTTGGGGTTACCTTACAAAAGGACCACTGCACCTACAATTTTTACTAGTTTGTATTTATAGTTCTCTGTCTACTGTTCTAAAACTACTTTGTCTCTACAAAATTCATAAAAGAACTAGCCATTACTCAAAAAAGAACAGCAATGCAAAGCTCTCATGTTCAAGCTACCATTTGTGTCAGAGGATATTAGTGCAGGGGGTGCTTCTGTGTGTACTGAGAGCTTCTAGAACGGCCTGGAATGAGCAGAGCTTGAGCTTTAAATACCCTGAGAAAAGGCAGTTCTGGGTAGTCACTGGGGTTGTTCTGAGGAAAAGCTCAGGAGATAAGATGTGTATTGTGCTACACAGATCATAAGCACATGTGGACAGAGCCTGATCCATATATAATGACATGGATGTTCTTGGAAACCATCATATCCTACAGTTAAGGAAAACAACCTTTAATTTAGTTTTTCTTTGTCCTTTTTCTTTGTCCTTAAAAAAGTGCTTTTAACCTCTGAGCTCTGATTTGCCTTCTGTTAAAACATTGTTATGTATTGGGCAGTGGGTCTGCCATGGTGCACGGTGGAGACCAGGAGAAAAGAGAGGGAAGTTGTTGTTTTCCACTGTGTGGGTCTTGGGCACTAAACTTGGGGTTGTCAGACTTGACAGCAGGTTTTTACCTGCTGCTACATCATTCTATATACAGGAACGCTTGTATCTGATTGTATTTATAGGCTCATATTTAGTCCAGTCATTCAGTCCAGGGTCTCCAACTGGACTTTTACATTTTTCTTCCTCCTCAACAAAATACATCATATGAACTTATCTGTTAATGTTTCAAATTTGAGTATATTATTTCCTTCTTGATCACAGTCAAACTGTTTTCAATTCTTTTAATAAGAAATTAATTCTGAATTTTCACTTAATTCTTCTCTCCTAGACAGTTAAATCCCACACAGAGGCAGAGGAGAGACAAGCAGAGAGCCGTACTGTCACCCCGCCTGCTGCACCAAAACCAAAACGGGAAGAGAACCCTCAGGTAGTACATCTCTGCCAGGCTCTGTCGGGTCGGGGCATGGGGCTTAGCCACTTTCTCTCTTCTTTCACACAGTAGTGACTACCGAGTCAGATGGACCTGGGGCAGCTTTCTTAGTGCCAAGTCTTGTGGGCCTGAGCACAGTACAGAAAGGGCGAGCTCTGAAGTGATGTCTTACACACATCCTGAAGCAGAGGGGAATGATGCTCTCAGGTGTCCTGTTGTGTTCCTAAGGAAGGCCATGCTGTGCTTGTCTCAGATGAGATGTATCAGGCAGCCGACGCCCTCAGCAGATGCCAGTTTACACTGTAGATGTCATTGTCACTGTGTGTTCTGCTTTGTCAGGACCAAGACCGCTTTACTACACTACAGCCCTAAATCCCAAAGGAGTCAGTGGTTCACAGTGATACACTGAGCATGAAAGTGGGCTGACGATGGTGACATCCACACCATGACATAAGCAGTAAACAGGCCCAGCTCAAGCAGCAGACTGTGTCCATGGGCAAGAGGTCATTTTAGCTTGACGCTCTTGGCACAGGTAAAGGAAACACAAGTGCTGGTCTGGGTGTGTTGGTAAATTGCTGGTGATTGGGCTCGGAGACCAACTATCCATCCCCTCTGTCCTCAGTACGTTCTCCATAGTGAAACCATGCCAGACATGGTTCTTTAAATAAAAAAAGAAAAGCTCTATTGAACCAGCCCAGGTTCTGTGAAGCAAGTAGCAAATGTACTGTGAAACCAACTTTACTTTTTAAGGGGCTAGAACTGGAACCAAAAAGAAGCACTAGTTATAAAAAATGCTGAAAAACTTGTAAATATCATTCACAAAAAGTAATGGCAAAAACTGAGAGGAAATAGAGCAAACTGTCGGCAAAAAGAAAACTTTTGTGAGAAGACAGGGTCTTGCTGGGTAGCCATGGCCGAGCTGGTATAGGCTGTGTAGCCCAGGCTGGCCTTGTGCTTTCAGAATCCTCTTGCCTCTGCCTACCTAGTACTGGGATTCCAGGCACTCACCATCATGCACAGACAACACAATTTCTTCGTAAAAAGAAAGGATATCTCAGTCTGGAGAGATGGCTCAGTGGTTAAGAGCACTGACTGCTCTTCCAGAGGTCCTGAGTTCAATTCTCAACAACCACATGGTGGCTCACAATCATCTGTAATGAAATCTGATGCCCTCTTCTGGTGTGTCTGAAAACAGCTACAATATACTCATATACATACATACATACATACATACATACATACATACATCTATCTTTAAAAAAAAAAAAAAAAAAAATAAAAGAAAGGATATCTCATGTCAGTGGCCCACAACAGGTGCCATCATGTGCAGTAGCAGATGCTGTCTTCCAGTTGAACAGAACTTTATAAGATTACTCTTTTGTAGGAAAAGGGTGTGTGTGAGAGAGAGAGAGAGAGAGAGGTGAGGGGGGGGGAGGGAGAATGAAAACTATTTAACAACTTTTTATTCTATAGTTGCAAACCAGTTCTGGCTAGATATGGTGGTTCACACCTTAATTCTGACACTTGGGAGAATGGGGTGGGAGGATTTGAAGTGGGCCTAAGATAAATCTTGTCTAAAACTGAAAAAGAAAGCAAATTTATGGAAGGGGTAACTCTTTTTCTCATTTACAAAATTCTTAAATTCTCATTTAAGAAAAGGTGTGGCACATGCCTTTAGTCCCAATACTCAGGAGGCAGAGGCAAGTGGATCTGTGAGTTTAAGGCCAGCCTGTTCTACAGAAGGAATTCCAGGATAGCCAGGGCTACAGAGAAACCCTGCCTAGGAACAGAAATTTTTTGTGAGCTTAGTCTAGACTGGCAGAGATAAACTGGGTGGATGTGTGAGGACAAAGAGTACATTGTTAACTGGAGTGAGTCAGTTGATTATAGTGAATATTGTGGGCAGCCTCTGCCTTGGTTATACTTTAGAGGAATGGTGGAAGTTGGAAATGTGGTTATCTGCCTGGCTACCGGATATATCATTTCAGCGTGCTGTGCTGAAACATGGGCATCAGACTAAGACTGCATCACCCTGCCCAATCCTTGTTCCTGTCAGAGTTCTCCATCTCAGGCTTTTGTTTGTCTAGGAGGAGTCAAACTCAGGGTTCCCTATATACTAGTCCCAAATAGCTGAAATTAGAAAAAAAAATCAAAGCTCTTTTTTTTTTTTAGAACTCCGAACATAACAATGAAGGCCCAGAGTTCTGAGTGTCCCATTCAGAAAATGACACAAAGTGTCACACTTTTTTTTTACTGCTGAGATTTATTATTTATTTTTATTTTAGTGTATGAGTGTTTTGCCTGCATGTCTAAAGGATGCCATGGAAGTCAGAAGAACTGTAGTTACAGATGGGTAGGCCACCATGTGGGTACTGGGAATTGAACTCAGATTCTTTGGGAACGTACCCAGTGCTTTTAACCAGTGAGCTATCTCTCAAGCCCCAGAAGGTCAATATTTTGAAGAAGCTAGCAATTTCTGGCACATGCTTCTCTTTCCAGCACTCTGGAGACCAGTATGGGAGTAGGCCTAGGCAGCCAGGATATGTGCATGCGTGCGTGAGTGCATGTGTGCATGCATTCTCATGCGTTTAAAGGCTCAACTGTATTGTTAGTAACTCTGTGGGGATATGTGGCCTAATGGTCGATGGCGTCTTTATTTACAGAGAAGATTTCCTTGTTCTACTTGAGGTGTTTAGAACCCATGCACCGTACTTCAGTAGACAATGAAGACAGTTTTCAGATCACAGCCAACCAAAGCAAAGAACAGCAGTCAGTTCATTGCTCTTTGCAGTTTAAAGGATCTGACACTCTATCATAGAGATGGAGATGGGGTCCTCTAGAGAGAAGCTGCCTCGGTTCTTGTTTAACCGCAAATCCTAATGCTAAGCAGAATCACCCACCACTGTCCCTGAAGTCATTAGCCAGAGCTCCTGCTGTCTGGCTGTGTGAGAAAATGTGAGAAACCAGCAATGTGGCAAACAGTGGCGTGCGTAGAACTGAATTGCTGCTCTTGAAGGTCTTTAGCTCCTCTGCGTGCTTTTCCGCTATGGATACCTTTAAGAAGATTCTTCTGAGCAAACTAGAGTCACTCTAGAACAGACAGCCTCTGTGGTGGCTCTTCGTGTGATTCTGGCCTGTCAGAGCGGCTTTCCTGCCTTCTGACTAGGAAACCTAAGATTGGTTTTGTAAAATCCTAGACTGAAATATATTCTTTTCTTCTTTGACACAGAAACTTGCCTTCATGGTATCTCTAGGGTTGGTAACACATGACCATCTAGAAGGTAAGAGAAGATTTTTCTCAGCATGATCTTATTTCTAGCTTTGTTCCTAAAAGTGATGTTTGCTAAATTCCTAGAATAGAAATTTGGAGCACAAATAAAGTATGATTCAACCAGTGTAAACGGGATTTCCTATAGAGAAAAAATTGCTCCTGTCTATATAGCGTGTAGGCCCTTCCCTTCCTGGTATCATGCACACTCCTGTCCTGAGAAGCCTCCCCAGATCCTGAGTGAAGGTGACTCCTGGCCTTTGTCTCACAACAGTAACAAGTGCTCCTTTGACAAGTCCTTGCCTATATCCTCCATCGTCCGTCTGGACATCAGGATCCCAAGGACAGTTAGACAGCTCAGTGCCCTGATCATCTAATTTGGGAGTGGTGAGTTCTAGTTGGGAGTCTGTAGACACAGTTCATGCAGACCGATACACAGAGCAGTCTAAAAATAAATAAGAAGTAAGAATGACTGTTTATGAGTGTGGTCCACAGCATCACTCCCATTCACAGAGCAGCACTTCAAAGACCATCCTGGCCTCCCTTCCTACTGAGAGGCCTGAGTAGTGCATTTGCTTCTGTTGAGGACACAGTGAAACACAGCCTTGAAAGCCAGCACGTTACACAGTGCACTTCTGTTCCTTAGCTTCTTCATTCCTGTCTTCTAATCACAGCCTTTTCTTTTCTCAAGAAATCCAAAGCAAGAGGCAGGAGCGAAAGAGAAGAACAACAGCAAACCCGGTGTACAGTGGGGCAGTCTTTGAGCCAGAGGTACTGCAGCCAGCACTGGCCCTTCCTCACGCCCTGACTCTACTTGTGGCCTGTTAGTCCGTCCCCCTGAAAGCCTGCTAAGAGCCCTTGTGTCAGTACTTGGTCTCTTCAGCTCTGTGAAGGGATGGGCTCCTTCTCTGCTCACAGCTCCACTGCCACTGCTCACCTCTTTAGGTCTTGGCGTCTGAGTAGATACGATCCTACCTCACAGTTTTCGTTCATCCTATTTGACTCTGCTGTTGTGAAGCAGAGGTGGGCCCCTTTGGAATACTCTCTCAGAGCCCAGTACACACAGTCACGCTCACTAGCCCTGAGACCTTGGGGTGGTTGGCCTGCCTGGTTAGCATGCGGTAAGCGTGTTTGCAGTGTTCGTGATGACCACGCTACTTAATAGTCACCTTTCCTTCTTAACTCTCCAAAGCGTAAGAAGAGTGCAGTCACTTACCTTAACAGCACAATGCATCCCGGGACGCGCAAGAGAGGTGAGTGTCTTTTAAAAACACCCTGTCTTGCTTTTTACCTTTGCTTTCTGTGTTGTGTTTCTTTTCCTTCTCTCCCTCTTTTCCATTGTCCTAGAACCTAGCTGCTCTATCCATTTAAAATAGTTTTTGTTGTTTTCTGAGAATATGGAGGAAAAGAGAGATTTCTTAGCTCTCTGAACTTGGGGCTAACGCTGACTTTCTGGGTCCTGGCTAAGCTGGCTCAGGAGAATGGGGTAATGCAGCAATTCCTGCCACAAGCCCACCAGGCCATTCGTGAATAGCTCAGTGAACAGAACATCGTGTGAAAGGAAGTGTTTAGCATCTTTAAGCAGCCTAGCACTGCTGTTGCCAAGGTGTTTCTCATACTGTTTCAGTCTTCCTGTTGCCAGTGAGGGTAGAATGGGACTATGTTTCTGTGATCTGCAGACTTTCCAGGAAGAGAACTTGGAATATTTTATCAGGGAGCATCTCGAGCAAAGGAAGAAAAGCAAGCTGTTAAAACAGGCTCCCTCGTGCAGAGAGAGACTTCTAACACAGTCTGTTCTCTTCCTCCACCCCTTACTCTAGGCAGAGTGAAGCAGCAGCAGCTCTTACCACACAGGTCTAAATGGGTCTTCATAGCTCAGGCTTAGACTCATAGACAAGGCACGGAAATCACTCTCTGATGTCAGTCATACATCCCAAGGTCCCTCTCTCCGTGTGGTAATGTGTCCCTGAGTTATGGTTGCAGGCTGGAAGGTTAGAGTAGATGGCTAGCATTCTGATCTTTGTGCATGCCCCCCGGCTCTCAGAGCCACTGCAGACTTCTGAGGTTACCCTGACCTTTGCCTTGGGCAGAGCTACTAATGTGCCATTGTCTTCCCGAGGCACAGCCAGCCTTAGTGACATGAGTGATCCTTTATCGGTCTGTCCTGCAAGTAACCAGCCCATCTAGATGGGAAACCTTATGTTACTGCTTTGTTCTGGCTCCTGGGCCATAGTCATAAGTCACTTTTTGGTTTTGTGTTGAGCTCTTTGTTTAGTGACCACACTGATAAGAGGCCCCAACCAGTGGCCTCAATTAACTAGTCTGCTGGGAGATAGTATCTGCTCAGAGAGCGGCAGTCAAATGAGCCAGAAAGATCAGAGGCTAAAGGCTGCGTTCGAGTGCTAGGGCGTGCCTTGTGTAGGTGAGCGAAGAGGATACGGTAACTGGCTTTTTCTCCTTACAGCACTTGGTTCTTTGGGAAAAGACTGGGCAAGTCTCTTTGTAACTCAGGCTCTGTCCAAATGACACAGGCAGCCCTAGTGTAGTGTCTGACCATTACAGTACCTGTGCATGACCCTGACATAGACTGGAATTGGTGGGAGAGCCTTCACCAGCACTTGTAGGCGAATAAGGCTTCACTGGTGTATCCTGACTTTGGTGTGTGGCTTGTCCATAGTCACTCACAGATTAGCAGCTATCACCCGACTCTCAGGAGACATGGACCTTGATTTAGGTGTGTGGTAAGAGTGACTGCCTTAGCTGCCCTGTGACCATGGACTCTGCTTTTTTACAGTCTTTGGAAATTGCTTCAGATTGGGCCTTTCAGACAAACAACACCCTGCCCTCTCCTTAAACATGTAGTCCGTGACGATTGGTGCTGTGAAACAGAGGCAGCTCTCAGACCTTTACAGGGATGCCCAAGGCTTGGAAGCCTGTGACTTCCCTGATATTCTTACACTGCAGCTGCTCCGAGAAACTCCCTTGCAGTGGCTCTGACAGCAGAGGGCTAGAGTAACTGCCTGGAATTCTGCCTTCTCACACTGCCTCCTCCACCCTACTAGCAAAGTTTGACCTGTTAGCAAGAGACACAGGAAAACAGAGATGCTGAATAAATTCATTCAGGAGAACAGCGGGTCATGAACAATCATGGCTACAGAAAATCCTTGGCGACTAATGCAGAAAATATATAGAAACTTTGTTCTAGCTTCGGCCTCCTCCTGTTAGAAACGTCAGGTGTGATAATCCAGGCATGACCGTGATCTGCCTGAGATGGGTCTCCTTACAGACACCAGCACCTTAGCCATGCTCTAAGGCTCCCTTCTCCTCCTCTTTTAGTTGTTTTAGTAGGCTCCTCATGTAGTTGTTTCTAATGGCATTGCCATCTTTGCTTATTTTCCGTCCTCTGGCCTGTGTACTAACCTTCTGTCTGCTACCTCACTTTCCTTTCCATGCTAGCCAATGAGGAACACTGGCCAAAGGTATGTAAGATCATTTTCCCCTGTCTTTCCCTCCCCCTTCTCCCCTTTTGTTCCCTTCTCTTGGTATATAGGTCGTCCTCCAAAATACAATGCAGTGCTGGGGTTTGGAGCCCTTACCCCAACATCCCCCCCATCCAGTCATCCCGACTCCCCTGAAAATGAAAAGACAGAGACCACATTCACTTTCCCTGCACCTGTTCAGCCTGTGTCCTTGCCCAGCCCCACCTCCACAGACGTAAGTAACTTGGGACGTGCACTCTCTCTGAGAGCTCACATGGGAAAGCCATTGTCCTATGCTGTGTCCTCACCAGACTGACCCTTCCTTGCTAGCCCTGGAACAGCAGGAGACACTGCAGAATGCTTGCATACCTTGTGAAGTAGCTTTCTTATGGGGTCACAGCTCTTCCATGTCCTTGAGAGTCATGTTCACACACACAAATCCAGGGATCCCAGGGTTTCAGAGTCTGGATTTGATCAACTGTGAATGAGCTCTCAGGAGGGTGGGGACATGGGCTGTAGTTGAGTGGTTTCTGTCACTGGTGTGCTGGAGCTAGGACATGGGCAGGGCACATGCTTCCAGAAGCCCTGCTGCTACAGTAGGCACCGGGTCTTTTGCTGGTGGAACTGCTCAGAAACAGAGTCCAGCACTTACATGTTCTGCTGAGCAAGTGCTCCTCATGAGGCTGGGGATACATCAAGGAACAGCCAAGCAATACAAGCACTCAGGGGGGTTGTGTTCTGTAGAAAGAGGGAGACAACAAGGGAACAAATATGTAACCTGTCAGACACATATGAGCACAAGGAGGAGAAATGGAACATCAAGGCACAAGGAGCAGTGCCTGGAAGGCGAAGGCATCATCCACGAGGAGGGAGAGGGGACTTCTCAGCTGTGTGGGGAGGTGTGACCAGAGGTGAGATAGGCCTACACATACAAGGTTCTATGGCTTCTATTCTAAGTGCAACAGGAGACCACCAGAGGGCTTTAATAAAGGGATGAAATAATTCTCAAATTACATGTGATTTGTCTCAATATGGAGATGCTGGCACCTGTAGACAGGCTGTAGCAGCGATGCCCAACACAGCGTCACCTGTAGACAATCTGCAGCGTGATGCAGTGTACAGTATCAGCTGTAAACAGGCTACATCCACAGTGTCACCTGTAGACAGGCTTCGGCACACAGTATCACCATTTGCTCCGATTGACCGCTTGTTGCTACATTTGTTTCTTTGTGTGCTTGCACCCACTTGTACATGCAAACACATACATGCACTTTTTTTCTGAGTAAATTAAGACTCTTCACCTCAGTGGGGTGTGGTGACACACACCTTTAATTCCAGAATTCAGGAGGCAGCCACAGGCAGATCTCAAGTCCAGCCTTGCCTACAGTGTGAGTTCTAGAACAGGGCCAAACAGAGAAACCCTATCTCAAAAATTTTAAAATAAGGGGCCGGAGAGATGGTTCAGTGGTTAAGAGCACTGACTGCTCTTCCAGAGGTCCTGAGTTCAATTCCCAGCAACCACATGGTGGCTCACAACCATCTGTAATGGGGTCCGATGCCCTTTTCTCCTGTGTCTGAAGATGGCTACAATGTACTCATATATAGTAAATAAATAAATCTTTAAAAAAAACAAAAAATAAAAAGCAAAAACAAAAAGAATCTTTTCCTCTGAGAATAACAGTATTCTGCTGTGTAGCTGCCGTGTGGTTATAATATTATGGGAATTGGTTACATTTAGCATGGAATACTAAGTCCATATTCCAGTGTTTCTATTTAACCCAGTAACTGCATTTGTCTGAGATCACTCTTGGTGTTTATTATCCTGGTTGTATCACTTAACTCTCCTTTATTTTGAAATGGTTTCTTAGGCCATCATTTTTTAAATTACATTCTGTTCATTTAGAGTATGTATATCTGTGTCTGTGTGTGGATCCATGCATGGCACATGTGTGGAAGTCAGAGAACAGCTTTGGGGAGTCAGCTCTCTCCTTCTACTCTGTGGACCTCAGGAATTGAACTCAGCTGTCTGGCGTAGTGACAAGTGTGTGCATCCACTGAGATGTCTCACTAGGACCTCTAAGGCCATTTTTGTTTTTCCTAATGGTGGTGTCCTTTTTGATGGCACAGTTACTCTGTTGATAGCACAGTGTTGCCCCACTGAATTGTGCTAGTTGCCTCCAGAGTGGACTGAAGCATAGGTTTTTGAAGGAACCTGGAATCAGGGTGACAGGCCTGCCTTCTCACTGTATCACAGCAGGAGATGTGTGCTGTCAGCCTCTTGTTGACTTTCATCTCTTGAGATAATTTCCACTGAGTTTTTTTCACTTGTGAAAGTCTGTTTCCCTCTGGTCTCTGGTCAGAGGTGGCCTTGAGTCTGCCAGACTGTTGCCCAGAGACTTTAGCCTCCATTGATGGTTCCTGATGCTTACAGAACCACCTGGATTTTGAAGGGAGGACTGCATAGAAAGAGACCTTGGGGAAGGGTGGAATGACGTAGGGAGGTCCAGACAAGGGCTGATGACAGCTGACTGGTCCTGATGGAGCAGTAGATGCAGGGGAGGAGAAAAGTGGCCAGTTCTGTTTGTATTTTGAAGAGTTAGGTAGATTAAATTGGGTAATGGGGGAGGGATTCTCAAAGATAAATATAAAGTTGACAGCCTTAACAACCAGGAGGCCAACAGTAACATTTACTAAAGGTGACAAGAAAGACAGGCTTGAAGCAGCAAACCAAGAGCTTCTTTGTCTGTGTCCTCACCCCTTAGGAACTTCAGAACGTACTGTTAATGTCTTCCCATAAAATGATCCTTAAAGGTGAAAGTGCTCATGACTTACTAATGGCACAACCCTCTCCATGAGAATGTCTCTTGAACCCCTAAGTTAGAATTCTGGGCAGCAAACAAAATACTATCTTTGCAGAAGTGGGGGTCACAGGAGAGTTCTGTTGCCAGCATTTCCTTCCTTGGACATAGCTGTTGCTATAAACTCACCCTGGTTCTAAAGACTTGGTGTTCCATCCATCCTTCGTAACCTTTTCCCTAGTAACTGATGCAGGTTTCAAACTGGCAGGCTAACAAGCACCAAGAGTCCCTGTCAGAAACCATGTTTGCTAGTACTGAAGACTTTTCCAGCTTTTCCCGAGTCCAGTTTGATCAAAGAAGCCAGCAGGTCCCTGACCCCTGTGCAGTGCTACACAGTGCTGGGGAGGGGCTTTGCTCACGAGTTAATACTTAGACCACATTACTCTTGTCTGCATTCTTTGGTTGAGTTTATTCTTTTTTACAAACTAGACCTAAAAAGTCTGCTCTAGTCAAATCACAGACTAAAAGCTTTTGCCAGGTTTCATCTTAAAACATGAACATTGTTCTCTTTATAAATCTAAAGTCAAAATACATTTTTCTGAAACCACTAAAAATGTTCAGCACTTCCCAAGTTAAACCCAGTGGGATACTTTTTTTTTTTTTTGGTTAGGAATAATTGACTTCCTACTTTTATAGTATCCCAGCAGCAGCTGTGATTAAAATCAGTGCACAGGGTTCTATGTGTTTGCTGCCGGGTAGCATAGCATCGACATTAATTAAACAATAACAGTTGAGAGCCAAGCATTTCCTGGGGATCAATAACCATCTAGAAGGGCTTGATAAAACAGACCCAGACACCGACCCTCACGACGCACCTTGTCACTGCTGTCATTTTTATGAGGAGGGAGAATTTGCTGACTAAGGATAAACCCTCAGCATAGCAGAGCTGGACTTGGTGAGGCAGCATGTCCTGTCCCAGCAATGCCGTGGTTGGGCACTTCTTGCTTCCAGTTTGCTTATGACCTGTCACAGGGTTAGACCTCTGGATCTCCATTCTTGAGGCATGGACTGATCCTAATGGATGAACTGTTTCTGTATTCTATACTCATTCTAACATTCTTGGACTTTAAAGTGTTAGGGAGAGCAATTCTCAAAACATCTGCAGTCACTGGCACTTTTCAGGGGTGTACAAACCAGAACTGTTTCCCTAATGGTACCAGCACATGCAGCAGCATTTCTATACTCACTGTCAGGACTGGAGACACAGCTTCCCATGTGATACCAGGGCTATTTAACGTTGACTTGTGTTCTTGAGTCGTGTTTTATTTTCAGTGTACTGTTGCTGTAACTTTCTGTGTTCTGTGTAACTAATTCAGAGGTTCTCAGTGATTTTGAGTACAGAAATCCCAACACTCACAACCTCTAGACACTACTGTCATAGTGTATGTAACTATGAAATTTGAAAGATGCAGCTGGGAAGATACACGCACATGTATATAGGCACAAACAAAGGGGAGTTTCCCACATGATTTCCTCTATGATTGGAAAGATGTGTCCCCTCAGTAGTGTAGTAGCAGAGGAGGTCCTGGGCGTCACTGTCTGGCTGCTTACTCTGTAGTCCTGTGGTAGGATCTCTGACAGAGTGCAGACATCCTAAAGTAGTACGCCAGCGCTGACCTGTTGACTGTCCTCCAGCTTGTCCTTCAGTTTCCCTTCTCTGTCACTGTGACCCATGTGTCAGCCCTATCCAGAGAGCAGGCCGCACACCAACTGGATGGAACATACCTCTGTATATTTCCTTTTCCCTGTATCCTTTCCTCCAAATTTCAGATGGTTGTATTTTCTTGTCTTTTGATGGTGCCTCCTGTTCTGAGGGCCCCAGCAGGCTTCCCCCAGCACTGGAACCACCACAAAGGGTGCAGTAGAGTGGACTGTGGCTACTTGCTCTGTCTAGTGAAATATTTTATGGAAAGAATAAAGCCTTCCACTGGATGTGAGCAACAGATGCCCAATGCTGGCTCTTCAGAGCATTGCCAGCTGTGGCTGTGGCCCCTTCACTCCCACGTTAGAAGTATCAGTTCTCTTTGCTCCTGACTTGGGCTTTCCCATTTGAACGTTTACTTGGGGAACATTTCCCCAAATGAGCAAGAAGTTCAGTAAGTCATTATTTCTTGCCTGTATTTCCAGGTCTTTTAAAACTCCCTCTAAAATGATAAATAATAAACGTTCCTCCTGTTGGTATGGGACAGCGTGGTCAGTGGATCAGTGCCTGACAGTATCTGATCGCTGAATCAGAGTCTTGGTGTTGGAAATGCCAAACGGTTACCTAAGCAGTTGATTTTAGCCAGACAATGTAGATCTTTGCTGTAAACTCCGAATTTATAAGGTTAAATTTTTACTCTAAATCTGAAGATGTAAAGGAAGTCTTTAATGTTAAATTGCTGCCCCGGAAATAGAGCTTTGTGGAGCAAGTGCAGCTTTGTGTCATTGGAAACTCCTGCTTTCTGGAGCACTGCAGTCAGAGGGCCATCTCTGCCCAGCTCACTTTCAAAAACACTTCTGTGCAAAACCATGGTGTAAAAGAAAGGCAACGTTGAGTTTTCATGTTCTTTATCGTTTCTCTTACCTTCCCTCTCCATCACATAGGGTGATATCCATGAGGATTTTTGCAGTGTTTGCAGAAAGAGCGGCCAGTTGCTGATGTGTGACACGTGTTCCCGTGTGTATCATCTGGACTGCTTAGAGCCGCCCCTGAAAACAATTCCCAAGGGCATGTGGATCTGTCCCAGATGTCAGGACCAGGTACTGGGGGTGGGTCACATGGATGAGGGACCAAGGAAGAGAAAGAATGCCATGGAAACTTCTGTCCTTCCCATCCTGGGGAAGAGGCCTCTCCTTTCTCTCTTGGTGGTTGTTCTCTAGGCCCCATCCTCCTGGTTCGTGGCACGGCATGCAGGCACCACCACAGCCTTTGTTCCCTCACAGGCTTCCTGATGCATGAATTGCTTTCTTCTTTAGGAAATGACTTGCCTTCCCCTACACAGTACAGACCCTCAGCCCTATGTGGTGGCACAATCCTATAATCCCAGCACTTAAAAGGGCTGAGCCAAGAGCTTAACAAATTCGAGGCTAGTCTGAGCAACATAGTGAGATGTACACTCTCACTATGAGAAAACAAAACAAAAGATAAATTAAGGTCCTTGAAAGTTTATTCTAGACTGGATCTGGTTTTGCATGCCTTTAGTCCCAGAAATCGGAAGGCTGAGACTGGTGGATCTGGGTTTGAGGCCAGCCTGGTCTACATAATGAGTTCCAGTCCAGCAGGGCTACAGGAGTACAAAGTGAGATGCTATATCAAAAAAACAAAACAAAGAAACAAAAAACCTAAATAACAAAAACCTGATCTGAGATCATTTTTTAAACCTTTCCCTTTTTGTTGTTTTTGCAACACTGGGACCCATTGTGCATGCTGCTTAAGCATCAAGGGCCTTGTGAATGCTACTTACTGCTCTACCATTGAGCTGCATCTTCAGTCCGTGGTGTGTTGAAACAAGATCTCTCTCTGTAGCCCAGGCTGGCATTGAACATGGGATTTCCTGCCTTGGCTTCTTGGCCTACAGGTACGACTACAGCTGAGCTGACTTAGTCTTCATCCGTTGACTCCAGTGTAGTCAGAGTGCCTTCTCCTGCTCCTCTCTCATGGTCCCCTGAGAGTTGCCTACACAGGGGCTATATTATACTTCCGTGTTTAGAGCTACATTTAACATCCTTTGGGTGTTTGGGAGGACATAACAAAACTAAATTTGAAATAGGAACCCTTATTAAATCAATGGCAGAATTGCCTGAGGTGACTGCCACCATGCTGGTGTCCAGACTTGTGCTTTTCTGGTTCTAGCAGTAGACAGTGGTTGGGGTTGTGTGTCTTTCTTTTGCTTGGTTGAATGGATGTTTTGTTTCTGTCTTTGCTTTGAGACAGGGTCTCACTGTGTAACCCTGGAACTCGTATGTAGATCAGGCTGCCCTCAGGCTCATAGAGCTCCACCTGCATTTGCTGGAATTAAAGGTGTGCCCCACCGTGCCTAGCTCATGTGGCCTTCTTTAGTTTTCTTTTTCTGTGTAACTGTGTGTTATCAGCTTGTGTGTCCTCACGCCTGCTGTCCTGGGCCTTCAGAGGTTGTTGGCTGTCCTGGGGCTGGATAGACAACTGTGAGCTGTCATGTCTTGTCAGTGCTGGGATTTGAACCTGGTGCGCCTGGAAGAATAGCTAGTGCTCTCACCCCCTGAGCCGTCTCTCCAGCCCCTCACGTGGCTCTGATACAGGAATACTCCCAAGTCCCTGCCTCTCTCTCTGGTCTAGGATTTTGAGTGATGCTTCCACAAGCCTCCTTGGACCTTGTCTGCAGCCACAGACACTGGTGTTAGAGTTCTCTTAGGTCTCAAGAAAAACTGTAACTTCTGGTTTCCAGATGCTGAAGAAGGAAGAAGCAATCCCATGGCCGGGGACCTTAGCCATTGTTCATTCCTACATTGCCTACAAAGCAGGTAAGGTCTGCCTGGGGGGCAGGGAGCGGGGTCAGTGCAGGGGGCAGTGTTGGGTAGAAAGTCTGTGAACCGCCTCTTCAGGACTGTGGAGTGTGGTACCCTTTAAAGCCTGGCCAGGCCACCAAGGCCAGCGGCATATCCGGAAGGGAAGCCTGGGGTCAGGCCCTCTCGGTGAACAAAGCCAGGCAGGCTTTTCTGAGGAATCCATTGTTTAAATGCTACTTTTTCCCCAGCAAAAGAAGAGGAGAAACAGAAGCTACTTAAGTGGAGTTCAGATTTAAAGCAGGAGCGGGAAGAACTGGAGCAGAAGGTGAAAGAGCTCAGCAGTTCTATAAGTGTAAGCCGCTCTTCTTTCTCCACACAGTACTGTGTCCTTGGCAGATGGGGCCAGCCTTTCCTTGTATGAATGTGATCACCTTGGGTAGCCGATGGCTGCCTTCCGAGTCAATGTGCAGCACTCAGGGGCCATCCATGTGCTGCTTGCCCAAGTTCCAAGTGTCCTTGTGGCCGCTGTCTGAGAGGGTTTGGGTCTGCAGGGGAAGAGATGGCGTAGCAGCTGCACTGTTGTAGCATCACCCGGTGCCTGCACATTTTGAGAGGAACCTCACTTAGCCCTGAGCAGCCGCAGGCCCCCTTGAGTCTTTAGACACCCGAGTTACTAGGCTGGAGTCTGTGACATTGGGCTATTTCAGGTCTCCTAAACATTACTGGCCCACTCGTGCACTGTCTCTAAGTTATGACTGACTCAACGATCCTCCACAGACCTCAAGCCAGTCCCTGTATCCCCACGGGCTTCTTTTTTTTTTTTTTTTTTTTTTTTTTTTTTGGTTTGGTTTGGTTTTTCAAGACAGGGGTTCTCTGTGTCACATCCCTGACTATCCTGGAACTCATTTGCAGGCTGGCCTTAAACCCTTAGAGATCCACCTGCCTCTGCCTCCCAAGTGCTGGTCTTAAAGGCGTGTGCTACCACCCTGCTGTCACTAGCTTTTTAATCACCTGTGAGCATGGCAGATGCAAGCTTTGGGGCAGCTTTCATGGTGACTTTCACATCATAGCATTGTCAGTGCTAGTGTCCGATAGAGCTGGCTTGCACCCTACCCATTGGCACCATCTCCTGCCTCTCGTATCTTCCTCCCTCCGTAGTGTGTGCCCACACCAGGTAGGTGCTGGATGCCAGTGCACAGGGACTGGTTCGTGGGGCCTCTCTCTCTGGGTCTGCTGGGCCCAGGAGGCCGAGCACCAACCCTTATCCTTTGCTGCAGAAATGCATGGAGATGAAGAACACCATCCTAGCACGGCAGAAGGAGATGCGAAGCTCCCTGGACAAGGTGAAACAGCTCATCCGCCTCATCCATGGCATCGACCTCTCCAAACCTGTAGACTCTGAGGCCACGGTGGGGGCCCTCTCCAACGGCCCAGACTGCACTCCCCCTGCCAACGCCGCCTCCACACCTGCCCCTTCCCCCTCCTCACAGAGCTGTACGGCGAACTGTAACCAGGGGGAAGAGACTAAATAACAGCCCCCGAGGAGACGCCACGGTCCTGGTGGCGAGGAGACTCTAGAAGAGCAAAGCCGGATTTCTTCTGGAAAGTACAGAGTTCTTTTGGTTCTTTGGTTCCAGAGAGAGAGAAGATGCTTGTGCCAGGTGGCACCGAGTTGCCAATTGATTCTTGTTATTCTGTGTGTACATGCAAAGACTGGACCATGTTACATGAAGCAGTGCCAGCTGGAGGTTCTTTGCCAGCACCATGCCAAGTGACATAATATATTACTCTCTCTATTATACACCAGTGTGTGCCTGCAGCAGCCTCCACAGCCACGGTGGGTTCCTTTCTGTTTTGTTGGGTGGGGAGCAGGGACGGGCGGAGGGAGGAGAGCAGGTTTCAGATCCTTACTGGGAGCCGTTTGTTTAGGTAGAAAAGACAAGTCCAAAGAGTGTGTGGGCTTTCCTGTTCCTAAACTTTTCACTACCATAAAACCAAAAAACAAAAAAAAAAAAGAAAAAAAGAAAAAAAAAGGAAATAGAGATTTAACTAACCCAGTGCCCAGAAGAGGGACGGGAAGGGCTGGGAGGGGGCAAGGGTGGGAAAGTATATGACATAAGCAGTATTTAACGTTCCTGGAGGGGCCTAGTGCAAGAAGAGAGCCCAGTCCCTCCTAGCTCCGCCCCGCCCACTCCTGCAGCCCCTCCCCTCTGCTTGGTGTAGTGCACAGCCCCAGGTGGTTCCCAGGCAGGAAGGGGGGAGTGCCAGGGGTCCCAAGGGAGAAGGACGGATTAGAGGTTTTACTTGAAAACAAGCTCCATCCCTTTTCTATATTTATAAGAAGAGAAGGTTCTGAGCAGAGCAGCACGACCCAGGTGTGTGTGAATGGAGACGACCCTTTTCTCTTCTTCAAGTTTATTTTGTTTCTGTTCTTGTTTTGTTTAAACAACGTTTTGTTTTGTTTATTTTACCTTTTTTTTTTTTTTTGTAACAAGAACTAAAATAAGGAATAGAAAAGCTGTTGTTAAGGCTGACGGTCCTGTTGAGGGTAGCAAGACCTTGCATGATAGAGTAGGCGTCATAGTGTCAGTGAGGTTGGTGAGTCTGTGTGCGTCCTGTGTCATCAGTCAGGCACTGTTCTGGATTGTTTGTTTCGTTTTTTACTTTCTGGTTTTGTTTTCTGGTTTTGTTTTCTGGTTTTGTTTTGTTTTTTTTTTGTTTTTTCATGCAAGGGCAAAAAAAAAATCTTTGTACCTGGGGAAAACAACAACTTTTTTTTTAATTAAAAAGGAAAATAAAAGATATTGAGGTCTTCCTAGTGTTACTTAAATTAAGATCAAGGTAAGAAACATTGTAAAAATTACAGAAGTGCTATTTGTTTCCTAAAAACAGTGATTTCTATTAAAAAGGTGTCAGAACTGGAGAAAATGCTGTGTAGTTACAGTTTTTTAGCACAGAGCCTACTGATCCCGATGACGTTTTGCTGTACTGTGTCTCTAGACCATGTGCCAGTCCCCTGAAGGAAGGCGGGCTGGCCCCTCCCACTCTTCCTCCTCAGGCTTGCTGTCTCCTTGGCACAGGGGTCTCCTCTCCTGTGCTTGAAGCCAAATGGAATGTGCATAGCGTCAGGGCACCCCACGCACAGTCTCAGACCTTGTTAGAACGCAGGCTGGTGCCCACCTAGACCTTCCCTTGGTGCTGCTCTCAGGCTTACAGCCACCAGCATTACTTACGCCTCGGGGGCCCCTTGGGGGACTGACCAGTGAGGCTCCTCACTGCCTGTATGCTTGGCCTCCGGGAGGGCATAGGGTGTAGGCTGGCTGAAGGGGGAGATGCCTTGAGGGTCTGTATGTCTCTGAGAGCCCAGGTGACCTTCAAGTCCATCTTGTGCTGAAGAGAGAGGTCTGAAGCTCTGGCAGGCCTCTGTCTGCTAACCCCAAGGTCAGAGTTCACTCGCATTCCACTCACTCACATGCTTCCTGGGTTTTCCTGGGCTGGAATCACTATGCTCGCCTTGTATGGCCTAGTGTAGACTTTTTTTCTTGGAAAAATGGAGTTCCGAAAAGCTCTCTACTCATCTTTCCCACAATACCATAGGGAAAGTAACTCTATGAGATGCATGCTCCAACTGGAAACCCTTGTTAAATGTTCTTGAGTGAAGGGACAGAGGCCTAGGCTCTGCCCCCAGGTCTGAAAGCAGCATCTCTCTGGAGCGCACCAGACTCCCAAGTCTAGGAGTAGCAGGAAAGACCCCTTTGCTTCTTCCTTGTCCAGTTAGGTCCAGGGCAAAAGAACTGGATCCTGACAGAAACTACACCAGACAAGAGGTGCTTGTGAGCGTGAGCAAGGCCCATCCACACCAGCCGCCCATTCATCTTCCCAGCGCTTGAGAAGAGGGCAGGCAGTTTGGCCACACAGGCCTCAGCTTCAGGGCTCTGCTTCGGTCTGACTGAAGGGAGCAGAGAAAAGCCCTCTTTTCTTATTCAGGAACTAAGGTGCTGTCTAGTTAGCGGGCGTTGGAGATGCCTGGACTAGTGGGAGGAATCTTTGGCAGAGATTCAGAGACCAGCAGCTGCCTCAGCTTCCCCCAACCTGCCAACCCCTCCTGGACTTGTCTGGGCCCATAGGCTGGGGGCTTGGCACACAATGCCTACCTGTGACAGGAAGAGGTTGACAAGCCATCAACAATCACTACAGGCCTTTGCTCCAGAAGAGCTGCTGGTGACAGTGAGGACCTGAGCAGCACAGACTCCCATCTTCTGATGTTTGGAAGCTGAGCTGCCTTGAGTCGACTGGAGTGAAGTAAAATGTAGCTTTGCTCCAAGCCTCCGCTGCTGGCCCTGCCCCTTCTGTCTTCTTGCCCTTACCTCTGTCAGCACAGAGCTCCTTTCTGTCCCCTTAGGCCTGTGAGTACCTGTGACCACCCGAGACATACACACATACTGCCCCACCTAAGCTGCCACCAAGCCTTCATCTACTTCCCCACCTGCAGTGTGTTCTCTATCAGCCACCTGTGTAAGGCTTGCTAGCATGGCAGTCACTTTGGAGGGCCTTGGACCAGGAGTCCCCTTGTCTCCCCCATGCCCCCAGGTCAGGCTGGCAGGTGCAGGCTGTACAGGTCAGCACCATCGCTGCCCCCTCTCCCCCGAAGGGTCTTCTTCCTTTCTGAGCCACTGTCTTTGTCTGCCTCAGCTGAGCTCCACCAGTTCTCATTTTCCCTTGTTCTCTGGCTCTGGGAGGTAAGCTTTGCTGATGGCACCCTTCAGGAAAGGTCCCTGAATGACTTTGCCTGTGTGGGACCTGCCTCTACAGCCAGTGACAACCGCAGGCAACCTCCAGCTGGCCCCGTCTTAGTTATTGGCAGCCTCTTAGGGCCACCTCTCCTGCTGCTTCACCTTGTCTCATGCCCATCAGGCAGTGCTAAGGGTACATGTGTACCCAGCACTGCCCGAGTGACTGTGCTTCCAGCTGTCTGTCTGCACCCACAGCTGCCTCTCGGCCACCTCTCTGATGCTTCTGATGCTTCCTCTCGGGGCTATTGGAGCCTTCTTGACTCTCACCACCAGCCCTCCTTCCCCCAGCTCACAACCTTTAAAAGGTCTCTTCCCTCTAGGCCCTCCTTTGGTATGGACCTTACGTAACTAAAGGGCTGAACTCTTGAGGTCATTCCTCCCAGGGGCAGGAGTAGGATGGACCAGTGGCCCTTTTCTGGACACTGGGTTCTCCAGACCCCATGGCTTCTATTGAATGCAGGCTACTTTGCTCTGTGTAAATGACTGTGGACCTTGTCCCACCCCTCATCCCGCACCCTTGGCAGAAAACAGGAGTATCATTTCTCATCCTGCCTTCAGCCGGTGCTCCTGGTCAGCTCCTCCCCAAGAAGGAAATGGGTGACACCCCCCTGCCCCGGGAAGATTCCGCTGGTCCTCTCCAGGGACTGAAGAGTCCCACATGGCAGCCTTGGCCCCTGCACCCCTCTCCAGTGTTCTTGCTCTTAGCCCTGGGTGAGCTGCAGTCAGGTGGGTGGGCTGAGCAGACCTGAAGTCAGCGAGCTCCACACAGAGCCAGCCACACCCAGTCCTGTCTGTGTCCGTGCCCTTTGTGATTTCAGTCTTGGTAGAATTTGTATTTGGAGTTTTGTGCTTCAAAGTTTCTGTTTTGTTTGTTTGGTTTTTGTTTTGAGGGGGTGGGGGGTACAGAGCAGCCGATCAATTTGTATTTATTTATTTTAACATTTTACTAAATAAAGCCAAATAAAGCCTCTCAGCCTCTTGGTGTTGAGTTTGGGGCTGGGATGGGAAAGTGTGCACAAGAATCCCCGCCTCTAGCCTATGGCCCTGGAGGGGTCAGGCTGTCCTTGAACTCTAGTGCCAGTGATGCCCTCAGACCCAGAAGAGCATGCGATTCCCCAGCTAGCGCCCATGTACATGCACACACACACACACACACACACACACACACACACACACACACACAAAAAACCAAACAAACAACAAACACCCCCCCAACAAACAAAAGACCAAACAAAAAACCAACAAACAAAAATGTGCTTTTTTAAAACTTTATTGTGGGGCTAAAGAAATGACTCATGGGAGAAATGGGCACCTGGGTTGGTCCCCAGCACATACTGTGGTGGCTCATGATCACCTATAATTCCACTTCCAGGGGATATAAAGCCCTCTCACCACATACATACAGGCAAAACACTCACACATAAGATTTAAAAAGTTAAAAAAATTTTATTATGTAAGAGAATTAGGAGAACTAGCCCCAAACCAGCTGAGGCAAAGGAGGGCTGGACCCCAGTGTGGAACAGCAGGAGAAGGAACCAGGAACCCCACAGATGCTCCACTCTAGCCCTTCTGACAAAAACTTTAAATAATTTAGATAGCAATAAGGGTAGGCACCCACCAGGGTCCCCAGTTTCTCCAGTGTATGTATGTGTCCCGGCAAGCTCAGGCCCGGCTTCGGGACTGCTGCAGGGCAGTGAGGTATTTGAGGGCTGCAGACCCATAGCGCCTAGACAAGTCCTGGTGGAACTCCTCCTTGAGGGCCTGGAGGCAGTCGCGGTAGGTGGGGCTGGAGCGGAAGCGGGAGATGTCCAGACTTGGGGCGTGGGGCAAGTGGATAGAGAAGGCCTCAGGAAGTACCAGGAATTCATATTCCTGTAAGAACAGGGACAGAAGCCAGGGCTGAACTGGGGAGGCACAAGGAGGGCCGAAATGGAAATTTGTACCTAACCCAGTAGGAAGGGGCAGTTCACAGCCAGGGCCCTCCTTACCTGAGCATCCAGCTCTATGATATGGGCCACCTTGTTCCAGCCAAAGCCCACGAAGCGAGGGTCATAGCGGGGACAGTCACGGGGTACCACCACGTAAGGCTCATAGTCAGCTGACCACTGCACTTGGTATGGTGCCTGGGCTTCCCGCCAGCGGGTATAGTCTGTGGATGCATGACCCTGTGGCCACTCGTGGTACCTGTGTGACAGGATCAGGTGGGAGCAGGGAGTAGAGGTTTGTGAACTCAGGTGCCCCAGCATGGGAACAGCGGGGCACAATATGGCCTCTCTTACCTAAAGGTGTGGAGAGAGCCAGCATCCAGTAAGGTCAACAACTCTGCCTTAGAGTTTGGGAAGCTGAAACGGTAGTGCAGGGTCTCAAATGCAGGCACTACCAAAGCAGCCTTCCTCTGCCGCCTGCCCAGCGCCAGCTGCTCAATAGAGGCCCTGGGGAGAGGCATGTGGGCACTCAGCCCAGGGGTCTTACCCCTGCTGAACCGCAGCCCCACCTTCCAGGTAGCCAACTCTGCTGTCTCAGGTAACCTTGCCACACAGAAACTGCTGCTTGAAATAGGGCATTGCCTTCATAACTCAGTAGCAGCCCCCCCCCCAAAAAAGACCTAAGGTAAGCCCCATTTTGTGGAAGTCACTGAGCCCCAGAAAGAAACAGTGACACAGCAACCTAGGGTTCCCAAAATATCCTGACCATCACAGCACACACCCCAAAAGCTGTCTGTCTCCCACCCTCCAGGCCCACCTGAGGTAGTCATAGAGGGAGTAGGCAGGTAAGAAGTCAATATCACTGAGGAAGACGTAGGGTGTGAGAGCCTGGGCCAAGGCCACATTTCGGAGCTGGTTGACTGGATAGAGGGGGCCGTCCCGGTACACTACATGATAGGCCACATCCTTCCTTGCAGAGAGTACTGGTGACGTCTCCACGAAACGCAGGAACTGCTGAGCCTCTGCGTCTGTCAGGTACAAGGCCAGGCTCATGGGGCCCCGCCAGTGCCTGCACAGGGCTTCCAGCATCTGCAGCCTGGGGTGAGGTGGGTGGTCAGCTTTATTTGGCCACTTGTGCACAGAAACCCAGGGATGGCTAGAACTCTTCCCCAAAGTTAGCTGCTGATGAGCCCCCTCCTGTGACTAAGCACCTTACAAGCACACAGAGCTAGTCCTTTTTAATCCTAACAACTACCCCTAGGTGGGTACATCTACATTTGACAGCTGGGCAAACTAGAAGCCTGGTCCCCCAGCACAAAACAAGGGCCGTTCTAGGCATCAGAAAGACTTCCAAAGCCCAAGCTTTCCCCCACCATATCCAATGTCTCCAACTCCTGGGAGTCTCCCAGATAAAGTCATTCTCTCAAATCCTCAGTCTCATCAGATGCCATGCTACCTGAGGCTACCCTCCATACCCTCACCGGTCCATAGAGAGCTGGGCCACCAAGGTGACGTCGTGAGGCCGAGGAGGTGGCGGCTGGTGAGACAGAAAGGTGATGTGTACACGGTGCACAGTGAGCTGCTGTTGGCGGAACTCAAAGCAGGGCTCTTCCTCATCCAGCTGTGCTAGGGCCTGTTGCAACTGAGCAGGGTTCCAGGAAGGAAAGAATGACATGCCCTCCAGTACAGAGGCGGGGAGACCTTCCAAAGGCAAGCCAGCATGGCCCCACCTCACCTGCTCAGCCCCAGGAGGGAACTGGTTGGGGCAACCAAAGAGCTCTCTACACAGTAGCTTCCCGTCAAACCCCAGGAAGGTCAAGTGTAGATCACGGAAGAATTCTGCATGCTTGTTCTTCACTCGAAGCTTCTTTGGTGAATTCCAGTGGATCACCTGAACCCAGGAGGTATCAGCAGGGGGTGAGAACAGTGAGAGAACAAGAGTCTGGTCAGTGTGCCTTGTGCCCCCCACCCTACGTCTCCCCCCGGCCCCCTCCCTCTCCATCCTGCTGTCTCCACTCACTTTGAGGTCAGCTGCTTCCAAGTAGCAGCGCTCAGCCAGAGTGTGGTCTGACAGCTGCACGTTCCAGACACAGGGCAGGGGATGCACCAGCTCGGGATGCTCCTTGATGACGGCATTGAAGATGTCCTAGGCAGTGACAGACATCAAACCTCTGTCCCCAGCCTGCCCCTCAATTCTGCTCCCACAAAGATTCCTCCAGACCTGGTCAGCCAAGGAAGTGGCAGTCAAAGTAAGCAGCTCCCGTTTGGCCGTCAGCTTCCACATCTGCTCCCAGCCAATCTGCTGTAGTCTGTCCAGCCAAAGCAGGATCACACCTGCCAACAGGGACAGAGGTTGGCATGCCCACCAGGGACCCCCAGAGCAATCCTGAGTCTTTTGAAATGTTTGTAGTATGGGGAGGGGAGCCTGAACCCTCTTACATTCAAGACAGCCTACCACCACTGAACTATACCCCCAGACCCTTTTTAAATTTTATTTTGAGGAACTGAAGAGATAAAGACATGGTTAAGAACACTTGTTGCAAGGGCTGGAGAGATGGCTCAGTGATTACGAGCACTGATTACTCTTCTAGAGGTCCTGAGTTCAATTCCCACTAACTATATTGTGGCTCACAACCATCTGTAATTGGATCAGATGCCCTCTTCTGGTGTGTCTGAAGACAGCTACAGTGTACTCAAATAGCTAAAATAAATAAATCTTTAAAAAAAGAACACTTGTTGTTCTTGCAGAGAACCCAGGTTCAAGCCCCAGAACCCGCATGGTGACTCACAGCCCTCATAACTCATTTCAGAGGATTCGGTGCCTTCTCTGACCTCCATTGGTTGCAGGCAGACATGCAGCATACATACATACATACATACATACATACATACATACATACATACATGGAGGCTGAACTTCATACACAGGATCTCACTAAGTCTCTCAGATTGACCTCAGCCTCCCTAGAGGCAACACCATACCAGGCAGCAAGGTCTGAATTGGACAGGAATTGGACAGGGGGTCATGTGTCACCTCATGGTGCTTTGGTCAACAATATAAAGTCCATGATTACATGAGATAGTCACCACCTAGGGCTGGCTCAGTTGAAGTACCTGTCTGTCATGCATAAAACCCTGGCTACTGCCCCCGCATGGCATAAACCAGGGAGCATTTGCCTATAGTCCCAGCCCTGGGAAGACAGAGGCAGGAGGATCAGAAGTTCAGGGTCATCCTCAGGTACATGGCTAAGTGCAGAGGCAGACGTGACCAGTGCGTCCTTGTCAAACCAGCCAACCCACTGTCACCTCATAGTTTTCCTATGTGCTTTCTCCAGTTTCCAACACTTGCCATGGAATTACAGCTGCCTACCTGTCAGTAGGCACTCAATCCAGAACCATGCCTGTTTTTCTCAGGCCATACCACAGCCGGGAGAAGAGTAGGCTATCCCATTTGGCTGTGTGTAAATACACCCTCTGGTCTTTGCACAGCAACAGAATTGCCTCGTGGCAAATCCCTCAGAATACATCCAAATTGTTAACACAGGACTATATTTTCTGATGGTTCAGACACAACCACCCATAATTCTCTTGAGCAGAGAGAAGCTGTATAGTCCACAGCACGGAGACGTCCTCATCCACTCTCTCTCACACATGTGGCGATGGCAGAGTTATATCAACTCTTTCCATTATATGGATGGGAAAACAGAGTTTCAAAAGGAACAATGAGCCACAGCCATTTGGTACAAACACAAGAGACCAGAGCGTTCTCTTCACCCACTGTCTGGTCCACAGTACTGGCAGAGTTCTTTTGAGGAGGTTTCTGTGCCCCCCCACCCCCATCCCTGAGGCCCACAGCCCACCCAATCCTGCCTCCTTCACTACTGTCCCACCTGTGTTAAATCCCCTGCCCAAGGCAGGCCAGGGCCTATGGTTCTTCCAGAGGTTGCCCAGGTACCAGTCGCTCTGGTTCTCCACAAGACCGACCACCTGCTTGTCTGGGAGGGGAGGGTGGGAGGGAGCTGTCTGGGGATGTGGGCTCAGGGCAAGTCCAGAGCAGGGGCCTGGGGAAGTTGGGGAAGGGGCAGGCTAGGGCGGGGTTGCAGGTGTCTCACCAGAAAAATGACCAAAGAGTGCCCAGAGCTCCATAATGTCAGAGGAGAAAGTGACATCAGTGTCCAGGACAATGACTCGGGCCAGGCTGAGAGGCAGGACGCTGGGAAGTACTAGCTTCATGAGCCCATAGAGGCCAGAGTAGTGCTTGTTGGGAATCCAGGAAACCAGGGGCTGTCGGAGGAAGGGAGAACATAACAAGTGGCACAGCTGGAAGGGGCCGCCACCCCCAAAAAGATGAAAGATTTCAGCTCCGCGAGGTTTCATAGGACAGCCTCTCCTCTCCCACCAACCACTGCTGGAAGTAAGAAGAAGGTGGGCCTAGCTGGGCAGAAGCCCAGAGGGGGAGGAGACTCCTGCCTTGAGCTCTTCAGCATCATAGAAGCTGACCACCACAGCTGGTACCATCCATGTTCGGAAGAGTGTCTCCAGGATGTTTCTGGCTACGGCATCGGTTATCAGGTGGAGGTGCAGCGGATTTTTCCTTTGGGTGGAGAAAGTTAGCCTGACGCGGCTGTGCAGAACAATACAGGATTTTCCCTACAGGAGGAAGCCCTGTCTCCTACAAGGAGCTCTTGGGAATGTTCTGATGGCCCCCTTCATAAGAAAGAAACGTCAGGGGTTGGGGATTTAGCTCAGTGGTAGAGCGCTTGCCTAGGAAGCGCAAGGCCCTGGGTTCGGTCCCCAGCTCAAAAAAAAAAAAGAACCAAAAAAAAAAAAAAAAGAAAGAAACGTCAGTTTCCTCTGCATAGATGAGGAAACAGAAACTCAGAACAGAAGTGCTTTGTTATGGGGAGGCTCTTGACCCTGATCCAGGCCTCTCTGTACCTGTAGAATAGCACGGACTTCATTAGGGTGATGATCTCTCGGCTGGAGTTGTATCCCGCACACACGATGGCCACATGCAACATCTGGGGAGGGGACACCTAGGTCAGCAGCAGACCTCAACTTCTAGCCAGCCTAGCCAGCCTGGTCTAGAACAGTGTAGCCCCACCGGGCATCAGAGCGGAGTGGGGGGTGTGCGGGTGCGGTGCCTAGATGCAACGCCTAAATTTCACAAGTGGGAAATCTGAGAAAAGGAGTGGAGTGGCGTGCATTGCAAGGATCCTCAAGGTGTCCCAGCTGGGTTCCCAGATGTCAGGTGCTGTGATTCCCACAAATGCCCAGCTGGTTGGACTGGGGACCAGGAACCTCAGGGTTGGCAGCACTTGACACAACTACCTCGCACTTGGGTGGCAGTAGAAGCTGCAGGCTGGAGGTGGAGCGGTTGCGGCTCCCGTACGGGTCTCCATCGAGGGTGGCGGTTGTGCCTAGTCCATCTGAAAAGACACGTGGCGTGAGCAGGCAGCGGTCACACAGGGTCCCCTCTTCCCCTGCCCAGCTACGGCGCTCACACTCCGGGTCCCGGCCGAATAGGAAGAAGCCAACCACTAGCAGCAGTAACAACAGCAGTGCGGCCCCCAGTGCCCGGGGGCGCCCTCGGGGCAGCATGGCTGTCTGTGGGAGTCAGGGCGGGACACGACCTCGGGCTGCGGGCTCCATCACGGACCCTGCGAAGGACCAGAGGAAGATCAGCGCTGGACCGCGGGGCCCGACGGCTGCTCGCCCTGCCGAGCACAGCTGCCAGCCTCACCTGCTCCAGTGGCTCCGGGAAGGCCCTGTTCCTCCCGCCACCGCCAGGCAGCCAGGACCCGGACAGAATCCCGAGCTAGCCCCGCCCCCAACCTGGGCTCAGGTTTCACCTTTGCTTGGCTGAGCTGGAAGGGGCGGGGAGACCCCCGGCAGGGCCCCGCCCCCGCTCCGCACGGTCTGGGAGCCTTCAACCCCTTTTAGGGTGGTTTTGCACCAAGGCTGAAGGACAAGGGGACAGCTACCCAGAGTGGCCTTGTTCCTGCTACCTGCATCTTCCTGGGTCTGGAACCCCATTTCTCCCCCTAATGGGAGGGACTAGTGACCCCGAGCACAGAATCAAAGAATTGGCGAACACACCGCGGAAGTCTGGGAGGCTGAGGGTAGTGCGGATGGGATAGTAATGTCCAGCCCAACGGTTAGGGACACCTGCACAACTCGACGAATGGAGGCTGGGCCTGCTGGGGACACCTGTAGCCTGTGCGTCTTCTCTGGCCCTTAGCCTTACCCAGAAGCGGACTGAAAGATGAGGGCACTGTGCCCTTTTGAAGGCTACCTCCCCTCCTGCACGAGAGCTGGCAAAGAGCCTCATGGCCTCCGGGGCAGGGCCATGCATCCCCCCACCCCCCTTGTCTAAAAAACTGTGATTGTGCTGGGCTCCAAGGTCTGGATTTCTTCCTCCCTCTTCTCTTCACCCCTCAGCGGGCCTCCGGCACGCCTTTTGCCCTGTAGGGTTGCAGGGAGCTCTGGGCTGTGAAGGAGACCGCCATGGTTGGTTGAGCGCCAGGCCCTGAGCTAAGTGTTTGCCAAGTCTTTGCTCAGGTAATCCTCACGTCACCCCGAGGACACAAGTTGAAATTGTCCCTGAAGAGTGAAAGGAACCTACCTACAGCCTTTGGCTATGTGCTATGGCAGACAGTCCTCTACTGCTCCTCAGACGCCCAGCTGGGGCTGCTTTCTCAGTCTTCCCTAAAGGTCTTCTATCTCAGGACCCTGCCCTTCCTCCTGGAATGTAGTTTTCTCTACATCCCTTACTTATTTCCCCAGGCCCTCAAGGGAAGCTGAAGGTACCTGTTTGTTCAGGAGGTAGCCCCCACCTCCCACACCTCCACACACATTCCAGTGTTCAGTGTGCATGCGGAAACTGGGTGGGAACTTGGACCTGCCTTTTAAGGTAAGAGCCTCACAGCAGCTCAAGTTGGGCCTTTTAGCCCTAGGTCCAGTTGTAAAAAGTGGGGCAGACCCATAAACAGTAGCTTGAGGCTGGCTCCTCCCTTGAATGATCGGAATGCCTTTCTCTGGGAGATGGGGGGTGGGGGGCATCAGCTTGTAGGTCTTTAAAGGTTGCTATGGAAACCGAAAGCTGCCTCTTGCACTTTTAGGAATTAAAAGAAAACCCTGGTGTGGCGGGCTTTGAGGCCCAGAGCTTCATCTTCATTTTCAGCCTGCTGTGTAGTTGGGATCTGGGTCAGGGGTTGGTGGGAGTGGTCCTCAACCCAGAGCCATGGTCGTGGGAGTCAAAATGTGAAGGAGCAGTTAGGGTCACAGGCAGAGATGTGAGCTAGTGGAGATACTGTCTCTGTAGAGCCCACTGTGCTCACTCATGTGGAACCTGTCGAAACTTCGGCACTGTGGGTGGGGGGTAGTGAAAGGAAGGGCAGAAATATCTGCTGGACCCTCAAGAAGCCCTTTGGGAGTCTTAAGAGGAAAGGAAGAGCCAAGTGAAACTAATCTTTAGGAGCTGAGAACAACACCCCCCCAACCCCACCCCAATTTGAGCCAGCTCTGCCCAGGACTTTACTTTGTGACCTTGGACCTGTCCAGCACCCTCCCTAGGCTTCTGCTGTCCTCATCCGTGCCTGTCCAACTGGTCTTTCTTCTCCTTCTTCTCCCGGAGGTTTGGGACACACTGAAGGTGTGAGGCTCCAACGCAATTTATCCAGAGGTCTTTGCAGCCCAGCCTTGCTGCCAGGTCCAGGCAGGAATTCAAAAGGTAGGGGCCTTCCGGCCTGCCAAGTCTATGCACATCTCTGCTCTTTATCTCTGGAGCCTAATCAGCCTCCAGATCTAGAGGAAAAAATTCAGGCAGGTCTGCTGCTGCCAGCCTGGCTGGCCCAGTCCCCTCTCCTGGAGAGAAGGGCCCTTCACTGTTGGGATATGGAGAGGAGGTGGTGTACCACTCTGTCCTCCGGGGCCTATCTTTCCTCCCCAGAACAAAAGACCATCTGATGAAATCTTGCACCTAAGAACTTCCTGACATGTACACACAAGTACAAGCACACACACCTTCACTTCAGCTGCCGCAGAGAGCTGGAGGAGTGGCCCCAAAGGTAGTAAACTCAATGACTTCCTGAGGCAAGTTCCTAAGCCAAGCTTGCCTCGTCATGCCTTCTGAGCTAGAAAACATTGCCATGAGCCTTTTTGGTCAGAGTCTTGCTGTGCTACCTAGGCTAAGCAGTTGAGCCTCCCTGGGCTTCATCTGTGGAAGAGTTCCCACCAATCAGACAAGGTTAATGTATGACTTACTTTTCTCACGATGTGACAAAAGAAACACCTGGCAGAGTAAGCTTAAGTGGGTATTTATTTTGGTTCACAGTTTAAGGGTATAATGAATGCATCATAGCGGGGAGGCCGTGGTTTCAGAAGCCACAGACAGCTGGCCACATTGTATCCACAGTCAGGGAACAGAGAAAGACAATGCAGGTGCACAGCTTGCTTTCTCCTTCATTCAGCTCCGGACTCTAAGGATACAAACATCCAGACTGAGGCCTCTGGATTCAGTGTTTCTGGAAACACACCCATGGACACACTCATGATGTTTCTAGATTCTAAACCTACAGAGCCGACAATGAAGATGGGACCATCATAATTCCCAGTAGGGCCAGGAGCATGTGAGGCCTCAGGACAGGGTGAAGGAAGACTTCACAGTGACCATACCAGACTCTTCTGAGGCTTACCACGCCTTTCAATGAAACTTTGCTGACACTGGCATGAGTGTGGTTGGCAACAGCGGGAGCTTGGCTCCACACTGGTTAAAGAAAGGGAAAGAGGAGCTGGAGAGATGGCTCAGCAGTTAAGAGCACTGGCTGCTTTTCCAGAGGTCCTGAGTTCAATTCCCAGCAACCACATGTGGGCTCACAACCATCTGTAATGGAATCTGATGCCTCTTCTGGTGTGTCCGAAGACAGCTACAGTGTACTCACATACATAAAGAAAAAGAAAAAGAAAGGGAAAGAAGTGGAGGTGTATTGTGACTTCCTGGTGAGTGTGCTGCTTAAAATGGCCCTGCTCTGGCTAAGACCACAGCAGCATTTCAGTCATGACACAGCAGGCACTTTAAAAATTAACTTAGATTTGATTTTTAAAAACAAAGTCTTACTCTAGCCCAGGCTAACCTGGAACTCACTACATGGGAGAGGCTGCCTTTGAACTTGCAACCATCCTCTTGACTGACTCCAGAGTGCTGGAATTACTTACAGGGATGTAACGCTAAGTCCAGCTTTTTATTTTAAATTTTATTTCACTGTGTGAATATGAGTTTGGCCTGCATGTCTTTATGTATAATCACATTTGTACCTGCAGAGATCATAAGAAGGCATTGAATGCCCTAAAACTGGAACTGTGGAGGGTTGCAGGCCACCAATATGGGTCCTCTGCAAAAAACGAGTGCTCTTTTATTCCAAGTCATCTCTCTAGCACCATGCCCAGCTTTTAAAGATTACTGAATGAGCATTTCTTAACCCCTGGCCCATCTCTCCAGCTCCCTTATGAGAATTTTTATTAGTGTATGCTAATTGTACAAAACAATGTGCTTTGCCTCTTGTGCTGGCACATGCCTTTAATCCCGGCACTTGGGAGGCAGACTTAGGGCAGATCTCTATGTGTTGTACCAGCCAGGGGTACACCGTGAGATCCTGTCTTAAAACAAGCAAACCAAAATAATGGGTTTCATTATGACATTCTCATATATGCATGTAATATACTGGATGGGCGTAATTGGACATATTCTGCCCTTGTCTGAAGATAATATCTACAGGGTATTAAATAAATGCATTACAATTCTTCGTATACCATATATTCGCGGGCGGAGTCCGCAATGGCGCAGACTTGCCAAGCCCCCTCTTCCCACAGCCAATCAACTGCCTCCCAGGAAAGATTCTCTCCCTCCTCTTCTGCAGCACCTGGACTCTAGGCAGCCTTGTAGCTCTGTTCAGGAATGGATCCTTAGAAGTTACCACCAACTCTTGGGGCACAGTTGGAGAGCCTGGAAGTGCATTCAAGGGCCAGAAAACGCTGGGATTCGTTCCGAGTTCAAGGTCCAAGTCGGGCCCAAATAATTTGTAGATGAAACCCGAGGTGCAGATCAGGAAAGCTAATGCGCAGGGTCACCCCTAAATGGAGAGCAAAGGGATAGGCAGGGTATTCTCCACGTAGGTTGTCATCGGGTACGGGTTTTGGGGGTCCACATGTTCTGAAGAAGCTGGAGCCGAAACCACTGTCCTAAATCTGTTGGCTAGGTTTGCCTGTTTCCCGGGCACCGGTGTTTGGAGACTGACGGCTGCTGAGACCCATTTACAACAATTTCGAGGTTCCCTGTGCCTTAAACCCCAAGCTCTTTGCTTCCCGAACCTCCTGTTCGATCTCTCGGCGATCTGCTGACAAAGTCTGAGGCTTCGTACACCCTTCTCTAGTATGAACTGTTTAGGCTGCCGTCAAGCTGTAACTGCGCAGGCGCCAAGACAGCCAACCAAGAAGGCTGAAGATTGGGTGCCGGAGGCTCTAGGGAGCTTCAGGGAGGAGAGTGAAGGAGCCAATGGCTGGAAGGAGGGAGGGTGGGAGCTCACGGTCGCGGGGAGGAGGCGCTAGAGATGGGGTGAAGGGGCGTTCAGGGGTTCCGCGCGTCTAAGTAGTCCTGGGCTGCGGAAGTTGAGCAACTGGGAGGCGGGCCTAGGGCCGGAAGCAGGAAGGAGGGCTCAGGACGCAGGGCGCCGCTGCCAGCAGTGCTGTCGGCCGGTGGGACTTGTCGGTGGCCAGAGCAGGATGGAGAAGCTGCGGCTTCTGGGCCTACGCTACCAGGAGTACGTGACTCGTCATCCAGCCGCCACGGCCCAGCTGGAGACGGCTGTGCGAGGCCTCAGTTACCTGCTGGCAGGTACCACACTGACCTTTGACCCATTTCTTCGGGTCCCTGACCACGAACCCTATGGCCCTTTTCCTGCTGACCCATGGTAGTGGTCATGGTGCTTGAGTTCTGTCTAGGTTCCTGTGGCGTATAGGACACTAGGAAACCCAAAGCTGCAGGGTAAAAGAAACGCCTCACCAACGCCTTCTATACCTTCTTCCCTAGGTCGCTTCTCCGATTCCCACGAGCTGTCTGAGTTGGGTGAGTTGAACTCTGGGCTGGGGAGAGAGGCTTCCCTGTAGATCAGCTGTCCACTGTTCAGGACACTTGGTGTTCCCAGAGTTAGGAGACATGTGAGGACTTTGACTGACTATTCGCAACTAGTTTTGCTCAGGATTAAGCAACTTTCCTGACCTTGCTAGTTCATCAGTCCTCTAAGTATAAGAGAGGTTCTGTTGTTCTGTTAAGGGAATGAAAGTTCAGTGAGGCTGGAGAAAAGTCCTTGCTGTCAGGGCCAATATTCAAATGTCACAACCTCCATGCCATTTAAATCCTCAGCAGTGTTTGTTTAGTGGGGTAGTGAAGCTCATGAAAGGATGAGGCAGGTTTTGAAAGGAAGGTGTGATGTAGCCCTTCAGGGGGACCATCCGCAGAGAGCAAAGGTGGGGGTGGTGGGGCAGGCACTTGGCTGTTTGGAACATGACAGGCAGTTCTGAGCAGCTCAGTAACCGGTGCTGTCCAGCAGAGCAAGGGCTGGCTTGTCACTCTAATCAGCTCATTTCTTATTGGCTCAGATGTCATCTTGGAGAGAATGGGGCTCTGAGGAGGTGGGAGGAGAGGCTTGTTGGTTTCCACACAGTCTGTGGGTAGCTGTGATCGGTAGAGTTCTGGGGTAAAGGTGAGAGGGGTGAAGGCCACGACAGAGCCAGCCTCTTAAGACCACGCTCTGCTTCTCAGTGTACTCTGCCTCTAACCTGCTTGTGCTGCTCAATGACGGGATCCTTCGGAAGGAGCTTCGAAAAAAGTTGCCTGTGGTGAGAATTTTACCAGGAGCTGAGGGTGGGGAGCTCAGGGACTTGGGAAGAAAACAGTAATGACCAGCATGTGTGGCCATGTTGTAGTCTCAGAGTGTGAGGCACGTCCACGTGAGCCTTAGACCAATTGTCTCACGCATGAAGTTTTAGAGAGCTAGAAAGGCCTGTCCCAGGCCAGCCAGCCTGGTAGCAGTGGAATTGAACTCAGGTGTTAGAACTCAGTGGAATTGAACTCAGGTTTAGAAAGGGGGACGTCCCCACCTGCTGGAGCAGCCCTCTTTCTCTAGGACAGCACTTGGGGCCAGAGAAGCTCCCTGACCTCTGGGCTTCTTGCAGTCGCTGTCCCAGCAGAAGTTGCTGACATGGCTGAGTGTACTGGAATGTGTGGAGGTGTTCATGGAGATGGGGGCTGCCAAGGTGTGGGGCGAAGTAGGCCGTTGGCTCGTCATTGCTCTCATCCAGCTGGCCAAGTAGGTTGGGTTGTGGAGGGCAGGACTCCGGTGGGGTGACCCAGTCCAGCAATGAGGGTGCTCAGCAGAGCAGCCTTGCTGCCGGCCTTCTAGCCATTTCCCCTAACTGCGCCATAATCCCCCAATTAGGGCAGTCCTGCGCATGTTCTTGCTGATCTGGTTCAAGACTGGCATTCAGACATCACCCCCCATTGTTCCACTGGACAGGGAGACCCAGGCACAGCCCTTGGGTAAGCTGCTTCTCTACCCGGAGTGGAGTGGGAGGTGGGGCTTCTCTGTAGTTCTGGAGCACACTTCCTGTCAGCTCAGCACTCATTTATTCCATAAGGAAGACAAAGACAAGATTTGAGGAAAATTAGAACTTAAACTTGGGGGTTTATGTTTGAGATCCTGGCGCTCAAACCCAGTGTCTTGTACATGTGAGGCAAGTGCTCTACCACTAAGCTACACTCCCGTCCCTACACTTGGGACTTGTTCGAGATCCTCCTTCTCTGTTGTGGGCTGCAGGAACTAGGGATAGAGCATCAGCACAAGGTAGCGTCCTGCCAAAATGTTTGGGCCTGGTTCTGTGTCCTGAACCGTAGCCTCAAGAGGCAGGGCCAGGGTGCCTGGCTGCTTTGGGCCCCTCCATCAGCCTCGGTCTTTCCCCTTACCTTGAACAGGGACAGTGATGTGCCTCCCACATTGAAAGAATACGGCTTCATGGTCCCATAGCCCTGATAGATGTTGATGGGATAGGCCCTCCTCTCCTTCCTCCAGTGTCTTGGAAGCCTAGGCTCTTGGTTGACTGACTGTGAGAGATGGTGGCCTCTTCTGGGCCAGGGTCAGTTCCCGAGGGCTTCCATCTGTGGACAGATGTCTTGCCGATCAGTCTCTGGGTGTGATTTCCTTGTTCAGCCGCTGCCTGAGGACAGGCTCTTGTGTTCTCTGAGTAGCTCCTTGAGCATTCACTGCATACACGTTCTCTACAGGCTCTGTTAGGAATGTATCCCTCTTATGTTATGTCCTGTCTACACCTGCTAGATGGCGACCACAATCTGGGCAGCCCGGAGCCGTCATATGTGGGAAAACGGTCAAACAGAGTGGTGCGAACCCTCCAGAACAGTAAGTGGAAGATGTAGCTGGACTGGGCACCTAGGTGCTGAGGTCAGTGTGAGCCTGAGGGACTGGCTTCTGTCATCACCCACTTTGGCTCCTGGCTCACTTGCCTTGTCTTTATGTTCTAGGCCCATCCCTGCACTCGCGGCACTGGGGAGCCCCCCAGCAGCGGGAAATTCGGCAGAAACAGCAGCAGGAGGAACTGAGCACACCCCCAACACCTCTGGGACTGCAGGAGACCATTGCAGAGTCTTTGTATATCGCCCGGCCCCTGCTGCACTGTATCCTTAGCTGTGCTGGAGGCGGGCTGGGGAGGAGCTGAGCTGGATCCTGCACTGGAGACATCCTTGACATCTTGACCGTCAGTGCTCAGCCTGGGCTTATGGGGTCAGCGATCGTGGGCACCCTGGCTCCTGTCTGGTGTGGTGGATATGACTAGGTAAGAATGGGTGAGGAGATGGAGTTCCGTGGGGCTTTCTGCTTGCTGTGCAGTTATCCTAGCCTGTGACTTTTTCCTTCTCAGGGTCATAGGTCATCCTTGTCCCTATGTCCCTTCCCCTACAGCCTGAGTCTCCTGAGCGACAGGAAGAACTTGACCCGGAGGGAGCGGCTGGAACTGAGGCGCCGCACAATCCTGCTGCTGTACTACCTATTACGCTCACCATTCTATGACCGCTTCTCTGAGTAAGGACTGTTCCATGTTGTGTGGAGAGGGTTGGGGTCTGCTGAATACCTGCTGGTTTTGGTGCTGTCCAGGAAGCAGCCTCCAGAGCCACCTGACCTACCCTCAAAGGAGACAGGCCAGTGTGAGCTTGCATACTTGGTGTGGAGAGACTACTGACAATGTGGTACAAGGTCCGCAAGGCACAGCTCATGCAGACCACTCCTCTCTAGTTCTTCTCACTATAGGTTATCCACTTCTCAGAGCAGGCGCTATGCTCCAAAGGGGCTAGGCAACCGAACAGGCCCCAGCTAAGCTGTTACTGCTGGGCCCACCCCACATTGATCACCTATGAGGATCAGAGGCCGTGCATTAGCCAGAGAATCTCTCAAAAAGGCCTGGCAGGACACCTATGATGTAAGGTGGAGTGTTGGAGCAGGGGCTGGGCTCATGTCCTCACCTGTAAACAGTGTCAATGATGGTGCCCATCTCATAGGTCGTGTAGGGTGAGGTAACTGAATGTGTTTGCCCATGCTTGATACATAATGAATGAATATGATGAACCTTAGGTCTTTCTCCCAGTACTTCTGGGAATCAAACCTAAGGCCTCATACTAAGCAAGTGTTCTCCCCCTGAACCACATCTGCCACCCACATGTGTTCTTCCAATGTTCACACCTCAAGTTCTCCTGTGGGAAGTCCCATATCTTAAACAAGCCTCTCTTTGAGTCAGAGAGGACCTTTCTCAGCCTTGTCCTCTTCCCAGAACCCTGACTACTCTGATCATTGGTTTGTGGGGTTTCTATGTAGCTCAGCCCTTCTACCAGCTTCCTTCCCTCTAGAAACTGCCAGGGCACAGACCTTACTATGAGGTGATCCTTAGGAAGCACTGTTGTTGAGAACCAATGGTAGGAAGGTGAAGAGGGGCGGGAGTAGAGGACAGTAGTGTGAGTGATGCCTACAGCTGACAGCTGTGAACATTGGGTGCAGCTGTGGACAGGTGGAGTGCTGGGGTCCAGCCCAGTCCTTGTTTTCTGAAATGCCTGCTGGTCAGTAAAGGTCTTTAGCCCCTGGTGAGCAGGGAGCCAGCCCACCCTTCAGCATGCTGTTTCTTTTCTCTAATCAGAGCCAAGATCCTCTTCCTGCTTCAGCTGCTTGCAGACCACATCCCTGGCGTTGGCCTGGTGGCAAGTAAGTGTGGGTGGGACAACGTGGTTGTGAGATGTCCCTGAGACACAGAGGGCCTCATTTTAATGTTTGCTCTGTCTTTTTTTGGTTTGATTATTGGGCAGTCAAGAGTGAACCCTAAATCAGTACTGGGAGCTCTAGGGCCTAAGGTGGCCCATGGAGGTGGGGATGTGGCCAGAACAGTGTCTGTGTGTAGGATTACTAGGCCACATCAGGTTGGCAAGCCTCCTCCTGCTTCTGGAACCTGAATATTTGGAGGCAGCCTTATCTGGTAAGGCAAGGAGGGGCCTTGGGGCCTATCTGGGTACCCGACCATAAAGGAGGACATGCCCCTTGCTCCCTGGAAACCTGGATTCTTATGTGTAATTAGTCTCCAGCATCAGAGGCAGGAGATGCAGCAGGTGGTACACCTGTGAGCTGCTCTGCTGGTGGCAGTGTAAGAAAAGGGCACAGGGCATGCCAGGGGCCTGACTCAGTCTAACTCCCCTTCCCTCCATTGCAGGGCCACTCATGGACTACCTGCCCTCCTGGCAGAAAATATATTTCTACAGTTGGGGCTGACAGGCACGCAGGAGATGGTGCAGAGTGGGCCGGCCACGTGGTGTGCTCTGTTGCTCTGAGCAGGGCCTTTCTCAGCCCTCCAATTCCCCCCAGGCCCCTCTTCTCTAATAAAAGTGACTCTGGTAGTGTCCAGCACGCGGCTCTGTGTCCATCAGCCACACCTCTCCTGGCAGCTCCGCTCCTCAGCCCCAGTGACCACAGCTGTTCGTCTGCACTCTCCTGGGATGGAGCCATTGCAGTCTGCTCCTTGTCACTGGGCAGGAGGCCTCCATCAGGTCCAGGGGGCAGCTGTGACTTAGCCTTCTCCAGCATGGGTCACCATTTGCCTCAGCTGCCTGACGAGATGCTTCTTTCTCATTGGTCCTTGGTGAAGACAGGCTGAACTAGGCCACGGATTTCCATAGTCTAGCATTCCTTGTAGCCAGGGCCTCAATGTGTCCTTTCCCCTCAGGGGTGAATAGCAAGCCCTAGGAGAAGCTCTTCTCTATGGCAGGAGATAGAGTGTGAACCTGAGTCTGTAAGAAAACGGGCAGTTTCTGGGGGGTGTGCTGGAGTCCCCTCCCTGACACTCCTACAGGCTGACCGGCTGATGAAGACTGAGAATGCTGGAGCCATGCAGGCTACTTGGAGAAGACAGGAGGGCCTGGCAGAACTGTGGCCTGAACTTTTCTGTTCTCAGTACTTGCCTTTCCTCTCTTCTTCTGCCTTCCCTTTCTTTCAGACAAGACATTCAAGGGCCTCAAACTCAATGGCAGCCTCATTATGGGACCATAGGGCTACCTCATTCCTGCCCTTTTGTTGTGTGGACTATTCCCAGCATTGGTGCCACTTGACTTTGGAGAGCACTGCCTGCCCCTGTCCCTCAGGTCTCCCCTCCTCCAAGATACCCTCATGGTCCCAGCCTTAACCTGTCATGCTTGCCACAAGATGCGAGAGCCACAGACCCCTGCTGTGAGCCAGGGCAGTGGAAAAGACAGCTAGCTGGTCGGGTTTGTCAGCTTGGAACCTGTGACCCTTCTGCTTAGCCCGACAAGCATCCTCTGGGTGCTTGCACTGTAGTGGGCTTTGGTGCCATGCAACGCATAGTTCCTGCCCTGTAGGTGCTGACTACCGGAGGACATTTGTGTACATGCTCTGCTGGGATCTTGGAGAGGGCAGCAGTGTCAGGCAGCACAGTGGCAAGTGCCCCCTGCAGTGATAGCAAAGGAGAGCAAAGCTCCTTTCCCATCAGGCTGTGAAACAGACACCAGTCTTGTTCTGGAGGTGGATGGGGACTCAGCCACCAACTTACATTCTAGCCCACAGCCATCAGTGTTGTCAGCGGCCTGGCAGGACGGCCACTGTGGAATCTTGGAAGTGCTGTGGTATAAGGGTCTAGGCAGGTCCCAGCAAAGGTCTGCAGGGTTTGTCATATGATTGGTGTGGTGGGCAGTGGGGAGAGCAGCTGTTGAGCGGATCTTCAGCACTTCGTGGTGATTGGGTTGGTGGGCAGACATGAAAGTGAGCAGGGGCTCTGACATTAGGCATGACATGGGAGAGGCTCAACCAAGGCACTGGGACAGGAGACAGATAACCCCAGCAGACCACGGGGACTCCATGTGGGTTTGGTGGCGTCCAGGGGTCAAGAGTGATGGACAGGGCTTTGGAGTTGGATAGTATGGAATTCCAGGTCCCGGGAACAGAAAGGAGGTATGTCCTGGCAGGGACATGTGGGACAGGGGTCCTCTCCAGGACACAAAAGGGAGGTAGTGCGGGTGTTGAACCCTGGAATTAATGTCCTTTGTGAGGTGGCCCTGAGAATTGGCACCAGGTTCTGTCCAGTTGGGGGAGGGGCAGGTAGCCAGCACAGCAGGGACTGTGTAGGAGATGGTTCTCGCCATGCTTGGGGTTCTGTACCCCAGGGCTGGGCTCAGTCTCTTTCTATTTTACCTCATCCTGGCAGGCGCACTCCTTCGACCTCAGCCCCAGAGGTAAGGCCACAGCCTTAGGGCCTCGAAGACTCTGGAAGAGGCTGATCACTATCCTGGGAAGGGTTAGTTCATGAAGTCTTCACCCCGGACTGTCCCTCATAAAGAAGTGGCGATGGCTTTTGGGGTTAGGGCTCAGCACAGCAATATTTTCCATAGGTCTCAGCGATCTGTTCCTGAGGAATTTTCAGCTCCGCTGGAACTGTTGCAGCCTCTCTCAGGCCTGGTGGATGGTAGGGTAGTAATTCTCTCCCCTCTCCCACCCTCCACAGCAGGTGTCCCTAGACGTCCCCTAGGGCCAAGCCCTATGTCTCCCTCTCCCAGACGGCCTCTTGAGAGCTGGCTACAGCCCCATTCCAAGTCAAGCAGTGTTTCCACCCTCATCCTCTTCTTTCTTCAGACTACGGGCTAAGACCCAAGCACCCGAGGCCAGGTGGGCCCAGACCCCTTCTCTCCCAGGCCCAGCAGCGCAAGCGGGACGGGCCCAACATGGCTGACTATTACTATGATGTGAACCCCGCATAAAGCTATTCTGGGCAGCAAGTGCTTGGCTCCATAGCCTGTGTGCAGTAAGAAGGCCCAGCAGGGGTCCGAGTAAATACACCCAGTATGGTCCAGACAAGAAATGGCACTTTAATAGTAGTAGCCAGGTGACAAGACAGTGACCAGTTGGCTGGGGCCAGCTGAGAGGGGACCTTCCCTGGCAGGCAGGGCTTGCTGTGGCCCTCTCCTTTGAACACACAAGCTTGCCAGGGTCAGCGTGCTGGCCAGGCTGGAGGTCGGAGCTGCCGGAGGCCCCACAGATGAGAACAGGGTCCTTACTGTCACATGTTGCCATTTCCTTACTGGAAAGTCCTTCGGAGGTGCTTGGGCTCAGCATGAGCTCAGGGCTCTGGGTGAGGTGGGGACAAGGGAAGGTGACACTTCCAGGTGGCATGGGCTTTGTCAAGGCAGGACCCAAGAGCCAGAAAGCCAGGGCCCCTAGCATGAAACAAGGCCCAGGATGGTGCAGCGCCTCTGTCCCTAGGGGATCCCTTTGTGGCCAGATGCCTGACCCCCACCCCAACCCCGCCCTTCCCCAGCCCCGAGAGAGCCTGTACTGTCCTCCATAGATTAATCTAACCCCATATATTACAATAAACTGCATCTGCCTCTCCCCCAAACCCCTGCCCCCCCTGACCCCAACAGCCCTCACTCCCCCATTCTCTCGTGGCAGTACAACATCCTGTCAGCAGCCAGCTGTCCTAGTACTGGCCTGGGGCTGAGGGGCTGCAGAGAGGGGGGTTGCTGCTACTCCAAGTAGATATCTTCTGTAGGACAGGTATATTCCACAAATTGCTTGTAGAACTGCTGAAATGCACGCCTGGAAAATGGGGGACACAGGAGTGACCAGGAGCTTCAACCCAGGTTCTTCAAGAGGAGCTTTGGGTCTCTGGGACAGACTAGCTGTTCGTGGGCAGTTATTTCCCAAAGAGAAGGGGAGCAGTGGCCAATCAACAAGGAAGTGGCCCAGAACCTCGGCTTCCCGGGACCTCCCAGCCTCTGCCCGGATTGGGGTTTCCAGAACTAGAGGGAAGGGGTGATGCTGACACTGAGCACAGATAGGACAGCACACTTACACACACACACACACACACACACACACACACGTACCCCACAGACTCTGCCAGGGCTTTGGTGGAATCTTCAGACACAAAGACATGGCAGGCAAACCGGTGGTCAGCAGGGTGCTTAGTGATAAACCCAAAGTACCTGTGGAAGGCAGGCATCTGTGAGACAAGATTCGGAGTCCTACCCACCCACCGCGTCTGAAGACTACCAGTGAGACTCTCGTGTCTGCCCCTTGTACTCACTTGTTGTTCTTTGGATGGTACCCACAGAAAGAGATGTTTTTTAGCTGGAAAAAGTGGCTACATTTATTTCCCTACAGGAGTGAAGAGAGAAGCAAGATGGTCAACTTGCAGGGGGAAGCAGGCAGGAAGGGCAAATGCAGTGTGGGGGAGGGTAGGCACACAAGGAGAGGAGAGCCATGTCAGGCAAGAAATAAAGGGGAGGAGACATGCATGGGGCAAGAAGGCAGGGGCTTGAAGGAAGTCACCTTGGCCTCCTGAGCGTCATCGGCTTTGACACCTATCTTGACACCCCTAACGCTGATTTCAAGGACACAGCTGGAGGGCGGGTTAAAGTGCACGGTGAGCCGGCGGGTGGTGGCGATCTGCATGAGGGACAGGGTCAAGTTGGGAGCTGTCCCACTGTCACAGCACTGCCTCCAGATCCACAGTAGTGTGGGCTGGCTGAGAATAGGCACCCCCAGGAAGAGACAGGGACTCAGATGTGGGTACCTTTTGCATAGCAGCACAGAGGACATCATTGCCCTTGTGATAAGGAACCTGGACAGAGCCCAGGAACTTCACCCGGAACTGGTCAATCCAGTCGCTGTTTTTGGCAAGGGCTGGAAAGCAAGCACACAATAAGCAAGAGAGCCATCAGCAAGGGGCTCAGAGCCGAGACAAGGAGAAGGCAGCGTGGAGAGTGACCCAGGCAGCAGAGCCTCACTTGGCTGGGCCTCTCTAACTTTAATGGAATCACCTCTACTCTCTCTCTGCCTAGCTAAGACCTGTGGTGAGTTGGTGGGCAGAGGCAGGGGTGGGAAGGCCAGACTGGGGGAGAGCACTACCTGCCATGTGCTCAGGCTCCTTGGTGACCTCAATGGCATAGTAGGCAGGAAAGACACCACGGGCTCCAGTGCGCATGTTATAGGCCTCATACCAATAGTCTTCTGCCTGCAGCTCCACCAGCAGAGGGTCGTCCACTTCCAGCTCAAGTTCATCTTCATGCCGAGGCACAAACCTGTCCCGAGGGCGTGTGAGGCACGGCTCATCAGAATACTTCAGCCAGGCCCAATCTAGGGTCCTAAGCCACTGACATTTGCAAATTACCCATGTACCTGTCACGGTGCTGCCTCCTAAGGAACGCATGACACTCACATGTGTCTGCTATCCAAAAATTCAGGGGCCCAGAAGAAAGGAAGCCTAAAGCCTCGGGAAACTTAAATGAAAGTGAGCACCTTGCCTAGGGTACAGGTTCTATGCGGGGCAGGCATCTCTCTGGCCCCCAGGTGTACAGTCCTAGCTTCTTCATGACACTCCGGTACCTTGCCACTAAGCGGAGTTCCTGTACGGGGATATGGTCTCCAGCAGCTGAGGGGATGCCAGTGATGAGCTGGCAGAGGCAAGGAGGCGGGCAGCCCTCACCTGAATATCGCCCGATGGGTTTGCTCATGCTCCTCCCCGTTGATGACACAGGAGAACAGCCCAAAGGACTCGGCACCTGTGGGAAGGCAATAGGTTGGAGGAGGTGTCCTAAGCTTGGAGCAAGTAGAAAGCTCTGTCCTGCTCTCAGGCAGACTACATGGTCTCTGAGGCCCATTCGGGTTCCCACACTGCTCCCCGTCCACTGACTCACTGGAGGAACGAGAGCGGCCACTCATGAAGACATTCAGAAACTTCTTAGAGAAGTGGACGTCAGGCTCATCCGGTGTGGAGTCCTCTGACAGGCAGGTGGGAGGCCGGGGTTGAGGGGCCTCCTCATATTCCTCACCAATGGCTGACTCGTAGGGCGAGGAGGCAGAGGCACAGTTGTCATAGACAGTGGCAGAGTCGCTTTCGTCACTGTAATCTCCAAAACATGGCCGCAGGCTCACCAACTCAAGCTGGGCATGCTCATCCACCACCAGTGTGTACTTGACAGAATCGTAGGACAGTGCGCTGGTGTCCGAGCTCAGTGAGGCCCGTGGAGGCGGTGGTGGCTCCCCGAGGCTTCCCCGCCACCCTCCACCTGGTGGCTCAGCTTGCTCTGGGGATGACAGACAGTCGAAGCCCTCATCCTCTTCACTGATGGAAGGGTGCGGTCGCCCTGCAGTTACAGAGTAAGCGGCAGGGTCAGGATCCGAGCTGACAGACATCCGGCTCTCAGTGGGTGGCAAGAAGGTGGAGGTGGGTTCTGCAGGGTCTGGGGGCCTCTGCACTGGAGTCAGGTAGATCTCCTCAGTCGCCTCGAGCCGCACATCTGCCTGATAGTGGATTCGATCTCGATGGGAGTGGCCCCGGCCACCAGGTGCAGTGGCAGGGGGACCACTTGGAGGTGCCATCTGGGTGGCTGCAGTACGGCGACAAGGGCTGTCGGTGGAAGTGCCACGATCCTGGGTGGGAACAGGACTGCCCTGGGGCGGCAGCTCATCACTCAGGCAGATATGTTCATGTGGAGGCGTCTGCTCCCCTGGAAGACAGACAGGCAGGTTGGTGCTGAGGGCAGAACCCCAGTCCAGATACCTGTCCCCTCCTCTTCCCAATCGTCCTCTGCCAGCAAGATCTGCAGCCAGCCACCGGCTCCCAGATGACCTCAGCCCAGGTGAGCCAGGTGAAGACTACAGGGTCCCCAGCTCGGGGAGAGAGGCCTGACCTACCTGTCTTCAGAGGGGAGGATGATCGAGACACACGGTCCTGCCAACTGTGCTTTTTGCCCAGAGAGTTATTATTCAGCGTGTCCTGTGCAGAGAACAAAAGGCTCTTATGAAGAAGCAGTAGTCAGCAGTGCCCGGCACAGGGAGGCCCCGGTCCTGCCCCCATCAGGCCATCCCTGGGCTGTTCCCACGCCATCTTGCCTTGCCAAAGCCTCTCTGCCAACCACCCTCCAGCAGGCAGGAAGGGTGGGAAGTTAGCACCCTCCCTACAGGCCTGCTGGTTGGGAGACAACCCTCAAGAGATGCAGAGGTGCTGGCCAGTGTGGGTGCTGAGGAGCAGATGTTGGAGGGAGAGCCCAGCTCCCAGGAGAGCCAGACAGCAGCCCAGGCACTGAGGGGAGCCATGATCCCATGCTCAAACCCAGCCCTGGTGAAAGACAGGGTGATTGACTCTGTCCTGGAGCTCAGAAAGCCGGGGTCTAGCAAAGTGGGAAGGACATTCTGGCACAAGGAAGGGTCTCCCCAGGAGCTGCCTGTGGGCCTGGATGAATCATTCAAACCATGACTCCATAACACTCACCCCCACTTTGAACCATGTGACTGAGAAATGACAGATGTAGTATCAGCAGCCCTCCTTCCTCGATCTCCCAGAATGCTCATGCATCCTACATTCTCAGCCTCCTGAGACCCTCAACAGTGCCCATGCACAAGGCTCTCCACACACAACTTGGGCTCCCTCCCCAGGAAATGCCATAAGCAACACACACCATTGATGAGCTGGGCTGCCAGCAGCCATGCCAAGAGGATACTGGGAAAGGGACCAACCCCTTCCTTGCAGCCCCTGCACCATCCATTAGCAGCCCTACCTCCTCAGCGCCTTCCCTCCCAGTATCTCTCCTGCCTAGGCCTACAAGACAATGGGTCGACGCAGCCCTCTTTGGCATCCAGCCACCAGCAAGGGGCCCTAGGCCCCCAACTCAGCCAAGCAACTCCACCCCCACCCCAACTCTATTGCTGCCTTCTGGAATGTCCAGCTGCTGAGATGTCCAACTGGAGACAGACCCAGAATTCCCATCCCCACCTTCATCCCATTTCAGAGGCTCTTTTCTCCAGGCCTTGCTGCTGCCTCAACCTTCACAGAAGCACTAACCCGAAGAGGACCTAACTGCAGGACCTCAACTCCTTTGTTAGTCCTCTGCAACTCTCCCCACTCAAATCCCTAGCAGTGCAGGCTTCATACCCAGACAGTTGGATTCAGTCCTTCCCAGGACAGACTTTCCTGTTCCTTGGCAAGTCCTTCCTCTATCCCTCCCAGCAGAAAACCTGTCCCACCCCAGGCATGGCGCGCCTAGGTCCCCGGCATCACCAACAGGCCCGCGCCCCTCCATCTTCCCTGTCCACCCAGGGCGCCGCCCCCTCTCTCAGCCCAGGGTTGCTTGCGTCTTACCTGAGACCGCGGCACCTGCGGGAAAAGGTTGAGCGTGGTAGGCCTCTTGGGCCGGTAGGTGTCTCCGCTGCCTGTGCCGAGGCCCTGGCCCTGACCCTGGCTGCGAGACGCCGGCTCCTGGCCAGACTCGGCTTTGGAAGGCCCCACTCCTGGCCGTTGGGCAGCGAGCTCGTCGTCGTCCTCTTCGTCGTCCTCGGCGCCCGGAGTGTCACCTGCCGCGTCGATCAGGTCCATCTGCAGCATCTCCGCCTGCAGCCGGCTCCCCGCGCTGCCGCTGCTACCCGCAGACAGCAGCCCGGCGCGCGGGGGCTGCGCGGCGCGGACGGAGGGGAGTCAGGGGAGGGGCCTTGTGAGCGGGGGAGGGGTCTCGCAAGAGGGGTGGGTCTGATGCCTAGGTGCCCCGCCCCCCAATCGGACGAGTCCAATTCCGCGGCCGCAAGGGGTGGGACACTGGGAGCCAGGCAGAGACAGAAGCACTGGGCCGCTCCCGTCCGCCACTACTCCTCCCCCCGGAGGCCGGATCCTTACGCCGCCAGCGCAGAGAACCGCCCACGCCTCTCTTCTCCCACGGTCCCCCCTCCGGATTCCTTGCACCCTTCCGTTCCCTTGGTAACGGCCAGTGACCTCACCCGGGTTGTAAGCCGAGCCCAGAGTGAAATCACCGCTGTTGCCATGGAGACCTAGGGGTCGCCCAGGAATTCCGTCCCCAATGGGGATGAGCGAGACAACTGGCATTTGAAGGGGACATTGAAGCAAACTGGGGAAAGTGCATGTCAGCCAGGTAAGGAAGACTGCACTGCGGGCAGGAGACCCTGACTGGACCCGAAGGGGAACTTTAAGGGGAGCCCTTCCCAGTCAGCTCTGACCTGAACACATCCCTCAGCCAACCTAGCCTTTATAGACCCGAACTGTATGCTACTTCCACTGTTGCCTCTAACTCCTGGCACCTTGGACAGATCCTTTGACTCGTCAACCCTCAAGAGTTGACTAGGCCTATAATGCTGTCCTCCAGGTGAGAAAGAGAGAGAGAGACAGGGAGGGAGGGAGAGAGGGAGGGAGAGACAGGAGGAGAGGAGAGAGCGAGCGAGACAGAGAGACAGAGAGAGAGAAGAGAAGAGGAGAGGAGAGAGAGAGTGAGACAGAGAGACAAGAGAGAGAGAGTGAGACAGAGAAACAAGAGAGAGAGAAGAGGAGAGGAGAGAGCGACAGAGAGGAGAGGAGAGAGTGAGGCAGAGAGACGAGAGAGAGAGAGAGTGAGACAGAGAGACAAGAGAGAGAGAGAGTGAGACAGAGAGACAAGAGAGAGAGAGGAGAGTGAGACAGAGAGACAAGAGAGAAAGAGAGTGAGACAGAGAGACAAGAGAGAGAGAGAGAGAGACAAGAGAGAGAGAGAGAGAGAGAGAGAGAGAGAGAGAGAGAGAGAGAGAGAGAGAGAAACTTTGACTAGACTCCTACCAGGAGATCACCCTAGTTAGCCTACTACCAGGGCAGGGTGAGGTGATAGTTCTGGCTAATTGCATTAGACCCTCTTGAAAGCTTTGGATATGGGAGACAGTGGTTTTTGTTTTTTGTTTTTTTGTTTTTTTGTTTTTTGTTTTTTTCTTTTTTCTTTTTTTCGGAGCTGGGGACTGAACTCAGGGCCTTGCGCTTGCTAGGCAAGTGCTCTACCACTGAGCTAAATCCCCAACCCCCGGGAGATAGTGGTTTTAAAGTTCAAAGCAAGTATGACCCAGCTCTGGGACCACTCTCTAAACCCAGAAGTAGTAGCCTCTGCCTCCATCCTTGCTGGCCTGGTAAGAGAGTGAAGGAGTTGGGAAGCATAAAGTCACCCTCACAGCTTGCTTTCCCTTTGCCTGGAAGTTTGTAAAAGTGCTAGGGATACCAGGAGGGCAACAGTAAGACAAATGCCCTTCCCTGGTTCACACCGCAGCCATGGAAATGCCATATCTAGCAACTCAACTACACCTGGTTCTGGCCTCTGATCCTTAGCCCCGTGCCGTTGCCTTCCCTATCCTGCAGGTAAGTCCTTGCTCTGTGTTCTGACAACAGGATGGGGATTCCCATCTATCCCGGGTACCCTGGCACTCAGATATACAGAAGAGAGCCTGTCACTAGGATAAAGCCAAGGGGCTCTGAGCAATGCCAGTACTGGACCAACCATGCAGCAGGGGCCACTGAAAGCCTAAAATGCTGGCGGTGTGGTCAGGGGGTGCAGGGGCAGCCACAGGAGCTAGTCCAGCAGCACCCGGGTTCCTCCTTCCTGCCCCAAAGCACTGCAGATTCCACCAGGCTCCACCCTGTACTGTCGCAGGCCCTCTGCCAAGAAGCTCCTGAGAGGCCCTTCCCTTCACTCTGGTCCTCACTGCCACTGTCCTACTCAAGCCCCCTGCTCTCTTTCCCTGTGAACAACTGAAGAAGCTGCTTCCGGCTTTAGTGCTGACAAAAATAATAAATGGAGATTTTGGGTTGAGCATCCAAGATGTGTCAAGCATTATACTAGATGCTTCCTACCTTGTTATTTCACTTCCCGGGAGTGCCACACACACTCACAAGCTCCTTTGTAAATATCGGGGTGCCCTAATCTTTGTGTCCATCCTCCCAGCCACTCGGACTCTTCAGACCCAGCCCTTACCCGGAGAGACAAGGTGTCTTTGCACTGCAGGCTGATGCCACACTCGTCAGTGATCTCCGAAAGGTCTTCATCCTCAAACTCCTCCAGGCTGATATCATGGGTGAGCCTAGTGGGGACAGAAACCAAAGTCACAACCCAGGGCCCCTAAGCCCCAACTAAGCCTGCTGCCGTCTCCCTCTTCTCGGGGGAAGACCCTGGGAGGCAGGTAGCAGCTCCCAGATGAAGGACTCGGTCTGTCAGCACAGTGGCAGGGGAAGGATTTGGGGTTGGAGCCAAAAGGCATTCCACCTAGGGTGGCGGAGGAGGCATCTCCAGCATCACCGGCTGGGAGTTCTCCATCCTGCTGCCAACCAGAAGGCAGTCCTAGAAGGCCCAACTGTCCAGACCTTCAGTTCTATTGGAGAAATGCCTCCATGGCCAAGGCAGTGCCAAGGCCATTTCAACCCCAAGAGGTACCAGAGTAGGAAAATCTTTGCACTCCACAGTAACAAGACCCAAGGAGCCACCAGAAGGGCACAGTAGGTGCCCCTTTCTCTCACCCACAAAGATATACACCACTGAGCCATGGTCACAGTGAGGGGGACCTGCCAACATTCTTGGAGTCATCTCTTCAACTATACAATCTCACCTGGTATAAGGACCCTGAACGGATGGGGTCAGGGAAGACCAAGGCTAGGTCTTGTGAGTGGCCATGGAGAGCACTTGGTACTAGACCACTAACAGACTTCCAGGAGCCCAGGCTACCCTGTGTGCCTACCTTGGAATGCACTACTGAGATTGCCACTGTGGTGCCACTGTCCCCTGCACCGGCTCACCCTGACCCTGGTACTCTGTCTGACTTAGTATAAATGGGACATCTGGGGAGTTGGAGAGAATGCCTGGGCCTTTTCCCAGAGACCAGGAGGTTAGGCACACAGCAGAGGTACACAAGCTCATCCAAGGTCACCCAGGAGAAGAAGGACAGGGTGCAGCTTCCAGGGAAGCCTAGAAGGCTTGCACCTCTGTCTTCTACCTCACTCAGTCTGAACAGGGCCCCTGAGCTCAATGGAGCACCTCCCGACGACTCGCCCTTCCCCCACCTGAGGCCAGGCCCCAGGACCCTACCAGCGCTCCCACTGATCCTCCAACCAGCTGTCATTGTCTGGGCTCGAATCCATCTTCAGTACCAGCTGCATGGAGAGCCCTGCCCGGCCAGGGGGCTGCGGGGCTCCAGGGCTGCCCTTTCATGCCCAGAAGGGTAGGGGGGCCAGAGCTCAAGGCAGGGTTGGGACTTCTGGCCTCCACCGACTGGGCCTGCCTTTCTGCATCCTGCCGGCTGCAGAAGCCCGGGGAGCTCATTAAAAATAGATGGGCCAGAGAGGAGGCCGCAGCTGCCGACCCAGGCCCCAGCCCCAACTCTTCCTGGCCCAACCCTCAGATGCGGGCAGCTTCCTCCCTTGGCAGCCCGATGCGCAACGATGTCGTCGCCTCCCCCGCGGGATCAGGTTACTGCAATCAATGCTACTGGCTCCACCTGCCCTTCCAATGCCCCTATTGGGGGCTGGAGTGACCCCCCTTCCCTCCCAAGGCCAGGCATGTAAGCAGACAGCAGAAATCTGGTAATTTTTTTCCCTCAACGCCAGACCCCGATCTGCTTTAAAGGGCCAGCGCCACACTCAGGGTGCCAAATGAGAAGATGGAAGGGGCTCCCGAAGGGCCCCAAGAATGGACACCTGATTCCACACAGACACAGGCTCCGCCTCCACACCGCATCTGGGAGGCTTCTGCAAGCCCAGGGCCAGGGCGGTTGGCTCAGGGATTGGTGCTGGCTGGAAGGATGCGCAGGAAGACAGCAATGGGTACCACTAGAGTTTGGACGCAGGATTGGGAGTCATTTGGGAGTGACTTTGACTGAACAAGGACAACTAGTGACAACTGCCCTGGAAGATTCTGACCCCAAGGGTAGCTGCAGGTTCTCAGGCTGGGGGTATGGCTACTAGCTGGTACTGAAATGACATGGGGACTGGCCCAGAGGCCAGAGCACCCTCCTCAGTCTGGCCTCTTGGCCCTGTGGCTAACCCTAAGTGCAGTCTGACTGTAAGGTCTGGGACTCAGACAGCATGGCTGAGTTCCTGGGTCCCACTAGGCATCTTCTCTGGGAGTGTCCTCGGATGCCCCCAGCTCCGAGGTGTCTGCACAGACCTCTGTCTCCTTATTGCCAAACCCTGGTCCAGTGCCTGCATTAACTACACCACCTTGACTGCCAGCCTCAGTCTCCCCTCTCCCTCTCTGACCTCTCCTGTGGCCATGAGACAGTAAGGGACACCACCATCCTGTCTTTCCTCACTCAAAAACCCTCCTCTCTGCAAGGGGGAGACTCCAGCCTTGTGTGTTTACTGTTTGCTGAGCCTTGCCTCCCAAGGGTACTGGGCCCCAACAGTGCTCAGAGAAGCCTTCCTCCAGGAAGCCCTCCTGACCCATCCATCAGAAATGCCCTCCCCTGGGGTTGGGGATTTAGCTCAGTGGTAGAGCGCTTTGCCTAGCAAGTGCAAGGCCCTGGGTTCGGTCCCCAGCTCCGAGAAAAAAAGAAAAAAGAAAAAAGAAAAAAAGAAACGCCCTATACTTCCTGACTACAAAGCTGGGTGGAGTACACCCCCTCATCATCTGTATTTTCCCCTTCCTGACTCCCATCTAGACGGATGCTCCTGGAGGGCAGGTCTGGTGAGGTGTCAGGTTCACACTCTAGGCTCAGTAGATACTTGCTAGGTGCGGGCCACAGGACAGCCTCAGTCTTTACCCTTCCTCTCAGACTGAAGGGTTTGCAGTGGTCTAAGGATTCCACATGGCCACAGGATGTGTCTGTGTATCCATGTCCTCTCGGCATGGACCAAGAAGCCGGTCCACCAAACAACAGGGCTGAGTGGGGCCAGACCAGACCAGGTTAATGGGGCAAAGATGAGAAGGGCTCTGGGCTCTGGTCAGGAGCCTTCTATTAACTCTTAGCTCCGTTGAGGGCAGGGATCGTGTTCTTGTCTTCTCTCCCTCCCAAACTCACCCATGAACAAAGTGTCAGGGATGACACATTTCATCCATTTAAAACCCATGGTGTTCTTACCCTAGTCTTACTTTGGGGTGCTTTGAGGTGGCAGGGTGACATCATGGGATGACATCATGTCAGGCCTGAAGTGTCTCACTCTTCTTCCAAGCTGCCACCTGCTACATTTCTTTACCACCCTGGAATAGGGTTCTGGGCCATCTCATGGATAAGGTACCCTAAGCCTCAGGCATCGGTGTTGTAAACCTCAGTACCCTTCCTCCCGCCCACCCCAGGATAGGATGAAGCATGTGAGTTACAAAGGAGGGAGGATGTCACTACCTAGGAGGGGACAGGACTGGCCAAGGGCTGACCTCTACTGCCACTCACTCTCCCCTAGTCACCATGGTCTAGATCTCCTGGGCAGAACCAAGAGACACTTGCCGAAGGAAGGGACTTGCATCTCCATGTTCACGGATACCAGCAGTGGGGAAGGAAGAAAAGAGGCAGGGAAGCTGGAGGGTGGTGGTGGGGGGTGTTCTTCTGACCTCGCCCAAGGCATTTTCTTAGAAGTACGAGCCCTGGCCTGGGAGGTGACCCAGGAGAACTGCACAGCCCTGGCAGGGTGGCAGCTTCTTCCTAGGGGTTGGGTCTTGGGCAGCCTCCCAGGGCAGCAGCACTTCGCCCATTAGCCCTACTTGCCCATGTTGGCTAGGCACATAGCACAGCCACATTTGGTGGCCCTGTGACCCTGGAGGCCAGCCTGACTCTGACGTCTGTCTTTCTGCAGTACACAGCCTCTCAAAGTGTTGGTCTCCAGCCACACCTTGCTCAGGCTGTGACCTGGAGCACACGCCACACTCCCCACCCTGGGCTGGCCTGGGCTGGGTTCTGCTGAATGGTCCCAGCAATCCTGCTCCAGGTACTCACACGCACTTCCACACTGCCTTGCCTTGGTTCCCTTGTCCTTGCGTCCCTCCCCACAGCAGTCCCAGCTTCCCTGCTTCCTCTTTCACTCCTTCAGCCAAGATACAGGCTGAGATGGCCATGCACAGGAAGTGAGGGTCAAGCACAGCATGGAGCCTTCACTGAGTAACGCTGACTGCAGCCAGGTATGGGCTGTCAGAAGCCACACTTGAGCCTTCGCTCCCCAGCTTCCTGAGTCAAGAGGACTAGCCATGGGCCTGTGGGCTCCCTGTGATGAAGCCTATTTGAGACCCAGGGTCCAGCCTGTCCTCACAGCCCTAAATCTTACAAAGCTGGCTTCCAAGAGGTGCCGAGGGTACCCCACTGCCTAGCCGCCGCTCTACCAGCCCCAGAGCTCCTCTGACTTAGAACAGGACACTCCACCTTTCTGGTGGCTCTTACACCCTCCTAGTTGTAGTTACGGAATAACCCTTTGGGTTGTAAGGCTCGTGGCATCCCCCACTCATCCCAAAGGAAGCTGGCCAATAATGCCCTTCGCCAGTAAGACGCTTCAGTGTGAACAACCTACGCTATCCCTGTACAACCTATGCTATCCCTGTACAACCTACGCTGTCCCTGTGCTCCTGTGTCTTTGACTTGCACATGTTCAGGTTCCCTTTTGAATACCAACTTGAACGTCGAGTCGGTAAGGACCCAGCTTGGATAGTGGGTGACTCAGCCCCTCTGAAATGGACAATCGCACCTGTATCTCTTACACAAAAACGTGTACGATGTTGTATGGGGGTGGTACCGCTGACCCAATTTGTTGGACCCTTTAGGCACCAAGCTAAAACTGGGTTGCTAGAGCCAGGTGGGAGAGTCTAGCCTAGGGCCAGATGGCAAGTGTGGGGCAGGGCACTCCATTGTGTCTCCGTGACTGAATATGAACATGACAACCAATAAAGTAAGCCAAAGGGCAGGCCGGGATGGGAGACCACTCCATCCATCCAGGGCTTGCCTCGCACGCAGTGAGAGTCGGCAACGCCCAGCACTGCATACACGTGTGACCCGCCATTTGGGAGATGGCAACAAGGGGAGCAGGAACTCAAGGTCCTCTTCAACTACACAGTAAGTTCCAGGCCAGTCTGGATGACACGAGACCTTGTTTTTTTTTTTTTAAGGCGGGGTTAGGAGGGAGGGAGGGAGACTGAATGACCCATGGCTTCCCTGAGAAGACATACACAAGACCCACATGGACAGGCAGTTGTGGGATGGGTGAAACTTTGGTTTACTAGGCAAACTTCTGGTTCCGGTTCCCAAAACCTAGCCCCAGTCTCTCCACTGCACCCCTGGCCTCAGTTTTCTAACCTCACTCAACCTATGCAAAGCTATAGACAGGCAGCCACTAAGAAGCTCCCGTTAGGTGCCCAAAGCCTTGGCTACAGACAGGAGCTGTGCGAGCCTTACTTACATGTCCAGTAACTGAGCATAGGCAGCACCCAGTAGAGGTGCTCAGAATTGTACATGACTGTGAGCAGGGCCAGAGGGCATAGATGACATTCTAGAATGGATAAGACCCCTGACTGGGGATGGGAGCAGTGACACAATTTATAGGAACCTGAGACACCAAGGCAGACTTAGGTCGTACCATTTCCCAGGGATCCAGATACCCAGACGAGGGCGGATGCTAGAAGGCTGAGGGGGCCTCCTTCCCAGGCTCCGGCTGGCTGTGTGAGGCTTGCGGGCTAGCCTAGCCTACTCTTCTGCTCTACATGTTCACCAGCTACACCAGAGGCAATGACTGCCATTCCATCTCCTGTCCTTACCACAGCAAGGTTGGTGGTCCCGGCCATCTTGTCCTCACCATGTCCTAGGTTCCTCTCAAGGTGACAGTAGTCTCCTCTGAACAGTGACTTCCTACCTGCCCTCCTAAAAGCACCTTGCCCTAAACCAACTGCCCACTTGACTACACCAGCGGCATCAGCAAAGATCACCAATCTGAAATCTGGCGAGCACCATGTTGTCTAGCCCACTGCCTGCCTAGTTGTTCACTTCCCGATGAGCCCAGGCACCATCCTGGTTTGTCACTACTGCATCTTCTTCAACCTCAGATCAGTGGGAGGGCCTGGTCTGCCCCGTCCTCTAACCCTCTCCCTTCCTGAACCCGTGCCTTCCTACCTGCCTGCAGGATGGGTGGTCCAACCGTAGTCCCCCTGCCTCCACACCCACTCTGCCCGGCAGCCAGAGTGAGCTCACACCATCTACCACCTGCTGGAAGTCCCTGAGTGATCCCAGGACAGCACCCACTGTTTGTGGCCAAAGCGTCCAGCATCTTGACATGGCCCCCAACTTCCTGCACAACTTTGCTTTCCACACTGCCAGACAGGTGTCCCCTGCCTGTTTGCCTGTTCCCTAGCCTGTCCTTCCCTGTGTACCTTCCCTCTCTGTGAGGATTGCTTGACTTTCCCCTGTGGGACCTGTACCTGAACGACCACCACCCTTGTTTGTCCTAGCTGGGAAGACACTGTCTGCCTCTACATTGTCACCTGCACGGGGGCTCAGACTCATGTCAGGGCCTCTGCATACTGCTCCTCCTCGTGAACCTGGCAAAGGTGTGTTACATCGGCAGTGTATGGGCTCTGTGACGCTGTAGATGAGGACCTCTGCTCTGTGGCTGGTGCCTCTCAGGCTGAGGCCGCTCAGTAGGGTCACCTGACACCATCCAGGTTTCCATTTGAGTCCTGGCTCCGTCCCAACTTTAATTAACTTGCTGTGTGTTCTTGGGGAAGTCACTGCCCCCTCATGTTTCTGCATAAGAGATATTTACCAGACCAATTTTGTTTTCTTCCATAGTGGAATCTCCAGGCCAGGCACTTAGCATGCGCCATACCCCAACCCTGATAAGTTGACATCTGAGGTATCCCTTCTCCAGGACTCTTGGCATACACTTAAAGCAGGCTGTTCATATTACTTCCCATGAATGCGCCTTTGTCATGCTGACCCTCATTTGGGGTGTCTCTCCTTTGTTCCAGCCCGTCATCCCACACGCCCAGGGTCAGTGGGTCCATTGTGCAATGCTCTAAACTCCCTTCCCCAGAGCTTTCTTTATGAGAACATGGATCACTTAAAAACATCCCTTCGCTGTCTGTAAGTAACTCAGTGACTTAATACACATGCTAACCCAAAAATAAGAAGCCAAATGATACCTAAACAGGTGAAGTGGAAAGCGACAAGTCCTCACGCCACCCCATATCCAGACACACCATAGGAACCAGATGGAAGATTTCCATAATCAGAAAAACCACCCAGCATGCACTCGTTTAAATCAACTTCCAACAGACGCTCCCATCTTTCAAGTCCACACATGCTTACCCCTCCAAAGGTGCTCCCCAGGATCCCAGGGCTCTCTTTCAGTAGCAGAGCTAAAATCGGACTTTCTTGGTTTGCGTCAGCTCCACTACTGACTGCTCTGTGCCTTGGTTTCCTCATCTGAAAGCAGTGGTAATACTAAGCCGTTCACATGGCTACGGAAGGAGAGAGAACGCACTCTTGGACACATGAGGTTCTCAGCATGGCGCTTCCCTTGGGCCAGCATTCACCACAACTCTGTTCTCCAGGAGAAATGGGCCCAGTGCGTCCTCCCTTCCTTCAGTAATAAACCAGCACTGCTGAGCACCTCTTCTGGACTGAGTAGTGCAGATACAAAACACTGACATAGGCTGCTTACACATTCTAGAAGCTCAGGGTAGAAATGAGTCACACACACACACACACACACACACACACACACACACACACACACACACACGCACACACACCTGAGTTCTAGAACCATCCTGTTCAGAGGCTAAAGAAGACATTTTGAAGGAAAAACAAAGACTCAAAGGGCTTGGAGTATGACTATAAGAACAGTTGAACCCACAACCTACCAGAGTCACAAGATAGGCATAATCGCTCAGGGTTAAATGGAGCCGGACCAATGGCTGCTGAGGCAGGACTGGAGGGAGGGCAGTGGGGGTTGTTGAAGTAGGCAGTAGGTCATGCAGGACCTAAGACACTGGGCAGTATTATCCCCACAAGCAAGCTTTGTCTCACAGTCAGGGCACAGTGTCCTGTAGGGCCAGCCCACTCCTCACTCAGCCTTTTGCTACACTGTTGCCCCCGCTCTACATAGTCCAGAGATGGTCACACAATTCTCCGGGTGAGCCTACCCTGGACCAGAGGTAGGGCCTCTAGGAAGAGGGAACCGAGCAGGCCTGGTTTCAGGTTCCAGATCTGACCCAGTCTCAGACTTTTCTGTGGTCTCTAGGTCCCCCCTCTGCCTGCCTTATCTTCCATTGCCTCAGCTCAGCAAAAGGCAGACCAAGGTGCGCCCTGGGGATGTGAAGGTTCAGTGAACTACACTGGAGAAACACTTTGACAGAAACAAGCTGTGTAGATTTCTGCCTGTGTGGCCAGCTACCTGTTGAACAGTAACTTGATGTATACTGTCTCCTTCCCAGGCAGGAATCAATATTAATTAGCCCACCCAACAGATGACACCAAAGACAAAAGCAAGCTTGGATTAGGCAGCAAGAAAGCAGTGGAAATGGGATTTGAACCTATGTCCCTTATAGCTAATTCTCTTCCCCTACAAAGGCCTGACCTGCCAGGGAGACTCGGAAGCCTTAACCTGGAGGCTGAAGCCTTCAGGTTTGGAACCTTCCTCCTTCTGGTTCTCTCTGCTGGGCTTAGGGCCTCCTTGGAGGACTCAGGGCCTGATCATACCATTTGAGATCCCTGGAGGGGTCTCTGCCCACCTGAGGACCTGAGAGCTAGAGACCCCTTCAATAGATGACAAGTTGGCGCCAGAGCCCAGCTGGGGCCTGGCTGGAGCAAGGGCCCCAGGAGAGAGAAAGGCGCCTGCCTGCTCCTGAGATGGGGAGACAATGAGACACGCTCAGCTTCTAGATTCTGGAGCAGTGACACCTTTCCCTTCCTCACCAACACTCACTCTCTCTCTCTCTCTCTCTCTCTCTCTCTCTCTCTCTCTCTCTCTCTCTCTCTCTCTCTCTCTCCCTGTGTTGGGAGCAGCCTTGAGATGGCGAAAGCAGCCTTCAAGTTAAAAAGCAATTGTGTTCTAGCCTTATGCTAGAATAATAAGTAATAGTCTTCAGGTTAAAAAGCAATTATATTTTAGCCTTATGATAGAATAAGAAGCAATAGCCTTAGGTTAGATCAAAAGAAGCACCTGCAGCTCTACGTAAATTCAATAGATAGCATAAATCTAGGTGTCAGATCACTGAGTACCGGTGGTCAGGCACTGATGGTCAGGTCACTAAGCAACCCACCCTGCTGTTCCCCCGCTTGGCCGATTTACCCAGCCAATATCCTGGTTATCAAGCCAGGCCCATTCTTTGTGGTCACCCAACCCCTCCCCACATTTTGCTTCTACCAGTATATCTTCAGCCTGAGAAAAATTAAAAATTGTCAGCTTGATCAGACTTCTTGACTTGCTGTCCGTTCTTTGCGTCTCTTGTCCCCCATTCTCTCCTAGGTGGACCCCAGACCCTGGTCGACTGCCCTGCGGGTCGGGGCAACTGGCGCCCGAACAGGGACCCCCTGGGGGTCACAGAGGAGAGAACGCCGCTCATCAGTAAGGACAGGCCTGTCCGCCCTTTTCTGAAGCACCAGAGAGTGACTTTGGATCGCTAGGACGCCACGGAACACCCGCCGTGAGACAGTCCGGGAGGAGTTCATAGCGCGGCGCAGATCTTAAGGTTAGTAAGTGATGGGACAAGCATTTTCAAAGCAGTCACTATTTGTGACAGGACTGAAGCAGTCACTCAAGACGCGAGGAATTAGGGTTAAAAAGAAGGATTTAATAAAATTTTTAGATTTGGTAGAAGATATATGTCCCTGGTTTCCCCGGGAAGGGACAATTGATCAAAAAAGGTGGCTCAGAGTTGGAGATTGTTTTAAAGATTATTATGAGGTTCTTGGTCCTACGAAAGTTCCAGTCACTGCCTTCAGTTATTGGTCTCTTATTAATGATATCCTTAGAACCACCTCTGAATGGCCAGATCTTCAGCATTTAGTCAAGGAAGGAGAGCGTTCACTGAAGGAAAGCTCGCTGAGGGAGCTTGCTCCCCTCCCCTTACCTGTTGACCCCATACTGGGAGAGGAGGCCTCTGGCATTAAGTCGTCGCCTTCCCCCCCATCGGTCATTATTGATATGGAGAGTGCCTTTGATCCTATCCCTGCTAGACCCTTCTCCGCTGAAAAGATTATGTCCAATGCTCCACCCAGTACACCAGAATGCCAACCTAATAGACAACTTTATCCTTCTCTTCAAGACTTAGGCAAAGGTGGTGTTTCTTCTCCTGAGCAGGAGGTTAAAATAGAGGCAGGAGCTGCTCGTTTTGAGTCAAAAACAGCCACTATAGCACTGGCCACAGATGGTACCAGAGCTGGTACTCGCTCTCCCTTATATTTTCCCCCTCCGCCTTATGGCCTCCTAGATGCAGTCCTTGATTCACCCCCTGTCTCAGATGCTTGTCGCCAGCTGACCAACGATGTGACATCCTTGAGACACATGGTAGAGACTAGAAAAGAGCAGGTACAATTGCTTATAGCTCTTCGCGATTTAGAGACAAAATTGACAGAGCTGACACCCTTGCAGAGTCCCCAGCTTAAGGCTACAGGCCAGGGTAAAACTCCAAACAAGAAACATAAAGTTTTAGCTTTTCCCCTCTCCCTGAGGAGCGGAGCAAAAGTCCCTAGAGACCCCTCCACCCCAGGTACCCTGGAGGAGGAGGAGGATCGAGTTACAGATGGTGATTCTGAGGAGGAGACAGAACTTCACCCCGACTCACAGGAGCCAGGAGATACGGCTGCTGGCTCTGGGCCCCGCGCAGCTCGGGCTGCACCGGGTCCTCCACGCTATCATTATCAGCCCCTAGATTTTAAAATATTAGAAAAGCTCAAAACAGCGGTATCAAATTATGGCCCTGTGGCCCCCTTTACACTAGCACTTTTAGAATCCTCTACTGAAGGATGGCTCACACCAAACGAGTTTTCCCAGCTTGCCCGAGCCGCGCTTTCAGGCGGCGACTTTGTGCTTTGGAAATCTGAAATGGCTGAAGCCGCAAAAGAAATTGAAACAAAAAATCGTGTACGTCCTGATACCAGGTCATGGACAGCAAAAAAGATTCTTGGTGAGCCACCCTTTAATACTTTAGAGTCTCAAATGCAATTTTCTCCTGGTCTTTTGGCTCAAATTCGTCAGGCATGCCTGGCAGCCTGGAAAAGGTTGCCTCCCAAGTCTGGTTTCTCCTCCACGCTCACTAAGGTACTCCAGGGAGCTGACGAACCATACAATTCTTTTGTCAGCCGTTTGACTGAGACAGCAGAGCGCTTGTTTGGTGTTCAAGAGCCTGAAAATCCCTTTATTAAACAGCTAGCATTTGAAAATGCTAATTCCACTTGCCAGGATATTCTCAAACACCACCGGTCAAAGCCTTTGGCAGAGTATGTTCGCCTCTGCGCAGGGGCAGGAACAAGCCATGCTATCGGTTTAGCTATTGGAGCTGCTCTTCAAAAGGCAGGCTTTAATTCTCAGAAAACCTGCTTTAACTGCAAACAAGTTGGTCATTTCATGCGAGAATGCCCCCACCCTCGTCAAAATAAAAGACCCCCAGCTGAGGGACAAGGGAATGCTTCCCCAATGAGGGCTCCACCTACTACGTTGTGCCCTCGCTGCTCTAGAGGTCGACATTGGGCTAACGAATGCAGATCCAAAACTGACAGCCAAGGCCGCCCTCTGCCTCCACGGCAGTCGGGAAACTTCCCACGGGGGCAGCCTCCGGCCCCCTCATTCAGGACAGGCCCCGGGGCAATAGGGTTTGTCCCTCAGCAAGCCAGCCACACCGCACCCAATCAATCCCACCCCTCACCCAATCAATTGCCCATCTCTGGCGAGCCACAAAGAACAGCTCAGGACTGGACCTCTGTGCCTCCGCCAGTACAATACTAACACCTGAGGAAGGTATCCAGGCCATATCCACGGGCGTTTATGGCCCCTTACCCCCAAATACTCTTGGCTTGATTTTGGGTAGAGCTTCCCTCTCCCTGAAAGGACTCCAGATCACACCTGGGGTTATAGACCCTGACCACCAAGGAGAAATACGGGTCCTGGCCAGTGCCACAAGTGGCCCGATACTTATACCTACACAACAAGCCATTGCACAGTTATTGTTACTCCCTAAGCTGCCAGTCAGAAATCCACATCATAAAGATGCCAGAGCCCCGGGAGAACAAGGAATATCTGAGGTGTTTTGGGTCCAAAAGATATCCGCTTCTCGACCTATGCTTACTTTGAGTCTGAATGGTAAAACTTTCCAAGGACTTTTAGACTCGGGAGCTGACGCCACAGTTATTTCTGACAGGTTTTGGCCTGCTGCCTGGCCATTAACTGATTCAGCCACTCACTTACAAGGAATTGGACACTCTAAAAATCCACGAGTCAGTGCTCAGACTATTAGATGGACAGATCCAGAAGGAAATTCAGGAACTGTGATTCCCTATGTAATACCTGACTTGCCAATTAACCTCTGGGGGAGACATCCTCTCCCAGATGAATGTTATCATGTGCAGCCCTAACGAGGCAGTTACAAAACAGATGTTGGCTCAGGATTTCTACCTGGACAAGGATTGGGAAAACAGGCACAGGGCATTAAAGAACCATTGGTTATGACACAGAAACTAGACCGAAGAGGCTTGGGATCCCCGCCTTCACATTTTCCTTAGCGGCCACAGTCATGCCTGCCCCCCAGGCTCATACAGAAATTGTCTCTCATGCAGAGAAGATCTCTTGGAGAGATAATGTCCCTGTCTGGGTTGATCAGTGGCCGCTAACTCAAGAAAAACTGGCAGCTGCTAGACAGTTAGTGCAGGAACAGTTAGCAGCTGGCCACATTGAGCCATCTTCTTCCCCCTGGAATACCCCAATTTTTGTCATTAAGAAAAAATCTGGCAAATGGAGGCTCTTACAGGATCTTCGCGCGGTAAATAAAGTTATGATACCCATGGGAGCACTACAACCTGGTCTTCCTTCCCCTGCTGCCATTCCTGCTGAGCTTTTTAAAATTATTATCGATTTAAAGGATTGTTTCTTTACCATACCTCTTCACCCAGAAGATTGTCACCATTTTGCATTCAGTATTCCCCAAGTTAATTTCCAGGGTCCTATGGACCGCTTTCATTGGCGTGTCCTTCCTCAGGGCATGGCCAACAGCCCTACCCTGGCTCAAAAATATGTAGCCCAGGTAATCCAGCCCATCAGGAGAGCTTGGCCTCAAATTTATCTTCTTCATTACATGGATGATATATTATTGGGTGGTCCTGATAAACAACAGGCCTTTTCATGCTTCCAACAACTCCAAGAGGCCCTTAGCTCCCGGGGGCTTAAAATTGCCCCTGAAAAGATTCAAATACGAGACCCATATTTCTATCTGGGATATGAACTCGAGTTCGAACAGATCCGTACCCCTAAAGTTGAACTCCAGCTTTCATCCCTTAAAACTCTACATGATTTTCAACAATTACTTGGAAACCTTCAGTTTATCCGCCCCTATTTAAAGATTCCCCCTGAGGCTTTAGTCCCTCTTAATGAACTTCTTTCAGGAGATTCTCATCCCTTGTCCCCCCGAGTCCTCACCCCCCAGGCCACCTTGGCACTACAGCAGATAGGTCAGGCTATCTCCTCTCAGGTCTCATTTCAGATACATTATGCTTCCCCCTATATTTTTATTGTCTGTGCTACACATACCCCAGTGGGGAGTTTTTTTGGCAACAACCCGGGCTCCAAAAGAAAAAGGACGCCCTCTATTTTGGGTATATCTTCCCTCCAATCCAAACAAGGTTTTGGCCACCTATTACTCCCTATCTGCTGCCTTAATTAGAAAAGGAAGAAAAATGTCTAGACAATATTTTGGAAAAGATCCTGACATTATTATTGTTCCCTATACTTCAGAGCAAGTTGATTGGCTATTTCAGTCTAATGACGATTGGGCCATAGCTTGCGCCTCCTTTGCAGGGATTATAGATAATCATTACCCAAATGACCCCCTTATACAATTCATAAAAATACATTCCTTGACCTTTCCTAAAGTTACCTCCAAGACCCCGTTACATGAAGGTACCTTGGTATTTACAGATGGCTCCTCAACCGGCAAAGCTGCCTATGTTATACAGGAACAAGTCACCACGATACAGTCCCCATACTCCTCTGCCCAGCTTGTTGAGTTGTTTGCCGTACTTCAGGTCTTTAAAAAATTAGCAACAACCCCATTTAATCTATATACTGATAGTGCCTATGTGGCTCACTCTATTCCAGTATTAGAAACAGTCCCATATATTAAGCCTGCTTCTACTGCTTCCAAGTTGTTTGTAAAAATTCAATCCCTTATTATTAAGAGAACAGAGCCATTTTTCGTGGGACACTTAAGGGCCCACTCTGGTCTAGGTGGCCCTCTGTCAAAAGGAAACACCTTGGCTGATGAGGCCACTCGTGCTATATTCCCTGCCCTTATAGACCCCATAGATCAGGCAAGGCGAGCTCATGCACTACACCATCTAAATGCCTCCACCTTGCGTCAGATGTTTAAGATCTCCAGAGATCAAACAAGAGAAATAGTTAAGTCCTGTGGCGGATGTGCCACATTATTGCCAGTTCCCACTTAGGAGTCAACCCCGAGGGACTGGTCCCCAGCGAACGATGGCAAATGGATGTCACCCACCTTCCCTCCTTTGGAAGGTTAAAATACCTTCATGTCACCATAGATACTTATAGTGGGTTCATTCATCGTCCCCCCTTTCAGGAGGCGTCGTGATGTGATCACCCACACTTTACAGTGTATGGCTACCATGGGAAAGCCACAGATTATCAAAACTGACAATGGTCCTGGATACACAGGGGCTAAATTTCAACAATTTTGTGCCCAGTTTGGTATTAAACATATTACAGGTATTCCATATAATCCTCAGGGCCAGGGCATAGTAGAACGGACCCATCAAACCTTAAAGAACATGCTTCAACGTCTAACAACAGTCACAGATGCTTATTCTCCTCTGACACCTCGAAATAGGCTCAATCATGCCCTTTTGTACTTAATTTCCTATCTCTTGATATTGAGGGCAGGTCAGCTGCTGACCGTTTGTGGCACCCTAGGTCAAGATTCCCATGCGTTAGTATGATGGAAAGATCCCCTCACGGGACACTGGAAAGGACTGGACCCCATCCTCATTTGGGGACGAGGCTCTGCTTGTATATATGACAAAGAGAATGCTGGCCCAAGGTGGTTGCCAGAAAGACTCATAGAACTGTTAACCCACCAATGTCCAGAATGGAGCTGTCGTCTCCTCCTGAGACTTATCCCTTTTCTCTTCCAGATGCTGCTCCGGAAAAAGATCCTTTTGATCCTGCTACTGACAGAGGTGATCTCCATCCCTCGTGGCCAACAGCCCAAGTATTCTAACAATAGACATATGCCTTGGAACTACACCTGGATAGTTCTTACAGAAAGACAAGATGTGGCTTGGTCAATTTCACAAATCTCTACTGCTATCTGGTGGCCTACTTCACTCCACCCAGACCTCTGTAAATTAGCCCTCGGGGCAGGGCCCTTGGGGCCTTGAACATCAACTTGAGTTACAAGTAGCCCCAGAGGATAACATGCCCCACACTCAGAGCCATCAAACCCACAATTTGTTCATTTCAACCCACAGATCTGCCCAGCCTGGCTGCGATAATGCAATCAGACCCACCTTGCTCCAGGCCACTGACTTTTCCATATGCCCTGGATATCACAGAGGTCGTGCGTTCCACAATAAGTGTGGCAGTGAGTCAGCTTACTATTGTGCCTCCTGGGGATGTGAGACCACTGGAACAACTTATTGGGAACCAACTTCTTCCTGGGATTACATCACAGTATCTAGAAATTTTTCTCCCCCTAACTATCTCCATGTAACCCCCTCTGTAGGGGCAGTGAACCATCACCCAAGGTTGGTGTCTTCCCTAGATATTAAATTTACCAATCAATAAAGGGCAAGGATTGGGCACATGGCTTCTCATGGGGCCTCCGTCTATATCAGGCTGGGTCAGACACAGGTCTCACTTTCACCATAAAACTTCTCAAAGAACCTGTCCATGCTTCCAAGCCAATACCAATTGGGCCTAATCCCATTTTAGTACCTCCACTCCAATCTCCTTCAGAACCACAGACCCCTACCTCTGCTAATCATGTTCCCACATTGTTAGTTTCTTCTCCCCAGAACCTCGTCCTTACCCTAATAAATAAAACCTTTCTTACGTGTAGTGCCCACCTCGTCCAGCAAGGAAAATGCAACACAGTTGGATTCTTCTCAACAGCCTTTATTGTAGGAACACCTCATTGTTAATACGGGGGACCCCGAGGAACAAAGGCACTCGCCTTATATACAAGACAGGCTGTAGCTGTAAACTTGTCCTCTGGGGATTGGTGGAGCATCAAATACATTATTAGCATGAATATCACCCCTAGTCTGATAAATGCCAGAGAAATGCCAACACATGCGCATTTGACAGGTGTTTATCACTAACGACCACCAGATGTCGGAGCCATTTTATGCCGCCCCTACATCTCCCTCCTTTTGTTTTCTAAAATGACTGGTCTAAACAACCATTCCAGGACTAAGTGGTACCTAAAGACTATGAACATGTCTCACTGGAGTGTCCTGACTTGAGCCCATAGGGCCAATGAATATCCAAAAGAGCACTATGGGAAGGAAGCCCTGGTCCCGTTAAGACTGGAACCCTTATGTTTGAACTAGACTGTTCGGGGGAGGGCGGCAATGGGGAGGGTGGGGAGGGGAACACATAAGGAAGGGGGGAGGGAAGGGGATGTTTGACCGAAACCGGGAAAGGGAATAACAGTAAATGTACATAAGAAATCTGTTGATAAAAAAATGACTGGTCTAGATCTGGGTGTCATGTCAATCCACCTGTCATTGTTCCTGTCTTAGGTCGTTTCTTCTCCAAGACTGGGCCTTACCCGTCATTAAGTAACCCTAATCACCACTTGGCCCTGTCTTAGGTTGGTCCGAGACCTGAGGAAAGTTGTCCATCTCTGGATACAATGCTTCCTTTACAGTGACAAAATACGATCTAGGGCAAACTATTAATTTTTAAAGAGGCCAGTCATATATTGGGAGAAGCACCATTTTTCAATGGCAACCATAGCCTGGTAAACAATCGCTTTGTGTCTGGCATGTTCTTGTTTTAAACGGCAAAAGAGCCATAGATATACTCCACATCCCAAGAGGACAATGGCCCCCCAGGCAAACATGTCAGCCCATTCTTTAAAAAAAGAGAAAGCATTGGTAATCTATGAGGTGAAATCTCCAAACGTGATGGGTTCCATTCTAGTGTTGTTAAGGACAGCAATCTGCATCAGCAACTGTCTCGATAATTGTTCCGCTTTTATGGACCAGTTTTCTTTTAGATAATTCGAGATTTCTTTGTTCTGTTGAGAATACTGAGAAAGGTTAGCTTGTAAAGGAGTAATATATGGAAAACTATAATTATGTATCATAATTAAAGTTGTAATGTTCAACTCAGCAAAATTATTGATTGATGTGTCTCCACTGCCTGAAGAGGCTCCTTGGGTAATTTGACTCAAAGCAGCCAGGATGGTTTTAGTGCTCATAGCACTATTGTTCACAGGATCTAACCAATTAGCCAATGTTGTCCTTCACAGCCATATACAAGGCTGGGAGGAATTTTTAAGAGTGAAACATAATGTATGTAACAAAGAAAGATTAGTGGCAGTATACCGTTGGGGCAATTCTCCATTTGGCACTATACAAGGAACATCATGCAAACAGGATGTGGAGAAAAAGGTTGGCAAAACAGTAGAATTGCTATGAACTGGCATAAGTATTGGCCAGGATCTTGCAATAGCCCACAGCATGAGTGAATCAACCTGGATTACCATTCCCAGTATTAATAGTAGGGTTCGTAGTCTCATCTTCACGAAGAGCAGGAGGCACTTTTCGAGTCAAACGTTCAGGCACCCAGATTGGATTGTCTTGATTCTGTGGAAAAACACAAACAGCTCCCCTAGATCTCAAAATTATGGGATCTGGGCCACGCCATTCATCAGTTAACACTTCCTTTCCACTTTACTTCTGTATTAGTCATAGGTTTAGTAGCAGCATGGGGATCCGCAGCAGAGGGGCCATGTGCATCCAAAATTAAGAAATTTAGAGTAAAAAGAGCTAAAGACAACTGTTCTCTTGGTGTTCTGCCATAGGCAATTCCCCCTTTTTGTTTTTGTAAGAGCTCTTTTAAGGTATGATGTGTTCTTTTTACAGTTTTTTGACCTTGGGGATTGTATGGCAATCTCGTAGTATGTTTGACCTGTATTGTTTGGCAAAATGTCTGAAAGGACTTTGTAATGTAGGCAGGCCCGTTGTCTGTCTTGAGACTATCAGGCTTTCCCCAGGCTGTCCACGCCTCTAAGCAATGACTAATGGCATTCGAGCCTTTTTACCAGTCATCAGAGTGGCACATATAATACTGGAACAGGTATCAACAGAAACATGAGCATATTTTAAATTTTTAAATTGAGATATGTGTCTGTCACATCCTTTGACATCTATCTGTCAAAGTTTTAGCGGAATCAGACCACGAGGGTTAATTCCCACCTGAGGAGGGTGGTGAAATTGAACACAATTTTGGCAACTTAATACCACATCACGAGCTGTAGATCTAGAGATTTTAAATTTTTGTTGAAGAATGAAAGTAGAAACACGAAACTTTTGATGAAATTCTCTAGCGAGATCAACTGGAGATGTATGAAAAATAAACTCTCTGTGAGTATTAGTCGTTATTACTGGCCATGGGACCAGGCAAATTAGTATGAGCTCGAATATGTTGTATGAAAAAATTATTTTTTCTGGCCCAAATCAATTTTTGTAATTTTAAAAGAATTTGACATATAGTACTAGTCGACCTAATTGGCCCTGTAATTTCAAGTGAGTGCACAGCATTAACTACATAAGCAGAATCAGAAATTAAATTAAAAGAATCATGAAATCTTTTAAAAACTTCCAATACAATTTTACATTCTGTAATTTGGGGGGTGCCTGGACTGTATTGAATTAATACTGGTTCTTGAGAATCAACCATATAGGCACCTACACCTGTTTTGGAGCCATCTGTATAAATATCTAATGCTCCAGACAAAGGCTCTGAGGCAGTGACCTTAGGAAAAATCACTGGATGTTCAGTAAAAAATTGTAGCAAAGGATCCTTAGGATAATGATTGTCAAACTCTCCATCAAAACTACAGTGAAATATGGCCCAATCATCTATCAAGGCACACAATGTTTCCACCTGAGTTGTAGTATAGGGTATAATAATTTTCTTGGGTAAAATACCAAAATGTTGAATACAAGATTTAACGCCTAACATAGTAAGCTGTGCAACAGCATAAGGATAATATTCAAGGGTCTTATTAGGAGAAATATGAGGATAAATCCACAGAAGTGGTCCTTGTTGTCATAGCACTCCTGTAGGCTGATGAAAAGTTCTCAGTATACACAAAAGGAGATCCTCCTTTTCCTTGTACCTTCTTAGCATGGTCTTTTCCAGTCTTTCTTCTACTTTCTTTAAGGATAATCGTGCTTTCTTGGTTAAAGCACGGGGTGAAGTAAGCTGAGAATCCCCTTTCAGGATCTCATAGAGTGGTTGTAAATCTACATTAGGCATTTTAATATAGGGTCGAATCCAATTTATGTTTCCTAGTAACTTTTGAAAGTCATTTAAAGTTTTTAAATGATTTTTTCGTCAAGTGGCTGACAAAAGAATTGTAACCAGTTCACCTGGGACTTTTAGGACCTCAGTAGCAGTCCTTTATCAAACTGTCTCAGTGGGCTAAAGGCCCATGGAAAAAGAAAAACATTAATCTTGACCTTGGCCACAGCCTCTAATTGGAGTAAGCTGAAGAGCTGATGTCAAGACTTTTCTCTTATCTCTTTGATCAACTCATCTTAAAGTCTACCACTGAAAACCAAATTCTGAAATTTTGTCTGGCAAAACAAAGTTTTCACAGTTTGTTGTAGACTTTTTTTGAAACCTTTAGGGGCTCCCTGTCCCCAAACCTGGGGCATTTTGACCATAGTGGCAGGAACTGGCTGCTGAGGGGATAGGACCAAAGGCACTCTCCATGTTAATGATGACCAACGGGAAAAGTAACTTAATGTTGGAGATCAACTCCTCTCTTGGAATAAGGCCAGCAGATAAGGCAGGCTCCCTTAAAGAACTTCTCTTAATGAACACTCTCTTTCTGTGAGCAAATGTTGAAGGTCAGGCCAAATAAGGCAGAAATTCCTTTCTTGTTCTTGTTTTCTTTAGAGTCCTCCCCCACCTCACTCTCAGCCTTTTCAGATCGTTCCTCCTGTAGCATTTTTAACACAGTCTGTCCCTTTAAGGTTCTTTGCTCCCAAGCAAAATATAAATCCTTCCCCAGCTTATCTCTGCTGTCCACCATGAGATTCCCAGAGACAGCGAACCAAGGTGCAATGGTATCGCATTCACTAAGAAATCTCTCTACAGTGCTTATTTTCATCCTAAGCCTTTTTCTTTCAAACAGCTCCTGAAGAGCCAGAAAAATTGGGTGAGACTGAGAAGTTTCCATGCTCACTGCAGCACCTCCGCAGCTAGTTTTGCTCCCCCCTACTGTGTGCTGCAGCAGCTCCACAGCTAGTTTTGCTCCCCCCTACTGTGTGCTGCAGCAGCTCCACAGCTAGTTTCGCTCCCCCCTACTGTGTGGGCTGCTGAGCACAAGCACAGATAAAACACTATGTTTCAAAAAATAAGGCTGGCTATCAACCAACACACCGCCACTAGAGCGGGGTCCATAAAATTAAATTTCCTACTCACTACACTTGTTCCTACCCGGACAGAGGCAAGCTCTAGCTAAACTCCCCCAGTCTCCAGGGATGAGACAGTATCTGCCAAAAGCTTGTGTTGACTCCATAGGTTTTGACTGACTCTGCTAATTGCTTTATTGTTTTAAAGCCAACAGGTTCATGATGTCGCTGGCCGTTTGTATTCAGAAAAACTGGAAAACTCAATCCTAACTCTTTCCATACTTCTGGGCAAAAAGAAGTACCTCCTGCAGGCTTCACCATTCTTTTACATTGAAAGTTGTACGGAGGTGCAGGGGGTGATGTTGGTATAATTGCTTTCTTATCTAATTCTTTGGCTTGTTTCCACATAGTGTTGGTGTGTGGCCAGTCAGGATGATATATCTCTTTCTCATACTGAGCGGCTCCTTCCTCAAGGTCAGCTAAGTCATTATCACTAAGCTCTGAGTCACTAGACATTCCCAAGGTCAATGCCTTTCATGAGGGATATATTTTCTTTGTCTCTAGGTCCTGATTATTACTCCTGTCTTTGTCTATCCTCTCCTTGGTCTTTTCTGTCCTTTCTTTTACTTCTTTTCATCCCTTTCTTTTCTTTCCTTCCTTCAAAACTTTCTCTCCTTCTGACATACTTTCTTGTTGCTCTGTAAGGATTTTCACATCGTTTATCTTCTAAGCAGGCACGAACCATACGCCAAAGCGGCTTTGTCCCTGGTTTAAGCTTGCCCTCTGTTGTTTCCCTATCCAGATCTTTTCCTTACTTGTCCCATGTTCTTAAAGTGAGCGATCCTGACACTATAAACCACGGAGCACAACGGTTACATTCATCAAGAAAACTCAGCAGGATTTTCTTTTTCGATTTTAAGCTTCGCTGACCAAGAAGCTCTGAAGAGCTGACGGGAGTGGGGTGGAGTGTGAGTTCCCATGCTTTATGACCTTATTTACGATCAATTACGAGCAGGGCGAGCTGGCGTGTTTATTTACACATGATCTTGTACCTCATCATTAGTGGGCTCTTCCCAGCAAATGCAACTCATGCCCTGGATGGTAGCAATTCAAACAGTAACAACACCACCACACAAAAAGGGTAAAAGGCAAAAGTGCTAATCCAACCCGCAGAGGATCAATTGGGGAAAACAACATTGTCGTGTTCCACAAACCCTTTTGCTTCTAAACCAATGCTTTCATCGTCTCTGCTTACTCCAGAGAACCTTATTGTCCCGATTAGGGAATTTTATATTCCCTTATCCAGGAGCTTTATCGTCCCTTATCCAGGAGCTTTATCATCCCATCCGGGAACTTACCAACGTCGCCTTCCTGAATTTGATGAGTTCTGAATCCACGAGAAAAGAGAATTTTCTTGGGTCTCCGTACGGGCCACCAGTTGTAGCGCCCACCTCGTCCAGCAAGGAAGACGCAACACCGTTGGATTCTTCTCAACAACTTTTATTGTAGGAACACCTCATTGTTGATACGGGGGACCCCGAGGAACAAAGCACTCGCCTTATATACAAGATAGGCTGTGGCTGTAAACTTGTCCTCTGGGGATTGGTAGAGCATGAAATACCTTATCAGCATGAATATCACCCTGGCCTTGTAGATGCCAGAGGAATGTCAAGGACACGCGCTTTGTGGTGTTAACCACAAACGACCACCAGATGTCAGCACCATCTTTTATCTATATGTGCCGCTCCCTACACTTATGCTTAATGCTACTTCCCCTGATCTTGTGAATAATTGCTGGCTATGTTATCATTGTCAGCCACCCTTCTATGAGGGAATTGTTATTCCTGACATGTTTTTTTCCCACCAATGATTCTAGACATTGCCACTGGCAACCTGGATAATGGAATGGTTTGTCCCTCTCCCGGGTCTCTGGATTGGGCCTTTGTGTTACCCTTATAACTCCCCCCTTACAGTATGCCCACCTTTGTAATCTCACCCTTGTCCCTGATAAAAACAGTCAATACCTGTTGCCCCCTAATGATGCCTGGTGGGTTTGCCTCGATGGCCTTACTCCCTGCCTTTCGACTGAGGTTTTCTCCCCCAAAAGTTCTTTTGTATTCTTGTACAATTAGTTCCTTGATTAATTTATTTTCATTCGGAGGAATTTTTTCATCTCTGGGATCAGTCTTCTGACCTACCCCCCACTTTGGTCCATCAATGACGAGAACCTATTTCTGCCATCACCATATCAGTGCTCCTTAGCCTTGGTGCTGTGGGAACAGGGACAGGTATCTCTTCACTCATTCTCTCTAAATCCAGGTACCAAGAACTCAGCACTACCATCAATGCTGATGTCCAAAGACTCCAGCAAGGGGTTGACGACCTGTCTGACTCTCTGTCTTCCCTCAAAGAAGTAGTAGTTCAGAATCACAGGGGACTGGATCTTCTCTTTTTACAACAAGGAGGGACTCTGTGCAGCACTCAAAGAAGAGTGTTGCTTCTATGTGAACAAAACAGGCATGGTAAAGAGAGTATAAAAAAAAGGTTAGAAGGCTTAGAAAAGAAAAGAAAGAGAAAAACCAGCTGGTATCAGAACTGGTTTTCAACCTCCCCATGGCTTACCACCTTACTGCCCTCCATTTTAGGACCATTGGTGGGATTAATTTTGCTTATTTCCTTTGGCCCTTAGGCTCTTAGTAGAAGTCACAGGCTTTATAAAGTGACAAATAGATGATTTAATGGCTAAACCTATACAGATTCATTATCATGGGTTGGCTATGGAGGATCAGAAAACACAAGAAAAAATATTATCCCACCTCAGGCACTTCCATTCCCATCTTCACCCAACTAAGAAAGGGCATTTTCTGCCCCAGGACCAAATAAGGAGGTGTCCCAGGCCTTCCGCCCTCTTGTTGACAAAGTTCCTTCTACCTTTGCTAAGGGAGGCGAGATGAGACACTGCAAGGGATGCCTTTTACCAAAGCCCCCTGGGCCCACTATTGAGAGACAAGTCTGGCTCTTTTGATGCCTTTCTAAGATCCTTAGTTAATACTTTTGCCTGTGGTTACTGGGACCCGTGATTTTCAACACACTCATGGCATGTAAGCAAAACTGAAACCATTCAAGCATAGGCATATATAGGTCCATTGTCATCACCATGGAGATGAATGATTGAGGTGTGTGCCTTGCTATCAACCACCCTCCCCTGTAAGCTAAACTGGACAGTCAATGACAGGTAAGAAGCAACATTCTCTGACCATTTGAGGCCTCAGACAGGAGGAACCGCCATAAGCTACTGCCTTATCCAATGGCGGGCCTAGAGACATAAAAAAATAGTTTGCTCCAACCTAAGACAGAGGCAGTTACCAAGGGGCTCTCTCATGGCTTGAAGTCCTGCCCGAGACCACTCCACCTACTTGTGCTTCCCTTGCCTGAGCTAAGTGTTGTCTGCTTCATGGGCCCTTGTAGCCAGACAACATACGTGAGAGTTAACACCAGCCAAAAATACCAGAAGTCAGGCCTCTATCCCTACCTTAGCAAAAAGAAAAGAAAAAAAAAATTACCACCACGGTCCTTCTAAGTAAGAAAAAGGGGGAGATGTTGGGAGCAGCCTTGAGATGGCGAAAGTAGTCTTCAAGTTAAAAAGCAATTGTATTCTAGCCTTATGCTAGAATAATAAGCAATAGTCTTCAGGTTAAAAAGCAATTGTATTTTAGCCTTATTTTAGAACACAAAGCAATAGCCTTAGGTTAGATCAAAGCAGCACCTGCAGCTCTCCATAAATTCAATAGAGAGCATAAATCTAGGTGTCAGATCACTGAGTACCGGTGGTCAGGCACTGATGGTCAGGTCACTAAGCAACCCACCCCTGTTGTTCTTCCGCTTGGCGATTTTAGCCAATATCCTGGTTATCAAGCCAGGCCCATTTTTGGCAACCACCCAACCCCTCCTACATTTGCTTCTACCAGTATATTTTCAGTCTGAGAAAAGTTAAAAATTGTCAGCTTGATCAGACTTCTTGACTTGCTGTCCGTTCTTGCTTCTCTTGTCCCCATTCTCTCCTTAAGTGGACCCCAGACCCTTGTCAACTGCCCTCAGGTGGGGCAAATACTGCATGATATTAGCATAAAACAGACAGGAGGATCAGGAATCAATAGAAGACCGGATATAAACCAATAACTTTAGAATCATATGTTTTAAAAAGAAAATCAATATTATACAATGGAAAAAAAAAAGAAATCACGATGGGCTAACTGAATGTCATCATGTGGAAAATTTAAAATGGATCCATATTTATCACCCTGTCCTCCCCTCCTCAAAGACTTCTTCTCAATCCTTTCCCTTTCCCCTTTGCCTCTGAAAGGAAGCTCCTGGGAATCCCCCACCCAAGCCCCGGGCATGAGTCCATACTGGATTAGGCACATCTCCCCCCACTGAGACCAAACAAGGAAGTCCTCTACTACATATGTTTCAGGGGCTTCATACCTTCCCATGTATGCTCTTTGGTTGTTGGCTTAGTCTCTGGGAGCTCCCAGGGGTCCAGGTTAGTAGTTGGTCTTCTATGAAATTGTAATTAATTCTCTTCAGTTCCATCAATCCTTCTCCTAAGTCTTCGGTAGGAGTCCCTGACCTCAGTCCAATGCTACATTTTGTTTGTTTGTTTATACAGTCTTTCACTTGCTTAATTAAATTTACCCCAAGATATATTTGAGGCAATTGTGAAACGTATTGTTTCCCCAATTCTTTCTCAATCCATTTGTTTATAGAAAATCAATTTATTTATTGTGTTCTTTTGGACCTTTCTATTTCACTCTAAAGGGTTTTATCAGCTGTAGAAGTTTCTGGAGTTTTTCAGAGTTATCTATATGTAAAAGTCACATCATATGAACATAAAGACACTTTGACTTCTTTCTCTTCCATTTATATTCCCTTGTTCTCTTTCAGTTGTCATATTTCTCTAGCTAAAAGTTCAAGTATTATAAATAATAGGTATATAGCGAGTAGACAACCTTGTTTTGTTCCTAATTTTAGTGTAAATGCTTTGGATTTCTCTCCATTTAGGTTTATGTTTCCTGTGAGCTTACTGTTTTTGCCTTCATTGTATTGGTGCAAGTCCTTTGTATCCTTCACCTCTCTAGGACTTTTATGAAAGCATGTTGTATGTTGTCAAAGCCCTTACCCAGTTAATGAATTGTTCCATGGAGTTTGTTTGTCTTTTAGTCTGTTTACAGATTGAGTAGATTGTGTTCATCAATGTATTTTGAACTATACCTACATTTCTGGAATGAAGCCTCCTTGATTGATGTGCATGATTTTTCATGAGTTCTTGAATTTAGTTTTCAAGCATTTTATTGAGAATTTTGCATCTTTGTTCATAAGGAAAATTTATCTTTAATTTTCTTTTTTTTTGTTGACTATGTTATTTGTGTATTAGAATAATTATGGCCTTATAAAAAGAATTAGGCAAAGTTCCTTCAGATTCTATTCTGCAGAACAATTTAAGTGGTACTGACATTGATTCTTCTTTGAAGATCTGATATACTATACCCTGAATAAATCTAGCATTGAACTTCTTTTGCCTTGGACACTTTTAACTACTGTTTCTGGTTCACTAGGGGTGTATTCACAGAGCTATTGTCATGCATAAAACTATGTGCAGCTAGAAGATATGCCTTTCCCTCTTTTGTGATTCTCATTTGAAACCATAAGACAAGTCAATGACATATTTGTAATGAATGATAGATATGTCCATGATGACTTATCCTAAATCATGTAAGTGAGATTTTTTGTCTTTCCTGGACAGAGGATTGAACCCAGGCCTTGTGTTTGTTACACAAGTGCTTATCAACAAGCTGCTTCTCCAGTATGCCACATAAGGAGTGGAATTTGGGACAGTGAATTAACCATTAAATTAAATAGGTACCATAGCTCTGTACCTATTCACTGTACAGATGACAACCTCTCTATAACCATGTCTAACATGTGGGGAATTGGGAACACTGAGAACATCATTTCCCATCCATACAGAAAATGCTGGTGAAAATGTTAGGAAAAGGAACTGGTTCTACTAGAGCAGTCAGGAGGTTTCTAAAGAAATACTCAAATAAGACCCGAGGGTCAACTTACCGTATCTTTGTCACACTGAATTCTGCTGTGTGGATGGGAAATTTGTTGGAATATTTTGTTTCTAAATCTATGATGATTGAAAGGTTTTCAGAGAAAAGTAGCCTGGGCTGGCATTTGTGTTCTGTTAGGGTCTGTGTGACCTCTAAGGCTCTTTTGGATTTTAGGGTCTCTGCTAAGACGCCTGATGCAATTCTGATGGATCTATCTTTTTCCCTTATAGCTTTTACGACTATTTCTTTCTTCTGTACATTTACTGTTTTAATTATTATGTGATTTTTCTTTTCTGTGCCAATCTGTATAGTGTTCTAAAGCCTTCACATATATTTATGGCTCTCTGTTTCTTTAGGATAGGGAAGTTTTCTTCTATGATTTTGTGAAGATGTTTTCTGGTCATTTGAGCTGGAATCTTCACTCTCTACTATTCCTATTATTCTTAGGTTTGGTCTTTTCTTGTATCCTGGATTTCCTGGATGTTCTGGATTAGGAGGTTTTTGTTTTGTATTTTCTTTGACTGTTGCATCAATATCTTCTAAGGTAACTTCTACACCTGAGATTCTCTCTTTTATCTCTTTTAATCTATTGTTGATGCTTGCATCTGTAGCTCCTGACCTCCCTCCTAGATTTTCCATTTCCAAGATTACCTGAATTCATGCTTTCTTTATTGTTTCTACTTCCATTTTTAGGTCATGTACCACTTTGTTCAACCCCTCACATGTTTGTGTGTTCCTGTATTTTTTATGGGATTCATTTGATTCCTCTTTAAGGGCTTCTACCTGTTTACCTGTGTTTTCCTGAATTTCTTTCAGTGAGTTATTTATATCCTTCTTAAAGGAGTCTTGAGATATGATTTTAGGTCAGGATCCCAGTTTTCAGGTGTGCCAGGGTATCCAGAGCTTATTCTGTTGGGAGAACTGGGTTCTGATGGTGTAAGTCAAATAATTCTTAGTTTGTCCAGCCACTTACCAACAGGAAAGCGTGCTCGTCCCTGTCATTACTCTGTCATCATGGACTACAGAGGTCCAATATTGCATAGTAAGACAGTAAGACTGATGCTGGACTTTTCCACCCCAGAGTAGAATGTAATGATACATTTTGAGGACAGGCATGAAAGATGATAAAGAACCTGAGTTTCATCGGGATTTTATTTCTTGTTTAAAATATTTGACACAACTTGAATGGTATTTTAAATCATTTTTATTCATTTTAATCATTCTGTGGATTTGAAATATTAGAAAATATTTTATTAGAAAAGTTACAGTAATGTATTTTGTTGGTGGTATCATGGTGTATTTGTAGAGGTCAGAGAACAACTTTTGGTAGCTTGTTCTTGCCTTCCACCATGTTGGTGCTAAGATTGAACTTAGTGTGGTGCCAAGTATCTTCATATACTCAGTCTCCTCTCTAGCTCAAGATTTGATAGAAAATGGATGTGAAATAAAAAATAGGTTCATACCATGACAGTAAGTCACACAAAATATAAAGACAACAGATCATGTAAGTATTCCTGTAAGATCCAGAAGTCTGATAAAAAATAAAAGCCCCAAGATACAGTTCTACCTACTTGTGAGAAAATGCTACACCATGGCTTATTATGGTGAAGGTGGAAACCAATGTTAAAGGTCAATGGCTGGCACAGCAGATATAGGCAACTGTCTTGCATGCCAGACTTCATTAGTTCCTTGCATATAATATATGATGAAGAAAGGAGTGAAGAATCTTCACAAAATTTGTTTTGACCTCTTTATGCATACCATGACCCAACCCCATAATGCTAGCTATACTCTATAATTAGTATAATATGATATAATAATATAATATAATATAATATAATATAATATAATAGTTTATACAAACTTGACACTAACTTATCCTTAAGGAGGACCCTCAATCTAGAAAAATGCCTCGAATAAGATCTGACTGCAGGTTCTTTTCCTTTCTTTCTTTACAGTCCAGTCATTATCCCCTTCCCAGTCCACCCTCCCATAGTTCCTCATCTCATTTCTTCTCCCCCTGTCTGCAAGAAGATGTTCCAACCCTCCCAACTCCTCAACCCTCTACCCCTACCACACCTGCTACCTGACATCCCTACTCCTTGGGGTCTCAAGTTTCTCTAGAGTTACATGCATCTTCTTCTTACTGAAGCAAAACCAGGCAGTCCCCAGTTGTATCTGTGCATTGGTCCCTTATACTAGCTAGTATGTGTTTGCCTGGTTATGGCTACATATGGAGAGATCTCAGGGAATCTGGGTTATTGATTCTGTTGGTCTTACTATGAAGTCACCTTCCTCTTCAGCTTCTTCCAGCCTTTCCTAATTCAGCCACAGGGGTCTCCAAATTCAGTCCATTGGTGCAAATATTTACATCTATCTCGGTCAGCTGCTTCTTGGACCTCTCAGAGGACAGCTATGCTAAGCTTCTGTCTGTAAACACACCATAACTTCAGTAATAGTATCAGGCCTTGAAGCTTGATCTTGAGATGAATCCCAAGCTGGGTTGGTCACAGGAACTCCTTTTCCTCGGGCGCTTCTCTATTTTTGTCCCTGCAATTCTTTCAGAAAGGGACAATACTGAATCAGAGTTTTTTATAGTGGGATACCAATCCCATCCCTTCACTAGATATCCTGTCTTTCAACTAGAGGTGTACTCTACAAGTTCCCTCTCCCCAGTGTTGAGCATTTCATATAAGGTCTCTCCACTTAAGTACTGAAAATCTCTCACCTCTCAGATCCTAGGTACTTTCTAGAGGGCGCCCCAACCTCCCAACCCAAGATTGCATGTGTCCATTCAATTTGCTAGCCTTCATGGCTTCTCCCATGTACCCCCAATACATGATCATGTTCCCCTTTTCTTCTCCCCCTCCTCTCCAAAGCAAGTCCCTCCCTCTGCTTTCATGATTGCTTTCTTCTCTGTCTCAAGTGGGATTGAAACAACCTCACTTAGATCCTTTGCTTTGCCAAACTTCTTGAGTTCTGTGGGATATATCCTAGACATTCTGATTTTTAACTAATATGCACTTATTAGTTACAACATACCATGAATGGCCTTTTGGATCAGGAGTTAGTTCACTAAGGAAGTATTTTCTAGTTACTTAATTGCCTTCACAGCTCATGATATCCTTGTTCTTAATAATTGGAATAGTATTCCATTGTGTAAGGAACCATATATCCTTTCTTCTATTGTGGAACATTTGGTTTTATGATTCTTGCCATCCAAATTGGACTTCAGTGAGTGTAGTGGAGCACATGTTCCTGTGGCATGGTAGGGCATATTTTGGGTGTATGTCCAAGAGTGGTAAGGTATGATTGGATCTTTAGGTAGATCTATTTTTGATTTTCTGAGGAACCTTCAGATTGATTTCTATATAGGTTGTATAAGTTTGCAATCTCAACAGCAATGGAGGAGTGGTCCTCTTTCTCTATGTCCTCTGCAACATGTGCTGTCACCCTATTTTTTATCTTAGCCATAAGATAAAATCTCAAGGTTTTTATTTGCATTTCTCTGATAACTAAGAACTATGAACATTTCTTTAAGGGCTTCTCAGCCATTCAAGATTTCTCTGTTCTACATTCTCCATTTAGCTCTATACTCCATTTTTTAATTGGGTTGTTTGGCATTTTTGGAGGTTAGCTTCTTGCATTATTTATATATTTTGGATATTGGCATTCTATCTGATGTGGAGTTAGGGAAGATTTCCCAATCTGTGGGTTGCCAATTTTTCCTTACAGAAGATTGCCAGTTTCATGAGGTCTCATTTATTAATTGTTGATCTTGTTTTTACTTTTTTTGTAAATTTCTTTATTTACATTTCAAATGTTTTCTTTTCCCATTTTCCCCCTTGCAAAGTCTCTATTTTGTCTCCCCCTTCACCTGCTTCTCTGTGGTGCTCTCCTAATCACATACCCACTCTCCCACCTCCCCAGGATTTCCTTTCCTGGGGTTCTAGCCTAAGCAGGACCAGGACTTCTCTTCCATTTGTGCCAACAAAGCCTTCCTCCACTACATATGCAGCTGGAGCCATGGTCTGACCATATAATCTTCGTGTGATAGTTTAGTCCCTGGGAACTCTGATTGGTTGGTATTGTTGTTTTTCATGGAGTTGCAAGCCCCTTCTGCTCCTTCTATCATTTCTCTAGCTCCTCCAATGGGGACCAACTTCTCAGTTCAATGGTTTGCTGCTAGCATTTGCCTTTGTATTTGTCATGCTCTGGCTGAGCCTCTCAGGAGACAGTTATATCAGACTCCAGTCAGCGTGCACTTGGCTTCATCAATATTGTCTGGGTTTGGTGGCTGTATATATATATATATATATGAGATGGATCCCCAGATGGGGCAGGCTCTGAATGACTTCTCCTTCAGTATCTGCAAAAATTTTGTCTCCATATCTCCTCCAATGAATAGTTTTATTGCCCTCTTGAAGAAGGTTGAAGCATCCGGTTTGTTCTTCCTTTTCTTGATCTTCATGGTCTGTGAAGATCTGGTATTCTAGTATTCTGAGCTTTTTAGCCTATATCCACTACTCAGTGAGTTCATACATTGTGTACTTTCTTGCTTGTGATTGGGTTACCTCACTCATGATATTTTTCTAGTTCCATCCATGCCTATGAATTCCTTAAAGCCCATTGTTTTTAGAGCTATAGTACTCCATTGTGAAAAAATGTACTACAATTTCTTTGTATTCATTCCTCTGTTGAAGGACATCTGGGTTCTTTCCAGTTCTAAATAAAGGTGCTATGATTAAAGGGAGCATGTGTCCTTGTTATCTGCTGGAGCATCTTTGGAGTATATGCCCTGGAGTGGTATAGCTGGGTTCTCAAGGTAGTATTATGTCCAGTTTCCTGATGAACCACCAGACTGATTGACTGTACCAGCTTGCAATCCACCAACAATGGGAAAGATTTCCTCCCTTCACTCCATTATCTCCAGCACCTGCTGTCAACTGAAAGTTTACCTCAGGCATTCTGACTACTGTGAGGTGGAATCTCAAAGGTTGTTTTCATTTGTACTTCCCTTGATGACTAAGGATGTTGAACATCTTTTTTAGGTGTTTCTTGGACATTCAATATTCCTCAGTTGGGAATTCTTTGTTTAGTTCTGTACACAATTTTAATAGTTATTTGTTTCCTGGAATCTAACTTCTTGTGTTCTTTTTATATATTGGACATTAGCTCTTGATTGATGTACGAATGGTAACAATCTTTTGCCCAATCTGTTGTTACCATTTGGCCCCTATTGATGTATCCTTGCCTTTAGAAGCTTTTGCAATTTGATGAGGTCCCATTTGTCAATTCTTGATTTTTAGAGCATAAACCATTGGTGTTCTGTTCAGGAAATTTTCCCTGTACCTTGTATTTGAGGCTTTCCTACTTTCTCTCCTATTAGTTTCAGTGCTAGTTTTTATGTGTATCTTTATTCATTTGATTTCAGCTTTGTAGAAGGAGTTAAGAATGGGTCAATATGCAATCTACATGCTGACCTCCAGTTGAACCCAAGCATTTTGTTAAAATCTTTGTCTTTTTTCCATTGGATAATTTGGCTCCTTGTCAATCAAGTTACCATAGGTGTTTGGGTTCATTTCGAGTCTTCAATTTCCATTCCACTGATCTCCCTGCTTGTCTCTGTAGCAATAGCACGCAGTACTTTTATCATGATTGTTCTGTAATACAACTTGGGATCATAAATAGTGATTCCCATAAATTCTTTTATTGTTGAGAATAATTTTCACTATCCTGGGTTTTTGATTTTTCAAATGAATTTGCAAATTGTTCTTTCTAATTCTATGAAGAAATGAGTTGAATTTTGTTGGAGATTCCATTGAATCTGTAAATTTAACTTTCCAGAGATGGTCATTTTAGTACATTAATCCTGCCAATCCATGAATTTTGGAGATCTTTTCAATCTCAGATTTTTTTTCCTTTCCTTGAGACTTGAATTCTTGTCATACAGATCTTTCCTTGCTTGGTTAAGAGTCACCAATGTATTTTATAATATCAGGCAATTGTGAAGGAGTCTTTTCTCTAATTTCTTTTTCAGCCTGTTTATCCTTTGAGCAGAGTGAAGGATACTGATTTGTTTGAGGGTAATTTTGTTTCCACATTTGCAAGTGGTTTATCAGCTGTAAGTTACTTAAGTGTTCCATTATATCATGTGCAAACAGTGTATTTGGCTATTTCCTTTTCCAATTTTATCCTTTTTGACCTCTTTTTCTTGTCTAATTGCTCTAGCTAGGACTTCCAAGTACTATATTGAATACCATTGAGAGAGAGTGGGCAGCTTTATCTGATCTCTCAATATAGTGGGATTACTTCTTTCCTCATTTGGTTTGATGTTGTCTACTGGTTTGCTGTATTGTTTTTACCATGTTTAGGCATGAGCCTTGAATTCCCTGATATTTCTAGGACTTTTATCCTTGAAGGGTGTTGAATTTTGAAATACTTTCTCAACATCTAATGGAATGACCATGTGATTTTTTCCACTTTGAGTTTGTTTGTATAATTAGTTTCGTTGATGGATTTCTCTATATTGAGGCCATCCCTGCATTCATGGGGTGAAACCTCCTTGAACCAGATAAATGATCATGATGTGTTCTTGAATTCAGTTTGCAAGAATTATATTGAGTATCTTTGCATCCATGTTGGGAGTGATATTGGCCTGAAGTTTCTTTCTTTGTAGGGTCATTGTGTAGTTTAAGGTACCTCGCTTTAACGTGTCTTCAAAGACTGAAGTTGATGGTATTTCTTCTGTTTCTATTTTGTGAATGGTTTGTAGTAGGTCTTCTGAGGTCAGTAGAATTCTGCAATAATCCCATCTGGACCTTGGCTTTTAGTTGTTGTTAAGGAGACTTTTAATGATTGTCTCTACCACTTGAGGGGTTATGGGAGTGTTCAAATGGTTATCTGATCTGATTTAACTTGAGTACCTTGATACTGTTGAAACGTTCCATTTCATCCAAATTTTCCAATTTTATTGAGGATAGACTTTACAAGTGGGTATGATAATATATGTATTTCTTAGTTTCTGTTGTTATATCTCCTTCTCATTTTCGGTCTTGTTAATTTGGATACTGTCTCTGTGCCTTCCTGATTAGTCTGATAAGGTTTATCTACCCTGTTGGGTTTTACAAGAACCAACTCCTGGTTTTATTGATTCTTGTAGTTCTTTTTGTTTCAACTTGGGTGATTTCAGTTCTGTGTTTGATTATTTCCTGCCTTCTCCTCTTGCGATTGTATTTACTTCCTTTTGTTCTAGACCATTTAGGAGTGCTGTGTAAGCTGCTAGTATGTCTCTCTCACTTTCATTTGGATGCACTCAAAGCTATGACATTCCTCTTATTTTCTTTCATTGTATCCTGGAATTTTAATTATGTGCCTTCATTTTCCTTAAATTCTAAAACGTCTTTTAATTTCTTTTGTATTTCTTCTTTGATCAGGTTGTCATTGAATAGAGAATGTTATTTTCAGCTTCCATCTCGTGGGCTTTCTGTCATGTTTATTTGTTATTGAAGACCAGCAGCTTGTTCCATGGTGATCTTAAAGGATGCATGGCATTATTTCAATTTCATGTATCTTGAGACCTGTTTTAACAATCCTTATGATCAATTTTTGAGAGAAGGTACCATGAGGGTGCTGAGAGAAGGTATATTCTTTTTTTTATTAACTTGGTATTTTCTTATATACATTTTAGGGTGTTATTCCTTTCCCGGTATCGGGCAAAAATCCCCTAGTCCCTCATCCCTCCCCCATTACCACCCCTCCCCCCAACAATCTAGTTCACTGGGGATGCGGTCATCTCTGCTTGGGACCCAGGGCTTCCCCTTCCTGGTGCTCTTACTAGGATATTCATTGCTACCTATGAGGTCAGAGTCCAGGGTCCGTCCATCTTATAGTCTTTGAGTAGTGGCTTAGTCCCTGGAAGCTCTGGTTGCTTGGCATTGTTGTTCATATGGGGTCTCGAGCCCCTTCAAGCTCTTTCAGTCCTTTCTCTGATTCCTTCAACAGGGGTCCCATTCTCCAGTTCAGTGGTTTGCTGCTGGCATATGCCTCTATGTTGCACTGTATTCTGGCTGTGTCTCTCAGGAGCAATCTACATCCAGCTCCTGTCGGCCTGCACCTCTTTGCTTCATCCATCTTGTCTAATTGGATGGCTGTATATGCTATGGGCCACATGTGGGGCAGAGCTATGAATAGGTGTTCCTTCTGTGTCTGTTTAATCTTTGCCTCTCTATTTCCTCCTAAGGGCATTCTTGTTCCCCTTTTAAAAAGAAGGCGAAGCATTCACATTTTGAGTCATCCTTCTTGAGTTTCATTTTGTTCTGTGCATCTAGGGTAATTCAGCATTTGGGCTAATACCACTTATCGTGAAGTGCATACCATGTGTGTTTTTCTGTGATTGGGGGTTACCTCACTCAGGATGATATTTTCTAGTTCCAACCATTTGCCCTATGAATTTCATAAAGTCATTGTTTTGATAGCTGAGTATTATTTCCATTTGTAGATGTCCCACAATTTCTGTATCCATTCCTCTGTTGAAGGGCATCTGGGTTCTGTCCAGCTTCTGGATATTATAAATAATGACTGCTATGAACATAGTGGAGCACGTGTCTTTTTTATATGTTGGGGCATCTTTGGGTATATGCCCAAGGAGGTATAGCTGGATCCTCAGGCAGTTCAATGTCCAATTTTTCTGAGAACCTCAGACTAATTTCAAATGGTTGTACCAGTCTGCAATCCACCAAAAAATGGGAGGTGTTCCTCTTTCTCTGCATCCTCACCAATACTGTCACCTGGATTTTTGATCTTAGCCATTCTCACTGGTGTGAGGTGGAATATCAGGTTGTTTTGATTGCATTTCTCTTATGACTAAAGATGTTGAACATTTCTTTAGGTGTTTATCAGCCATTCAGCTTTCCTTAGCTGTGAATTCTTTGTTTAGTTCTGAACCCCATTTTTTTATTAATATTTTTTATATACATTTTTATTTATTCCCTTTCTATAGGTTTCGGTAAACATCCCCTCCCCTAAATTCCTTATGGTGTTATTTGTACTGGGGTTCATTTTGGATTCACTGGTGCTGAACCCTATTTTTAATAGGTCTCCATTTTGGTCTAAATTTTAATCTTTTCCCCAATTTTGAATTGGGCCTTATCTTTGCCATTGTTGTGATCCTTTCCCAATCTATTTGGTTGCCTTTGTCCTAACCCAGTGTCCTTTACAGAAGCTTTGCAGTTTTACTGAGATCCTTTGTGATTCTTGATCTTAGAGCATAAGCCATTGGTGTTTTGTTCACTAAATTTTTTCCAGTGCCCATGTGTTTGAGATGCTGCCCCAGTTTTTCTTCTATTAGTTTGAATGTATCTGGTTTGATGTGGAGGTCCTTGATCCACTTGGACTTAAGCTTTGTACAGGGTGATAAGCATGGATCAATCTGCATTCTTCTACATGTTGACCTCCAGTTGAACCAGCACCATTTGCTGAAAATGCTATCTTTTTTCCATTGGATGGTTTTGTCTCCTTTGTCAAAAATCAAGTGACCGTAGGTGTGTGGGTTCATTTCTGGTCTTCAATTCTATTCCACTGGTCTATCTGTCTGTCTCTGTACCAATACCATGCAGTTTTTATCACTATTGCTTTGTAATACTTCTTGAGTTCAGGGATAGTGATTCCCCTGGAAGTACTTTTATTGTTGAGGATAGTTTTAGCTATCCTGGGCTTTTTGTTATTCCAGATAAATTTGCAAATTGTTCTGTCTAACTCTATGAAGAATTGGATTGAAATTTTGATGGGGATTGCATTGAATTTGTAGATTGCTTTTGGTAAAATGGCCATTTTTGCTATATTAATCCTGCCAATCCATGAGCATGGGAGATCTTTCTATCTTCTGAGGTCTTCTTCAGTTTCTTTCTTCAGAGGCTTGAAGTTCTTATCATACAGATCTTTCACTTGCTTGGTTAAAGTCACACTGAGATATTTTATATTATTTGGGACTATTATGAAGGGTGTCGCTTCCCTAATTTCTTTCTCGGCTTGTTTCTCCTTTGTGTAGAGGAAGGCTACTGATTTATTTGAGTTAATTTTATACCCAGCCACTTTGCTGAAGGTGTTTTTCGGGTTTAGTAGTTCTCTGGTGGAACTTTTGGGATCACTTAAGTATACTATCATATCATATGCAAATAGTGATATTTTGACTTCTTCCTTTCCAATCTGTATCCCTTTGATCTCCTTTTGTTGTCTGATTGCTCTGGCTAGGACTTCGAGAACTATATTGAATAAGTAGGGAGAGAGTGGGCAGCCTTGTCTAGTCCCTGATTTTAGTGGGATTGCTTCAAGTTTCTCTCCATTTAGTTTAATGTTAGCTATTGGTTTGCTGTATATTGCTTTTATTATGTTTAGGTATGGGCCTTGAATTCCTGTTCTTTCCAGGACTTTTATCATGGTGGGGGGTTGAATTTTGTCAAATGCTTTCTCAGCATCTAATGAAATGAACATGTGGTTTTTATCTTTCAGATTGTTTACATAGTGGATTGCGTTGATGGTTTTCCGTATATTAAACCATCCCTGCATGCCTGGGATGAAGCCTACTTGATCGTGATGGATGGTTGTTTTGATGTGCTCTTGGATTTGGTTTGCAAGAGTTTTTTGACTATTTTTGCATCAGTATTCATAAGGGAAACTGGTCTGAAGTTCTCTTTCTTTGTTGGGTCTTTGTGTGGTTTAGGTATAAGAGTAATTGTGGCTTCATAGACGGAATTCGGTAGCACTCTGTCTGTTTCAATTTTGTGGAATATTTTGGATAATATTGATATGAGGTCTTCTATGAAGGTCTGATAGAATTCTGCACTCAACCCATCTGGACCTGGGCTCCTTTTGGTTGGCAGACTTTTAATGACTGCTTTAATTTCTTTAGGAGTTATGGGACTGTTTAACTGGTTTTCTGTTCCTGATTTAACTTTGGTACCTGGTATCTGTCTAGGAAATTGTCCATTTCCTGCAGATTTTCAAGTTTTGTTGAATATAGGCTTTTGTAGTAGGATCTGATGATTTTTTTGAATTTCCTCTGATTCTGTAGTTATGTCTCCTTTTTCATTTCTGATTTTGTTAATTTGGACACACTCTCTGTGTCCTCTCGTTAGTCTGGCTAGGGGTTTATCTATCTTGTTGATTTTCTCAAAGAACCAACTTTTGGTTCTGTTGATTCTTTCTATGGTCCTTTTTGTTTCTACTTGGTTGATTTCAGCTCTGAGTTTGATTATTTCCTGCCTTCTACTCCTCCTGGGTGTATTTGCTTCTTTTTGTTCTAGAACTTTTAGGTGTGCTGTCAAGCTGCTGATATATGCTCTCTCCTGTTTCTTTCTGCAGGCCCTCAGAGCTATGAGTTTTCCTCTTAGCAGCTTTCATTGTGTCCCATAAGTTTGGGTATGTTGTACCTTCATTTTCATTAAATTCTAAGAAGTCTTTAATTTCTTTCTTTATTTCTTGCTTGACCACGTTATCGTTGAGTAGAGCATTGTTCAACTTCCATGTATATGTGGGTGTTCTTTCCTTATTTTTATTGAATACCAGCTTTAGCCTGTGGTAGTCTCATAGGACACATGGGATTATTTTTATCTTTCTGTATCTGTTGAGACCTGTTTTGTGCCCAATTATATGGTCAGTTTTGGAGAAGGTTCCATGAGGTGCTGAGAAGAAGGTATATTCTTTTTTTTTATGATAGAATGTTCTATAAATATCTGTTAATTCCATTTGGTTTATAATTTCTGTTAGTCTGTCTATGTCTCTGTTCAATTTCTGTTTCCATGATCTGTCCATTGATGAGAGTGGGGTGTCGAAATCTCCTACTATTATTGTGTGATGTGCAATGTGTGCTTTGAGCTTTAGTAGGGTTTCTTTTACGTATGTAAGTGCCCTTGTATTTGGAGCATAGATATTTAGGATTGAGAGTTCATCTTGGTGGATTTTTCCTTTGATGAATATGAAGTGTCCTTCCTTATCTTTTTTGATGACTTTTGGTTGAAAATCGATTTTATTCAATATTAGAATGGCTATTCTAGCTTGTTTCTTCTGACCATTTGCTTGGAAAGTTGTTTTCCAGCCTTTTACTCTGAGATAGTGTCTGTCTTTTTCTCTGAGGTGTGTTTCCTGTAGGTAGCAAAATGCTGGGTCCTCATTACATATCCAGTTTGTTAACCTGTGTCTTTCTATTGGGGAATTGAGTACATTGATGTTGAGAGATATTAAGCAATAGTGATTGTTGCTTCCTTTTATCTTTGTATTTGGAGGTGAGATTATGTTTGTGTGCTTGTCTTCTCTTTGTTTTGTTGCCAAAGATTAGTTTCTTGCTTTTTCTAGGTTGTACCTTGTCTCCTTTCGTTGGGCTTTATCATTTATTATCCTTTGTAGGGCTGGATTTGTAGAAAGATATTGTCTAAATTTGGTTTTGTCATGGAATATCGTGGAATATCTATGTTAATTGAGAGTTTTGCTGATTACAGTAAGCTTGTCTGGCATTTGTGTTCTCTTAGGGCCTGTATGACATCTGTCCAGGATCTTCTGGCTTTTATAGTCTCTGGTGAGAATTCTGGTGTAATTCTGATAGGTCTGCCTTTGTATGTTTCTTGGACTTTTTCCCTTACTGCTTTTAATATTTTTTTTTGTGTGTGCATTTGGTGTTTTGACTATTATGTGACAGGAGGGATTTCTTTTCTGGTCCAATCTATTTGAAGTTCTGTAGGCTTCTTTTATGTTTATGGACATCTCTTTCCTTAGGTTAGAGAAGTTGTCTTCTATGATTTTGTTGAATACTGGTCCTTTGAGTTAAGAGTCTTCACTCTCTTCTATACCTATTATCCTTAGGTTTGATCTTCTCACTGTGTCCTGGATTTCCTGTATGTTTTGGGCCAGTAGCTTTTTCTGTTTTACATTAACTTTGACAGTTCTGTTGATGATTTCTATGGAATCTTCTGCTCCTGAGATTCTCTCTTTTATCTCTTGTATTCTGTTGGTGATGCTTGTATCTATGACACCTTGTCTCTACCTTTGGTTTTCTATATCCAGGGTTGTCTCCCTTTGTGCTTTCTTTTTTTTTTCTTTTTTCTTTTTGATTTTTATTTATTTATTTATTTATTTATTTTTTTATTAACTGTTTTCTTATAAATCATTTCAGGTTATTCCTTTTTTTTCGGGCAAACATCCCCTTCCCTCCCCCCTTCCTCTATGGGTGTTCCTCCCCCCTCCCCCATTGCTGCCCCCCCCCGACAGTCTAGTTCCTCCATTCTTAGGACCCAGGGCTTCCCCTTCACTGGTGCTCTTACTAGGATATTCTTTCTACCTATGAAGGTCAGAGTCCAGGGTCAGTCCATGTATAGTCAAATGTGATTTTAAGGGTCTAGCCTTCAAGCTCTTCAGTTCTTTCTCTGATTTTCAACGGGGGTCCTATTCTGTTCAGAGGTTTGATGTTCGCCTCTGTATTTGCTGTATTCTGGCTGTGTCTCTCAGGGGACAACTTCTTTGATCCATCTTGTCTGTATATATATGGGCCACATGTGGGGCAGGCTCTGAATGGATGTTCCTTCAGTCTCTGTTTTAATCTTTGCCTCTCTCTTCCCTGCCAAGGGTATTCTTGTTCCCCTTTTAAAGAAGGAGTGAAGCATTCACATTTTGATCATCCGTCTTGAGTTTCATTTGTTCTAAGCATCTAGGGTAATTCAGGCATGTTGGGCTTAGCCACTTTTTGCATACCATGTATGTCTTTCTGTGATTGGGTTAGCTCACTCAGGATGGTTCAACCATTTGCCCTTCCTATAGGCCGTTGTTTTTGTGTGAGTAATATTCCAGTGTTAGATATACCACATTTTCTGTATCCATTCCTCTGTTGAAGGGCATCTGGGTTCTTTCCAGCTTCTGGCTATTATAAATAAGATGAACATAGTGGAGTTCGTGTCTTTTTTTATATGTTGGGGCCCTTTGTGCTTTCTTTATTGTTTCTATTTCCAGTTTCAATTCCTTCACCTGTTTGATTCTGTTTTCCTATAAATCTTTCAGGGATTTTTGTGTTTCCTCTCTAAGGGCTTCTACTTGTTTACTTGTGTTTTCCTCCATCTCTAAGGGAGTTCCTTATGTCTTTCTTGAAGTACTCCATCATCATGATCAAATGTGATTTTAAATCTAGATCTTGCTTTTCTGGTGTGTTTGGATGTTCAGTGTTTGCTTTGGTGGGAGAAATGAGCTCTGATGATGCCATGTAGTCTTGGTTTCTGTTGCTTGGGTTTCTGTGTTTGCCTCTGGCCATCAGGTTGTCTCTGGTGTTACTTGTTTTGCTATTTCTGATAGTGGCTTGACCTTCCTATAGGCCTGTGTGTCAGGAGTGTTGTAGACCTGTTTTCCTGTTTTCTTTCAGCCAGTTATAGGAACAGAGTGTTCTATTCTCAGACGTGTAGTCATTCTTGTCCACTGACTTTCAGCTATTCCTGTGGACGGGAACCAGAAGGGCCTGCCCCTACTTCTCCTAGGTCCCTGTGCGCAGGGGGCCCAGATGGTGCTAGGTGTTTTCCTCTAAAGTCAGAAATGTGGGCAGAGAGAAGTCTCCTCTAGTTTCTCAGTGTGTGTCTGCCCCTCTGAAGGTCTAGCTCTCCCTCCCACGGGATTTGGGCGCAGGGAGCTGTTTGACCGGGTCCTTTCAGATCCCGGCACAGTCTGGACCTCGGGGCTCCTGCAGCTTGACTGCTATAATCTTCCCGTGCCCAGAGGCACTATATAGTTTCTTCTTGGGCCAAGGATGTGGGCAAAGGTGGGCAGAAGTGGCGGTCTCTCCTGCCACTTCTCCTGCAGTGTCAAGATTGCCCACACTTCTGGGAGATACGCTCTCTCCCCCCACGGGGTTTGAGAGCAGGGAGCTGTAGGCCGGGATCAGTGAGGTCTGAGTGCCAGCTCACAATAAAATTTTTTTGAGGGAAATGGTCAGTACATTGACTTTTTTTCAAGTTTAGTGACTGACAGAGTAGGAGGAAGTAGGAATAATATGAAGACATTATCTGCTAATATTATAGTAATTTTCAATACTACTTATTCAACTTTAATAATACGTTATCATTGAAAGCCATCATATGCGCGCGCGCACACACACACACACACACACACACACACAAGCTCACACAAATACACACATTAAACCTATGTGTATATGGTCATATTTTAAATGAAATATTATGTACAGTGATTTATTGACATTTCTTCATTGAAAAGTAAGATCTTCTGGCTACCAAGATTAAATCACATTATCTTTTGTGTAAGCTAGTTACATTTACTAAAATAAAAATATATAAAATGACATGTAATTGCTCAGAATAAGAGAAATGACACAGACTTCTTACAAGGAATTATAATACAGTGAATATTTTCAATCAGAGATTCAATAACAATTTGGCAATGATTTAAAATCACTTCTTTCATTTGTGACTATGGGTATATAACACCCCATATCACTATGCTGCTCAGGGAATTATGTGTTCTATATCATAATTTAATATAAAATAAAGATTTGGGATTTCGTATGTCTGATTATCAACTTTAATAGGTTGAGAGATGTCTGTGGTGGTTTGACCCCCTACTCTCCAGCATCTGAACACTTGGTCTCCTGTTCTGGGAGGGTTAGGGAGTGAACTCAAAATTTGAAACTGTGAAACCAACCAAACCTTTCTTCTGGTTTCCAAGTTTCTTTAGTTATTGTCTTCGGGCTTTTCATTTTCTGGAATAAATGCCATCACTAAATGCAACTTGGGGAGGAAAGGGTTTATTTTATCTTAGAGATGTAGTGTATCACAAATGGAAGTTTGAGTGGGAACTCAAAGCAGGAGGCCAGAGAGCTTCCATGTCAATCATTAATCAAGAAAATGTCCAACAGAATTACCAAAATGCCACTCTTATAGAGGCATTTTCTCAAGTAAGATTCTTTCTTCTGAGATATGTCTAGCCTTGTGTCAAGTTGACAAAAACCAGCCAGCAAAGTCCTAGTATTGTATCACAGCAATTAAAATCAAATCGGGACAAGTACCAAACCATATGTATATCCAAATACAGAGCAAACCATTGAACTGAGAACGAGGTCCCCACTGGAGGAGTTAGAGAAAGGATTGAAGGAGCTGAAGGGGTTTGAAACCCCTTAGGAAGAACAGCAATACCAACCAACCAGAGCTCCCTGGGACTAAACCATTCAGAGACTACACATGGTCACACCCCTGGCTGCAGCTGCATGTGTAACAGAGGATGGCCTTGTCACCAATGGAAGGAGCAGTTTCCCCTCCTTGTATGGGAATGTCATGGTGGGGAGGTGGGAAGGGGTGGGAGGGGAAACACCCTCTTAGAAGAAGGGGGAGGGGGACTGGGATAGGGGTTTATGGACAGGAAACATTTGAAATAAATAAAAAATATCCCCCCTCCAAAAAAAAAAAAGATGGCAAATGATTTCAAATTGTTGCTTTCTAATCATTTACTAATTTTCTGGTGTTGATCAAGATTAAAACCAAGCTTTGTATATACCAAGCATGTAGTATAATACCAAGCTAGCTCCACAGTTTCTATAAATGCTTGCAAAAAGCACTACATAATTGCAAGGCATCTATGTCAAGAACAATGAAAGATTTGGACTTTGAGGGAGAAACCCCATGCAGAGAGAAGTCTGGTTATTAGAGCCATGGTAGCGCTTTCTGGTTTCTGCATTTTAGGAATGGTCATATTGGTCTCTCTTTGCTGAAACTGGCCATAGGTGGTTATTGTGGTCATGGTTTTCAAAAGATCATGCACTGGTGGTTTAAGCAAATAATTCTAATTATAGGCACATGGATATGGTGGCTTCTGATGCTTGAGAAATTATAGTCCAATCAAAATAATGTGGTCATTAATTAGGTTTTAGAATTTTTTTTTTAAAGAAAATTAGGCAGGGTGGTTTATACTGTGACTTTTTAAGTCTTCTATTTAATTATGGTCAGAAGTACCAACTATGCAATTCAGATGAGGCATGGAATACTTTCTTACTAGTATAGATTTACTCCAATATAAACAAGACACCGATTAGATCTTGGTGGAAGGGATGCTCTGCATTCATGGTCTATTACTTCTTCTAAGATTGTATTTATTTGTTTATTCGCTTATTTATCAATGTGCATGTGTGAACGTGTGTGTGTGTGTGTGTGTGTGTGTGTGTGTGTGTGTGTGTGTGTGTGCATATGTATGCATGAAGAGGCCAGAAGAGGGAATTGACTCTCTCTGTGCTGGAGTTATGGGTGTTTGCAAAACACTCAGACTATGACATGGATATAAGAATCCAAACTCAGTTCCTTATGCTTGACAGATCAGTACTGAATCATCTGTCCATACCCAGCAGGGCCCTTGTTCCTGAACTCCTAAATAGCCAGAGTTGCAGATGCTCAAGGCTGATATAAAATATGTTATTTAATCTATGCATGCCTTCTTTTGATTTTAATAAGTAATGTAAATTTTATGAAAATGTTCGTTATATTAGATCTATTCAGTTGTGGTGGCAAAAAAGAAAGTCCGTACATAAGTAAAGACAGTACCAACAAGTGTTTTAAATATTCTCAGTGTTCAGTTTGTTGAATTTGCAGTTATGGAATCTGTAGATCTGTGAGTCTGATAAAGTATGTATATATAAATGCGTATTAGAGTATAAATGTACACAATCTCATATATATTTCTTTGTATATATTGTACATGTTAATACATATGGAATTGTTATTGTGTTATGTCTTAGGTGAATAATTACATTATAAAGACATTATGATTATGTAGGATGGTGACAGATGTCCTTATATACACAGATGTCTTATAGATGTATTTATTATTATTACTGTTATTATATGTTTCTTTGAGATAGGATATTTTTACATAGTGTTGGCTGTCTTGGAATTTGCTATGTGGGTGAGACTTGCCTCAGTATCAACCACAGATACTAGTTTGTCTCTGCCTCCCAACTGTTAGGATTAAAGGCATGTACTATCATGATTGGTGTTGATATATTTTGTATTGACACACCATTCACCTCAGCCTAATTTACAATGTGGCAGAATTTGACATCCAGTGAGACTAGATGACTAATATATAATGCTCATGATGCAAGCCTTACATTTCTGTTGGAAACACTTAAAATTTTCAAAATAAACATAGAGTGAAAACGGAGAAAACAGACATAAAATAATTATTTTGCTTTTTCAAGTACAAAAATTGCAATTATAATAAGAATTTCTTTCTTGAATCAATTAGGGTCGACCTAGACATTTGGTAATCAGTTATAATTGTAGACGAAATTATCTTTATATTTCAACAAGTGCAAAGCCCTTGGAAAATTGCCTTGGATAATCTAAAATAAGATGAAATAACACTAAAATGTAAATTAAAATAGTAGTGCAGAATTAAGAGAAGCAGAATTAATAGAAGTGCAGAATTGGAGATGAAGGAGGCTGGAATCACCTTATTGCTAGGTTCATGTTACATGGATTGTCTGTGACACTTTCATCCACAGTGACTGCCTGGATTTATGAAGTGGAGCCACCTTATGTAGTGCCGGAAATAGACAGGACATCTCATTCTCTTAGCAATGAGAACATGATGCTCTTCCAGGACCCTGGGGCTCTGAGCATCATAACACTCTTTCTGCTCACAAATTTCAGATTTGACAAATGCTATTTTCTTTCCATTAAGTCTTCTCTTCTTTCTAACCCATGAGTTCATGGTTCACAGCACTCTGCACTGCTGATTTTTGTACATTTCCCAACTCTACCATTGTCTACAAATTTGTGAATTTCAGGGTTGGGTTCTTCTCAATAAAATTCAGCCATACAAATTGATATCATAAGCATCACCATCACCACCACCACCACCACCACCACCACCACCACCACCACCACCACCACCATCATCATCATCATCATCATCATCATCATCATCATCATCATCATCATCATCATCATCATCTCTGATGGGGTAGAATGCTTGCTTACCCCTCATCACCTAATGTGTGAGAAGGGCAAACTCTTAGCTGTTCAGGCTCAATCAGGATTGTCGTATCACAGAAATCTTGTGCATGCATGCAGAGAACAGCATCCCTACAAAGATTCAACAATGGTTGCTCCTTTCTTGAGGCCCATGCTGTGAAGGTGGCAGTTGTCCACACCGTTGAGAAACACATGAGACCAGAAGATTCATGGGATCGAGCAGTGCACACATTCATTCTTGCAGTTTTTCCACCTTGGTGAAGCACTGCGTCAAGAAAGCAGAGCTCCTTTTAACAATGTGAGAATTTTATTTGCACATAATTTATGAGTCCACCTTTCAAAGATGTAGGGGGTTGTATTTTGAAATCTGTGAACCCTCAGCTTTTCAAGAGCTTATATTAATCTCAGATGCTCATTAGGGAGGGAGAGAGAACACCCCTGAATTTAATAGTCTTGGCTTCTCTGCCAGCCCAGCTGGAGTTGGCATGTGAATTGTGTTGCAACATCAACCTTTCCTTGTTCTTTTGCTAAATACTCCCTGGTTATTTCCTGCACATAGAGAACACCAAAGGAGACCATGTCTAATCTCTACAAGCAAATGAGTCACCTCAAGGGGTGACTCTGGTAGTCAACAAAGTTTGAGCCATTTGAATATTTGAGTTAAAACAGTTTCTGGGCAGTATGTATTTTGAATTCTTGGAATGTTGGTTACATAGGAGGTAAAGGGATATGATTGTAAATAAAGGATTTTTAAAAAATTAAAACAAAATCCAAATCCATTGCCATTTGCACATTGTTGTAAATGTCATCAAATGGAGGACAGAACTGAATTGTTAAACATTAAGTTCTGGCCCTGGAAATACCTACAGGTGACCACAATTGGGAGCTTGTGGAGAGGAAGGATGAATAGCTTACTCCACAAGGGAAGTTAGGGTTTCACATGTATCAAACTAACATTGTAGGTCACCCGCTAGTGATGAATGTTCTAGCAAGTTGTCACATTAATTTCAGTACCACTAAGGGTTTGATTTTAAAGCAAATCAGCTAATATACCATATCTATAATCTACCACACCTATATCTCATAGCTGCTATAAGGATGGTAGTGTTATAAAGGCAAATAAATTCACTTATGGCGAGAGTATATTTCATGGAAAACACTAGGGTACAAAGAGATAGCATTATTGGTGCAAAGAGGAAGCTATGGAGTTGAAAGTATTGGTTTGAATTTCAGATCATCTCTTTAGCCAGGATATTAGAAGATTATTTCACTTCCATGAGTTTGCAATTATTATCTATAAAAGCATAGCAATGAGGACAATTTACTCCATAAGATTGGTCCGAAGCCACTATAACATAACAAGTCCTTTAGGATGTGGCTTTTAGTGTGTGTTCAATAAACTTTGCCAAGACATTATTGGTAAAAAAAAAAAGAGTCAAATTTAAACTTTTGCTTATTTAGGGGGAAAAGAAAAATAACAAACCTTTCCAGGTAGCTTAGATGACTAAAACAAATTGATAGGGAGGAACAATTGATTCTTATTCTGGTGTTCAGAAAACCCAGTGGACAAACTAATAGAAGAAAAACTAGGGAAGCATCTGGAACACATGGGCACTGGAAAAATTTCTGAACAAAACACCAATGGCTTATGCTCTAAAAGATCAAGAATCGACAAATGGGATCTCATAAAACTGCAAAGCTTCTGCTTAAGGCAAAGGACACTGTGGTTAGGACAAACGGCAACCAACAGATTGGGAAAAGATCTTTACCAATCCTACAACAGATAGAGGTCTTATATCCAAAATATATAAAGAACTCAAGAAGTTAGACCGCAGGGAGACAAATAACCCTATTAAAAATGGGGATCAGAGCTAAACAAAGAAGTCACAGCTGAGGAATGCAGAATGGCTGAGAAACACCTAAAGAAATGTTCAACATCTTTAGTCATCAGGGAAATGCAAATCAAAACAAACCTGAGATTTCACCTCACACCAGTGAGAATGGCTAAGATCAAAACTCAGGTGACAGAAAAATGCTGGCGAGGATGTGGAGAAAGGGAACACTCCTCCATTGTTTGGTGGGGTTGCAGACTGCTACAACCATTCTGGAAATCAGTCTGAGGTTCCTCAGAAAAAATTGGACATTGAACTGCCTGAGGGGATCCAGCTATACCTCCTGGGCATATACCCAAAAGATGCCCCAACATATAAAAAAGACACGTGCTCCACTATGTTCGCCACTTGCCTTATTTATAATGGCCAGAAGCTGGAAAGAACCCAGATGCCCTTCAACAGAGAAATGGATACAGAAAATGTGGTACATCTACACAATGGAATATTACTCAGCTATCAAAAACAATGACTTTGTGAAATTCGTAGGCAAATGGTTGGAACTGGAAACTATCATCCTGAGTGAGCTAACCCAATCACAGAAAGACATACATGGTATGTACTCATTGATAAGTGGCTATTAGCCCAAATGCTTGGATTACCCTAGATGCCTAGAACAAATGAAACTCAAGACGGATGATCAAAATGTGAATGCAGATCGCTCCTGAGACACAGCCAGAATACAGCAAATACAGGCGTATGCCAGCGGACCCCTATTTAGAGGAATCAGAGAAAGAACTGGAAGAGCTTGAAGGGCTCAAAGACCCCATGTCACAGCAATACCAACCCCAGAGTTCAGGGACTAAGCCACTGCACGGGAAAGGGAATAACACTCGAAATGTATATAAGAAATACTCAAGTTAATA